>NW_004443946.1:19014370-19070615 GCF_000243295.1 Trichechus manatus latirostris | reverse complement strand
AAAAAAAAAAAAAAAAAATCACTGTGTGTGTGTTTTTTTTCCCAACCAACAGACAATAAGGTATAATTACTACTAGGTCAGAGTTCCACTAAACTTTTTTTTTTTTTTTTTTTAATGTTAGAAAGAGTTCTTCATCTTTGAAAACATTGCTAGGCAGTTGTCATGGATTGAACTGTGTCCCCACGAAATATGTGCATCTATTTGGCTAGGCCATGATTCCCAGTATTGTGTGATTGTCCACCATTTTGTTAACTAATGTGATTTTCCTATGTGTTGTAAATCCTGTCTCTATGATGTTGATGAGATGGGATTAGTGGCAGTTATGTTAATGAGGCAGGATTCAATCTGCAAGATTAGGTTGTGTCTTAAACCAATCTCTTTTGAGATATAAAAGAGAGAAGTGAGCAGAGAGACACGGGGACCTCATACCATCAAGAAACAAGAGCCAGGAGAATAGTGTATCCTTTGGACCCGGGGTCCCTGTGCTGACAAGCTCCTTGACTGGGGAAGTTTGACGACAAGGGCCTTCCCTCAGAGCCAACAGAGAAAGAAAGCCTTCCCCTGAAGTTGGTACCCTGAATTCGGACTTCTAGCCTCCTGAACTGTGAGAGAATAAATTTCTGTTTGTTAAAGCCATCTAAGCCATCTACTTGTGAATTTCTGTTACAGAAGCACTAGATAACTAAGACAGCAGTGCTTTACTTATCAAAAGCTAATTGCATTTATTCTCCAGGTCACAACTAGCTTGACTACTGTTCCAGATAGATAGCATTACATCTTTGAAGTGAGGCTATTGTCTCACGACTTTGAATATGCCTTTATTCTCTTTAGGGATGCATGAACAAACAAAATTAAAACAGACACTAACCTCCTCACCTAGAGATAACAACTAGGAACTCAGTTAATTCCACTTTAGACAACTGTCATTTATACAGATGCTGTATTTTAACCCCTTTCTTCCTTTGCTCTCTCAATTATTGCTTTTAGCACTCTCGTTCTGTTTCTCACTCTCTCCCTATTACACACACACACACACACACACACACACACACACAGTCCCATCTCATGAGTCGAAAACCACCTCAATCACGGTTAAATGTAAGAATAGTGAAATCTTACAACAACAAAAAAGGAAGCCACGTTTTAAATTAAAATAAAAACAAATAAAAAACAGAAAAAAAAACCAGAAAAAAGTCTAGACTATCATTCTCAACTAAGTATATCTGCTTCCCACAAGTTTGAACATTAAAGATAAAATTTAAAGTTATTTTGAATTCAATTTTAAGTACTAAATTGGGTTCTATTATTTTTCTTCATTGCACACATTTCATATTGCAGTAACATACATAGGCTTTCAGAAGTTGGCTCAAGAAACTACTCTCTGAAACCTCAATACTCATTTAGTCAAAAAATGCTGTTGACACAACTGGAAGAATGTAATCAATGTCACTGAATTGTACGTGTAGAAATTTCTGAAATGGTGTATACTTTGGCTATGTATTTTTTCATCAAAAAAAAAGGTCCTCCAAGGTTGAGAAGGAAGAGTGTTGACATGTCGTGGGGTTGTTAACCAATGTCATAAAACAATATGTGTACTGACTGTTTAATGAGAAACTATTTGTTCTGTAAACCTTCACCTGAAGTACAATAAAAATAAAAATAAATAAAATGCTGTTGATTCTATCCAGAGAGTCATTTATCCCTTTCTACCCTCACCTGCATTGCCCTAATTTAGGTTTGAATTGTTCTAATAATCTCCTAATTGGTGTTATAGCTGAGTTTACTCTTGTAATTCTGTATTCTGCTGCCAAAGTGGTCCTCTAAAATGGAAGTATCATTATATTCATCCCTTGTTTAATATCTTTCAAAAATGCTACATTTCCTACTAAAAAAAATTAAATTGCTTTTTATATGACACAGAGACCTGCCATCATTTGACCCCTACCTACCTCTCCAGTCTCTTCTCTTGCCACTTCTCCCACAAAATCCCTTCTTCAGACATACTGACCTACTGGCAGACTTATGATTTCAGCCATTGTGCCTTTACAGTAGAATGGATTAATAAATATTGGTATACTTATACAATGGACTACTGCATGGTAATGTGAATGAACAAACTGCTACATGCAACAATATGAATTTTACAAATAATGTTGAGGAAAGAAATCCAGAGACAAGAGAACAACTAAATGATTCCATTTATATAAAGTTTAATTAAAAAAAAAAAACAAAAGTAATCGATGGTGTTAGAAGTCAGAATAGTAGTTATTTTTGAGGGCTGGGTTGCGACCGGAAGGGAGCACAAGGTGGGTTTTCTGAGATGCTGATAACAGTCTTGTTTCTTGCTTGCGGTATGGGTTACATAGTTCAGTTTTTGAAAATCATCAAGCTGTGCCTATACTATTTGTGCACTATTTTTGTAAATTTAAATAAAAGCTAAACAACAACAGCAACAGTCCCAGAGTCACTTCTTTGAGGATATCCCTAATTCCCTCAGACAGACCTCATCATTGCTCCTCTATATCAATTTTCATACCACTACTATATCAATTATCATGTTATATTTTATTTGTCTAATTCTTTGTTTTCTAACTATAATGTAAATTCCCTGAGTGCTAGGATCATAATTTTCTATCCATGTATCCCCAATCCCCAGCATAGTGCCTGGCAGGCAGTTAGCGGACACTCAAATATCATGTAAATGAGGGCTTCTCAATCTCTACACTGTTAAGATTCTGGGCCAGATATTTCTTTGTTGTGGGGGCCATCTTGCGCATTGCAGCATCATTCCTGGCCTTGATTCACCTGATGTCAGTGGCATCCCTCAAACTGTGATGACCAAAAATGTCTTCAGATATAGTCAAATGTCTCTTAGGGACCGAAACTGTCACTAATTAAGAACCACTTATGCAAATGAATGTTTCTATGGAAAAATACAAGCCACGTGCCAAACAATTCACTTGCCAATAGGATTCGGGCTCTGAAATGGGTTGCAGATTAAGGGCAACTGAAAAATAGGCTATCCTGAACACTGGAGGAGAAGTTGAGCTCTACAGATCAGCAAAGTTTATGCTTTAAATGTCTAGATTATCAAGTGTAATTCACATTAATTGTATGCTAGGATGTTTTCCTTGAAATTACTATGGGAAAAAAAGAGTTTGCCAAGTAAAAACACTGTAAATAGGATTGAAGTAGTGATGTGTATTTGGTATTTTATAAAAAATGACTATCAAGAGTAGTTGCGTGTATTCAAAGCCTTAATTACAAATTATTTTGCAAGGTTTTAATCTATGAATAGACCATTAATTCTAAATTACTGAGGTTCACCAGGTTTCTACCCATAAAATATTTAACAGTGAAAATTCTGTAAGAAAAACACAGAAAATAAACTATCAGCTATGAAAAAACAAAATTTCACAAAGGGCAAAACTAGTTTGTTAAAATAATCATTTGTATTTTATTAACTTCATGTATTCGATTCAGGATGTTTTTGAACTTGACCTCTGTTGTTAAGAGTGACAGTGATGAAATAATTGAGCTATATTATGCTAGTTAATTTTAGAAAAGAGAAAACTAATTGATTATTTGTGTCAAAATGATACAGCTAAAACCTAAATCTTACCCTTCCAAAAATTATTTCCAGACAAACAATTCTTTAATTTCCTCTTTGTGATTACAATCAGTCTTTAAAAAGAGGCTAATGAGCCAAAAGAAAACTGAACAAAATATAAGCAGTTTATAAAAGAAGAAACAAAGCTGGACAAATATAACAAAAATGTTAAATCTCATTATAAACCTACAATATGCCAATAAAATCATATAATCTTCAGCTATCAAATTGGTAAGATTAAAAACAATAATGAACACATATTCACATAGACTGATAGCATGAATACAAAAATTGGTACATATACTCTGGAAAGCAATTTGGCAATACGTATTACGAGACTTCACATTTTGAGTCAGTTATTGTATTTTAACGAAGTACTTCTGAAGTGATAAACAGAGATGAATATGTAACAATTTATATAAAGAGAACGTTTATGATAAAAAATAGCAAACAACCTAAATGCTCAATGACAGGAAAGGTTAAATTAACTCATAGCTTGTTTACATTTTGCTGCTATCGACAAATTCCATTTTTTGGAGAGCAGATATTAAATGGGAGAAAAGCTTACATTACATAGGAAGGACAGTAGCTAAGAGCAAGGGCTCTGGAGTTAAGACTAAACAAACGAACAGGCAAAAAAACCAGAACTCGTAGTCGAGTTGATTCTAACTCATAGTAACCCCTTAGGACAGAAGTAGAACTACCCAACAGGGTTTCCAAGAAGAGGCTGGTGGATTGGAACTGCTGACCTTTTGCTTAGCAGCCAAGCTCTTAACCACTGTGCCACCTAGTTCAAATCCTAGTTGTATCATTTGCTATTAGCTCCACGATATTTGTCAACTTATTCAACAATTTAATCTTTCTAAACTCTACTTTCTTATCTGTAAAATGGAGATAACAACAGTACCTGTTTTGTAGGTTTGTTGTGAGGATTAAGAATATACTATATAAAGTTGTTTATCACAATGCCCAGTACACTTACAAAAAATTTCAGTAGTTATAACAATTGGGATAATGTTATTAAGAAACCCAAGACACAAATCTGTATATATGAAGTGTTGCCAATTGTGCAAATAAATCAATTAATCCTAGCTAATAACTGTGTGTTGGGATTATCAGTGGTTTTTATTTACTTTATTTGGCATTTCTGTATTTTCCAAATTCTTTTTGGCAAAAATAATATATTATTTCTTATTCAGAAAATAGGGAGTTTTTAAAAGTTATTAGTAAAACAACCCTTTTCTATCAAGTTGATTCTGACTCATAGCGACCTATAGGACAGAGTACAACTGCCCCATAGTGTTTCCAAGGAGCAGTTGGTAGATTTGAACTGTGGACTTTTTGGTTAGCTGCCGAGCTCTTAACCACTGTGCCACCAGGGCTCCATTAGTAAAAGGCAAGATAAATAGTAAAATTTCTTCATCTTTTCCTTCTCCTAAACAACCCTACAATTTTAGGTTAAAATCATACCTACCTATGTCACAATAAAAAGGTCACCTTTTTATGCTCTTATTGAGCACCAATAATATGATAAATGCTGTGCTTCTAATATTCTGACAGTAACCCAGAAGTATGCAAATTTGAAGACAGATTTTCTTGTTGATAAAAGAGGAAATTTCTACAGATGGCCTTGTTTTACTTTTTAGCCACTAACTTCCATGAGAAGCAGGACATCTAAAGGCCTCCCCTTTTACCCCACTCACAAAAATCTATCTTAATTTTGATCAGAATGCATTGAGTTGGGGATGAGAAAATAATTTAACCTGTAAGAGATATTCTCTTTCAAGATTTTTGCGTAAGACCTCTATAAGGGATTATTACCTCTGACTGCAAAGTAAACAAATAAATATATATCTGCTACTACACTATGGTTATGAACAAGCAAAAAAAATGATTTTCTGGGCATCTGAGATGTTTTTATGCTGCTTATATGAATAGAAAATACTCTCAATTTCTTCTTAAGTGCCAAATATTATAAGAAATCTAAACAGAATTTTAAGATAAATACAAAAAGTTTGGTGATGTTTGTATTTTATAAATATCCACATATCTAACTAGTGGACTTTCAGGCACTTGATTTTAGTGTTCATGAAATTAAAGACTGTTAAATAAAGGAGTTTTAAGCCACATAGTTTACGTATCTGAGGCAATTTATTTTCCCTCAGTGATCTGTCTCTCACCCCACCCGACCAAGTGTGCCACAGATGTAATAAGTTAGTTATTGCCAGCAACCTGAAATATTTGAAAGTAGGAAGAGAAAGGGGAGAGAAAGAGGTTAGGGGATATACAGACTGATTATTAATGCTTGCTTTTGTCACTGTCTATATACAAAATGCAAGGAATGAAACTACCTCAGTAGAATATTCATGGAAGAAAGCTACATCTTTAACCATCGTTAACCACTATTCTTCAGTCAGAGAAAGGGAAAATAAAAGAAAATTTAGATGATGATTTGTTAGTTAGACAGTAGTTGCCTACAAAGAATATCCTGATTGCAAGGGAATATAGAGGTTTTTCTTGTTATTAAATATAGACAGGATTTGAAGCCTAATAAGGGTGAGATAGAGATATTGCCTTTTCAGATTAACTTTTGCAGGAGGGATGTATATTACACTACTCTATGTTCAATTCAGCTTTCCTCACAATAAAAACAAGATTACAGAGATCATAAGGAAAAATTATATTTATTAAAAGGAAAAACTATATTTATTATTAATAAAACAGGTTTAGTAAATCATTTTACTAAACCTGTTTTATTAATAAGTATTTTTCCTTTATTACAGAAGATATATGCAGAATTTTCTTTTGCTTTAAAAATATTTTTTCAGAATGAATACAAATGAAACAAAAAAATTTGTTAAATTATTCATTATTGTTACAAAACAAGTTAAATCTGGATGTAATTTCTATTTTAGTGCCTTTCTCCTACCATGAGAACCTTGATCTCCCCATAGCTGTGCTGTTCAAAGAAATAACTTGAGTAGGGCATCAGGAGAAGTGAAGAAAAATAAGTTACTAAAACTTTCTTAAATAAGTTATTAAATAGGTTACTAACACTTATCCTAAGTATACCTTTAAAGGAATCAGAGCGAAGTAGTGAGCAATAGGAATGAAAGCCAACTACTATCAAGTCTGATGAAACCCTGGTGTAGTGGTTAAGAGCTATGGCTGCTAACCAGAAGGTCGGCAGCTCGAATTCACCGGGTGCCCCTTGGAAACTCTATGTGGCAGTTCTACTCTGTCTTATCGGGTCGCTATGAGTTGGAATCAACCTGACAACAGCAGGTTTGGATCAAGTCTAAAGGCACACATCAATACATGGAGGACAGTTTCCTAGTTCAGATGACTAATTAATAAAGTCCATCATAAAAACTAATTAATATGACTGAATCTTCTGACACCAGGAATTCAAGTGAGTTTTAGTTGATAAACAAAAATCAAACCTGTTGCTGTCAGTTGATTCTGATTCATAGCGACCCTATAGGACAGAGTAGAACTGCCCCATAAGGTTTCCAGGAAATGGCTGGTGGATTCGAACTGCCAACCTTTTGGTTTGCAACCATTGGGCCACCATCCTTTTAGCTGATTAAAAAAAAAAAGAAAAAAAGAAAAAAACCCATTGCCATTGAGTCGATTTTGACTCATAGTGACCCTACAGTCAGAGTAGAACTGCCCCATAGGGTTTCCAAGGAGCGGCTGGTAGGTTCGAACTACCGAGCTTTTGGTTAGCAGACATAGATCTTAACCATGGTGCCACGAGGGCTCCAACTTTTTAACTGATAGTAAGGTTAAATTAAATTCCCAAACTTTTTCAAAATTAGTATACAGTTGTACCTGAGGGTGGGGGGAGGACAGCTCATTATACTTACAATTACATTCAAGGATGCTAGTTATCTATTTCTAGCCATTCTCAACTGTCCCTCTCTAAAACAAATAAGCCTTGTTTTAGGTAATGCTGTTTACTAATAGCTCCAATGAAGAAATCACGAATCTGTCACTGAACGTTCTAGGCATAAAATTAAAGAGATTCTTATTGGCATTTAAATTATTACCAGCATCCTTCAGTAGTGATGATGCTTTCATACATAAGACATTCTTAATCCCAAATCAATGATGCTTAAAAGAGATGAAGGAATTTCCTTATATACAACCAGTCTGATTTAGAACATTGTCTTCAAATAATTAGAAGAACAACATTTTGTGGATACTAGAAATGCATTTTTTGCTTGTATGTCTTCTCTATCTCCTGGAAGGTAAGCCTCTGGAAGGCAAGGCCTTATCTTTGTGTCAAATACTCATAGCTAACTACATGGTATATGGCAGTCTTTCTCAATAGTTTTTGAGAGGATTATTGTATGTAATGAATTAATTTCTCTCCTATACATACAGAACGGTACTAGTTTATGTACCTTCCTTAGGAGAACTGAGAAAATAGTCATGCAAATCAGTTTATCTTTTCAGGAGTTTAGTGAGGAACTCTGGTTGAGAAAGGCTGAACAGAGTATGTAAAATCACTAATGTTGAATTCATAAAGAAAACATTATCACCTAACAGACTGAAAGTCTTATTTCCTAAATACTTTATTATTGCATACACAACTACTCCGGTTTTACACCCCTTGAAGACAAGGATCAATTCTTTGTAGCTGAAGTAACTCTTGTAAGGTCTAAAAAATCAAGGAACAAAGTTCAATTCAATTCACATTGTGTATCACCAGTGGATTAACACACACACACACACACACACACACACACACACGCAAGCATGCATGTACTACCTAGGTCATATCCTCAACCTACTGAATCAGAATCTCTGGGGGTTGGGCCTAGGAATCCGTTTTTAAAAATCTTTCTAGAGGCAAGGCTGTGTATCTAGGGTTGAGGACTACTAAACTGAATTGAAACCTTGTTCCCATTGCTGGTTCCTCTAAACATGACCTGGCTGCCTCATCTCAGTCCCACTATCTTCATTTAAACCTTGCCAACCAAATCTTTACCTCTTCCTTAAAATCCTACATTATTCCTTTTCAAAGATATGCCATCATTCTGTCCTAAACTTGGTTATTTTTTAAACTTAACCTTCATCAGAATCATTTTTGCTGTCACCCATACATCCAATATCTATGTCTTTTCAACTTCATTCTCCCTTTTATTCTCAGAATGTAGGCTCTTCTATCTTACTGTTTGGCCTTCTGTAGTCTTTCTAAAAGTTTATAATCTCTTTTGCCCTAATACAATATCCTGAATTTATCCATCTTTCATGTTATATAATTTCACTGATGTCTGCTATTAATTTCCATTTAGAGAGACAAAAATATTAAAAGCCACTGAAATGATTTTCTTGGCTTTCCTAGAGCAGCCTCTTTTTTCATACTGACTAACTTTATCTCTATTATTAAAGGGGGGAGGCTCTGTCGATACTATTTTTCCATACTCCCTAAATTTATCACTTTTTGCATTTTCCTTTTCTCTTTCTTTTTTATTAGAGTATGCTGAGTATCCTAATTAAATTTTATTTCCAGACTTCAAGCACAATGATGTGTATACACACACAGAACATTTCAAATTTACACACACACACACACACACACACGTCATGCACACATAAATAGCTCACTTTACATCTCCTCCTCAGACTCCTGAAATTGTTTTCAAGTTTCACGAAAATTCTTATCTGATTCTTGCGTTTGATCTTGTCTGGCATTTAAATATAAAAGAATAAGACTATAAGCTTTACAGTGCAGATAATTCTGTATTGCAAGTTCTCTTTATATGCCACGTACTTCGCAAGTAATGGAAAACTGTCAATTTTTAAAGTTTACCCACACACAAGATTGTATAAAAGAAGGGAAAGATAAATACATAAAAAGGATCCCTAAAGAACCAGTATTACATAAATTATGGGGATACTGAGAGATGATATTCTCAAAGGAAAAAAAAGGAGCAGAGTGGAAAGCTACTTTACATTACAAAGAACTGTAAGAAAACTAAATTTATTATTTTTAGAGATGATATTTTAAGTTTCATAAAATTCTTCCAGTCTTACTAAAAAGAATAAAATCCATTAGGAGTAATATATCCTCATGAAGCCCTGGAAAAATTAGGGGAAATAAATTTAGTATATGGAAAATTATTGAAAGATCCCATACATAAAGAACAAATGTACACAATATATGATGTTAAAAGACAACTGAAGCAAACATGATGAATGATTTAGTAAAAAAAAATCTACTCCTAACTAAGGGGAAGAATGTTGGGTTGTACAAAAAGCAGAGAGTAGGGGTGGTAGTGAGTTTAAACAGTCAGTTTATGAGTAAACTGGACTAGACTATTAAATAGTGAAGCATTTTCCTATATCTAAAATTTGTTTGGACTATACGTAGCTTAAACTTTTCTTGGAAATAAAATCTGATCAGAGTATCCAGACAACAGAAGAACAATGCCAGTGATTTATCAGATGCAGAAAAACCAAAAGGAGGCAATACAGGCCAACCAGCAAGTTGCAAGGCTGAATACATACAAGATGAATGCAATGTTTCAAGTAAATTAACGGGGCAGCCACGTGCAGCAAATAGGTAGGGGAGGCAGTAGTCAAGCAAACTTAGCAGTCCAACTGAGGGGTACAAATCAAGTGGAGACAGCAAAAGTGCTAAATGATCTTCATCTATTTATAACATTACAGGCATAGATTGGGCAAGTCAAGAGCGGGCAGGCAGATGGCATAGTATTTGGTAGGCCATGGTGCTGGGGAATGTTAGGAGAGCAGATAGACAATGCTGGGCAGTCTAAAATGCTGAAATAGCAGATGGATATGGCAGTATCAGGCCATATGCTGATGGACAAAGCACCAGCGGGTGAAGAATGTAAATCATTCAGCAGATGAGTTAAGTGGGGCAAAAAGTAGAGACAAAAAACCAAAGGCAGTCAAACAGGAAGACAGAACAGCAGAAAAGCAATGACAGATCACCAGAAGCAGTTGTGTAGGCAAGTGACAAGCTGCCAGTAGGAGAAAAAAACACCATTCAGGAAAAAATGAGATTGAGAGTGAAGCAGTCCACTGAATTGGGTTATCTTCCATCTAGGAAACAGTAATTAATAAACTGTTATATGAGAATCTGCAAGAGAACAGCACACAAATGGTAATAGCAGATGGATCTGAACTCTATTGCCCAGGGATACAGAATGACCCTAAAACATAGATACATAACAATCCACAAGGAAATTAAACAGATGGGAAAAATGGATCCAAGCATTTTTTTTTTTTATGATGATTAAAAAAAAAACAAAACACTAAAAATTATTAATCTGGAAATGATTGGCTGGGATTGAAGTCTTCGCTTACCCCTTTCTGGAGCCCACAAAATGGGAATGTTGGGAATTTCTGCAGCAGAAAAACAGAAGAGAAAAGGGATTTCTGACTCCCAGTTTGAGGAAAGCAGATCAAATTTAGGGCTGTATGAACTGGTTCAGGGAAATCAGAACCAGCCTAAACCACCCCCTTCCTCAGAATCAAGCCATTTCTGAGGTCTGGGAAAGGTTTAGGAAGCCCTCACCCCATCATTTCCCACAACCTCCCCTTTCACACTTACCTCCAGTGCAAATAGTTTCCAGCAAGGAGGTACTTGGGAAAACTTACTCCCATGTTTATACCACTGCAAGATTTGAGGATGGCCAACTAATATTACTTCCTGTATAGGTCAGGTTTACGATTCAGTGGGATCTCTTCTACCCTTTGTGAATGAGCAAAGGGGACAGATTACTAGAAAACTACCTACCTCTTTGAAAGTGGATAAAAAAGGTAGCAGTGGCAGTAATACCAATAAATAAATAGTAACACCAATAAATAGTAATACCTTGGTGATCTCATCCATTGCCATGGATTTTAATTCCATTTATATGTTGATGTCTCTCAAAAATAGTATCTCTAGTCCAGACTTCACCTCTCAATTCCAGATTCATATATTTAACTGCCAACACAACGCCTCCACTTGGATGTTCAAGTTTCCATGATCAAAGTAAAATTGCTGATCTTTTCCCTTTCCAGTCTTCTCCATTTTAGGAAATGGCAACTCCATCCTTCCAGTTGCCCAAGCCAAAATCCTGGGACTTATACTTGACTCTTACTCCATCTGTTATGTCTACCTTCAAAATATATCAGTAATCTAACTACTTCTTACTACCTCCACATTTATCGTTGGTCTAAACCACTATCAATTTTCACTTGGATTATTTCAATAGCCTCCTAACTGGTTCCCCTGTTAAAATGTAAGTCAGATCATGTCATACCTCTGCTCAAGGCACTCCATCACACGAAGGCTGATCTACAGGCCCTTCATGATCCTTCCCCTTCCCATCTCTCTCTAATCTCATCTCTAAAATCTTTCTCTTCAGTACCATCACACTGACCTTTATGCTGTTCCATAAACATGTTACACACACTCCCACCTCAAGGCCTTTGCACTTGCAGCTTCTTTTGTCTGAAAGGCTCTTCTCCTAGACCTTCCCATGGCTTGCTCCCTCCTCTTATTCAGGTCTTTGTTCAAATGTCTCTTCATCAATGAGACCTTCCTTGACAGCCCTATTTAAAATTACAAAACTCATTCTTGCCTGTGCTACCTATTCTCCTTCCCTGGTTTATTTTTACTCACAGTACTTATTATCGTCTCAAATTCTATAAATTTTTACTTATTTACTTATGTGTGTCTCCCCAGTTGAAATGTAAATTCCATAAAGATGGGAACTTTTGACTTCTTTGTTCATTGCTGTGTCTTGAACAGTGTCTGGCATATACAGAGTAGGCACTCAGTAAATATTTGAGTTCATTAAGTATTAATTTCTTGAGCGGCTTCTCCTCTGTTTTCTCAAAGCATTCTTCTAAAAGCTCGAATACTATGAGCTTTTTGATTAACAGAATAGGTATTAGTATACTGTATTATAGGAATGTCCTAAGACAGGGGTTGGCAAACTATAGTCTACAGACCAAATCCCATCTGCTGCCTGTTTTTATATGGCTCACAATCTAAAAATGATCTTTACATTTTTAAATGATTGAAAGAAAATCAAAAGAAGAATAATACTTCATGAAATGTAAAAATTATATGAAATCTAAATTTCAGTATCTATAAATAAAGTTTTATTGGAGCATAACCACGCTCATTCATTTATATTGTTTATGGTGCTTTCCTGCTACAGGGCTGACAGAGCTGAGTAGCTGCAATAGGAATCATATGGCCCACAAAGCCTAAAATATTTACTTTCTGGCCCTTTAAGAATATGTTTGCTAACTCCTGTCCTAAGTTATTTTATATTTAGAAGGAAAAAAGTAACAGCTAAAGTTTGAATAAAGATAGACTAGTGCCTTATTGTTAATACTGTTGCTACTATTGCTCATGATACACCTATGAGAAAAGGTGGAATTATACTATGATTTTCTTTCAATATTATAAAAAAATAATATTCTCATTCCTCTGAATATTATTTAATACTGATGGCATGTTCAGTCATCTTTCCATCCTCAGAAAGCTGCCCCATCTCAAGGGACAGGGTATAGTATAGGTAAGTCTTGAAAATGGCAAAAAGTGAGGGTGAGAGGAAGTAAATAGGGCCCACAACAAACAGAACTCATATCGAAGTATCACATAATTAACCAAAGTTCTAAATATCCTTCGTAACAATAGTGGGAACTTGGCATGATATGAATCTCTTCTAAGTCTCATTCAGTGGGGTTGTACCTCATTATAATAGGGTCTACCATACAATATAATCCTGAATCATAGCAAGCAAGAGACACATTGTAGTAAGATTCCATCGTATTTATTCACTATTCAAAATCAACAGTTATTTTCTCATTGGTTCAAATGCCTACATTTTGCAGGGAAGTGTTTTAAAAATTTGCAAAACTCTATTAAAAATTATCTCCTAATGAAAAGTGACCTATTGCCTCCCATAAAGTCTTACCCTAAGGATTATTACATGCAAAGATATTATATGCTGCAATTAAACTTACAGAAAAGGATGAAGCAGCAGAGGGGAAAATATTTAAATTATCCCAATGACATCCATCACTATAATGCTATCTTCAGTCTTCACAGAGGAGTAAAATTTATTTTCTCTTATGTCAATCAGTCTTTCCAGCACAATCAACTGCTTCTTCTGCCTTGTTGTCTTGGGCTTTTGCTCTCTCTCTCAGTGAAACTGACAAGAGTTCATTTTCAAACTCCCCACTTCCAACAGGTTTCCTGCTTCTTTCTTCTCAGCAACTTTTGAAGGAACCTGGATCCCTTCTGTAAATTCTCATCTGTGTCGTTAATGATTAACTGACATGGCTACTCCCTCCACTGGACATCTGTCCTCCATTCTTTTTATAGCAGCCAAGTTATTTCCAAGTTCCAATATGAGAGAATAATGCTGGTAAAATTATTAGAACCATTCAAACTGTTTACTTTGTTATCTGAATCCACTTTTTGACTCCTTATCAGTTTCCTTTTATGGTAGGTTACAAATGTTCCACTCTTCTAATACAGTGATCTGAGAAGCTCATAGTACTTGACAGATATAGCCCCATTTGTTATCTTATTATATTTTATGTGAAATGCCGTTATTAAGATTATTTTATAGATGGAGATCAATATATATAGAGATTAATTCACATTTTTGATTTCCAACAATTAAGAAAAGTATAGCCTGAAATCTTTATTCCTAAAACTATGTCTTTAGATAAATTTGTTTTTGTTTTTGTTTTTTTGTATTTGCAAACTATTTAATGATATTTTGTTGTCAATGTCTTAACATAGCTTTGGCAAAAGCAAAAGCAAATTATTCTGGTGTCCCAGTCTTTGTTCATTTTGCAAGACTATGCCTGTAAGGGTGAGCTGGAAAGGACATTTCAATTTTATCATGCTGATAAATTCAAGGTAAAATGAGCATTTAGCGTATCCTCTCTGATATTTCTTTTTCCTTTTCCACAACTATACTATTAGGTACTTTAAGTCCTATCACATTTGGATTTTCCCCCAGAAAAGTTCTTTCAAAATTTATTCAACCACTACCTACTTAATTTTTTTAAACTAAAGCTCTATTTATATTGTAGATAGTAGTAACAGCAAATATTTATATAACTCACTGGTTTTAGCACTTTACTTAGATTAACTCACATTAATATAGCTATCCTATGAGGTAGTACTCTATCTCCATTTTACACATAAAAAAACTGAGGCACAGGAAGTAATTTGCATAAAGTTACACACTAGTATAGGTGGATCTGGGATTCAAATCCATGTACTTTGTGCTCTTAACCACTGTACTATGCTGTCTCATAAATTGCTGGATGGCCAACACTAGTTTTCTAGTAAGAGCTCTAATCAGACATAGACCTTACCATGATTTGTATCTATGCTTATTTGTATGCTTACTAATATGATCTCTCGGCCATGTAAGGGCCCCATAAAAGCTGAATATGTATTCTGGTACAGAGTAGCCATGTGATTAATACATATAATTAAAAGGAAACTGAAGACAGGATTTTATTAATGGGTTCTTCATATATGGAAGTTTTGTTCTTGCCTTATTCTCAAAATTTCAAAATTCTGACCTTGAGGAGCAATGTAGTTTTCCCTCTTCCATGTTGCCATGTGGACAGGAGACTTTCAACTTACTAGTTTTAATATGAAAATCACTTATCTCCCTAATTACTTTATTTGTCTAAATGGCTTAATTTTGCACTTATAGCTTTTCTACTGGTGCAGTTATACTAAAGAGCTTTCTTTTTGATGAATAAATAAAGGGTTTATGTCTTAAGAAAGTCTGTGGCTGGTGGAAAGAAACAATAAATGTTTCTACTTTCCAATGGGGAACAATGAAAGCCAATGGAGAAAAAGGTAAAAATTACAGAACCGGGAAATTATGGGTGAATAATGTATCTTGACAGTGTGTGGCAAAAAATACTTTAAATTTCTGCCATAAACCTATGCATCACCTTGAAAACATTTTTGTGGGACAGTATGAGATACACATTCACAGCATGAGATGTTCAAAATATTATTTTTCAAAAAGAATGTATACTATCCATGAATGTAAAAATAATACAAAAGTAAGGGGAAAATACAATAATTACCTTTAAATATCAGAAGAACTATCAGGTAAAAGAGGAACAAACCTTATTTTGTGCATTGCCAAGGGCAGAATTAGGACCCATGGGTAGAAATTATAAGGAACCCTGGTGGTGCAGTGGTTAAGCATTCAGCTGCTAACCAAAATGTTGGTAGTTTGAACCCACCAGCTGCTCCATGGCAGAAAAATGTGGCAGTCTGCTTCTGTAAAGATTACAGCCTTGGAAACCCTATGGAGCAGTTCTACTTTGTCCTATAGGGTCACTATGAGTCAGAATTGACTTGACAGCAAAGGGTATGGGGTAGAAATTGTAAGGAGACACGTTTCAGTTTGGTATGTTTGGACCTTGTAACAATTAGAGTAGTCAAAGAAATGAATTCACAGATGAAAGAATCATCAATTGAGATGTCCCGGCAAAGACTGGGAATGCTGAGATTATGTGATTTCTCTACAGTTTGTCATTTATATAAAATACTAAGCTAAACAGAGATACACCACTGAAAAAATACGTAAAAAGAAGATATTCCTTGATTGTCTTAATTGTAAGAGAAATACTGACTGAAAAGGTTTCAAACAACAAGTCAACAGAATTGAAACCTGGTACCTTAAAGCAGTTTAAATTATATAAACAAACAATGGTGTGGACAGTCACTAGTTTTACAGACTAAATTACGACTTTTTTTTAAAGCCGGGGAATAAAAAAAAAATCTCAAAAATACTGAAGCTAGTCCTATTGGGGAGGTGTTGCGTTCATTTGAATCAATGCTGCCAATTCTCAAAAGGATCTATTTTTAGAGAGCCTTGATGGTGTGATTTTACTGTATGTACTGGTTGATAGTAGACTTATGAATTATGCTTCCTAGGATCTCTGAAAAATAAAAGTTGATGTTTCTCATCTCTACATAGGGTTTTACTCTAGCTGTCCTAAAAAAAGGTATAATAATTTAGGTCTAGTTTATTCATGGAAACCCTGGTGGCATAGTAGTTAAGAGCTACGGCTGCTAACCAAAGGGTCGGCAGTTCAAATCCACCAGGCGCTCCTTGAAAACCGTGTGGGGCAGTTCTACTCTATCCTGTAGGGTCGCTCTGAGTCGGAATCAACTTGAAGGCACCGGGTTTGTTTTTTGTTTTTTGGTAGTTTATTCATCCTTCTTTGTAAAGTGAATCTTTGTTCCAGCCAGGGAGATTTTCTTAAGTTTATCTTTCTCTGTGCCTTGTTCATACTTTTCTCCTGCTTTGCTCTCTTTCACTCTGCTAATCTTAATCTTGTTCCTCTCCTTCAATTTCAGCTTAAATTCCATCTTCTTTATACATTTTCAGTGATTACTATGTTCTTTCTTAATCTTTCTCTTAAAAAAAGATCTTTTGGTCTGAATTGGCTGGACATACCTGTTACTAGGTTTATATCATCTTGTTTTATGATGTGACTACTTTAGGAGTACATGTACTTTAGCATTAAGCTCAGTAAAGCCCATGGTACTCAATAAATACTTGTTAAATTGAACAATGAATGTAGTTCTTAGCAAACTGGTAGTTCATAAATGTGCCTATATACTCTGAAATATGCATTATTTTTCTATAGATAACACAAAATAATTATAAACCCCAGATATAAAGTGGGCTATTACTAAAAATTTATCCTGAATATCATATATTTAAGACTTTTCAAGCCAAATTCCAAGAATTTTAAACTAGAAAGGAATTGGAGACTTAAAACCATATCAATAGGTTCAGCTATAGTTAAATGTATTCCTAATTAAACTTTGCATCCAGTACCTTTTAGAGGCAGGATGATATTAGGAAGTATGTAATCCAATTGTATTCCTGTAAATCCATATTCCTCATATCATATAGACTATAGAAATTCTTATTTCTGCTTCTTTGCCTTAGTAGTAGTCAGGAAATGCTGACTTACGTCCTTATATTTTAGACATATCCAACAGGTATGTTTGTAGCTAACAATAACTACCAGAAGTAAAACGGTTAGCAGCAGAACTACTTGGGTCTATCATATACAGAGAAAATAGGTAGTATTATTAATGAAATGAGGAACAAAACAGTAAAGAAAAAAAATGAACACTTACTGAGCATCTACAGAGGTACCAGGCATTATGCTAGATCCTTTAACATGTGTTATTGCCACTTACTAGCTTAGAGAACCTTTGGCAAGTCAACTAATCTATGTCTCAGTTTCTCCATCTTTAAAATGGATATAACAATAGTACCTGCCTCATATAGTTGTTTTGACGGTTAAATGAGTTAACATATGCTTAAAACAGCTCCTGACACATAGCAAGTGCTACATATAAATGTTAATATTATTATTGGCTACTATTATTATCTCAATTATTAGAAACAACAACCTTGAGAGGTAGGTATTAGCTAATTTAGCAGATGAGAAAACTGAGGTTTGAAGAGGTTAACTTGCCCTAAATTTCATAGTAAGTGGTAGAGCTGGGATTCAAATTCAGGTCTGTCTGATATAGTGTAAGACTTCTCCATCATACCACATTGTATCCTAACATTTTTAGACAAACAGAAGGTATATTTTCCATGTCCAGGACTACTTCATAAAATTTATAGAGAGAGTTCCTTAAAACCGCATGATATATAATCCTATTTTGGCCATAAAAGAATAGTACATACTATTTAATCTAGTTTTAAATATTTCAAGTATAAGGGTTTCTAGCATTCTGTTTGGTGAGCAATTTCATGTTACTGAATTATTCTATTCATACAGAACAATTTTAAGATACTCAAATTCTTATTCAAGATGGTTAGCTTCACCATTTATAACAGGCATTGTATTTTAGCCAAAACAATCCCAGAACTACTAAGTAAATATTCATAGAGTTCTAGAGTATTGGTATATGATATTTGCCAGTGAAATGACCAAAATTTCTCTGAAAATATTGATACATACCTGAAACATTTATATAATTTAAATGACCTATGTTAGCGATCAAATTTTCTTTCAAAAACAGAAATTATTAAACATGGCGTTTTTGCTATATTTCTGTTACATGTGGGATAGTTTCTCTGATTGCTAAAATGTCAATGTTAACCTTTAGGCAAAGCTGTTAAGTGTCACCTCTCACTGACTTTCACAAGAGTCACAACTTTAGAATCATTAACATGTAGTCAGTTACTCAGGCCAACTTTGTCCCCTTCCCAGTACTTACAAACTATTGTTTTTGAAGCATTATAATGTAGAAACAATAACGGTTAATGACTGCCTAAAGTAACACTTGACCTACAGTAAACACACTTAAAATTATGAAATACATGAATTGCAACAAATTGATAGTAAAACCAATTTTTATAAAGTAAATCATTTTTTCTTTCACTTGTATTAGAAAATTAGATATGCCCATGGAAAAATGTTCCTAATAATGTAAGTGGAAAATATTTATAGAAAAGATTAGATAGTATTCTGTCCCAGAGAAATCTAAATACTATAGAGTACAAACAGATTATGCTCTCTAAAATTCATAGTCCTTTCTTTTCCTAGAAATTCAGGTTTCCTTAGTAGCAGATTTTGAGTAGTCTCCCCCTTTCAGCATTTTGTCAGATACCTCTTTACTCCCATACTGAACCATTTTAAATGTGCCTTCCTTAACATCAAATTTATAGTTTCCTGAAAACTATACCTTTTAGTGTTATTTCTTTTGTTTATTTCATAATGACTGATTGATTATATCAGCGTACTTTTGTTAGGAGGCATTGCTAAAAACATGAGTTTGACAAATTTTTAAGAGTGAGATTTTACTTAATATACAATAAATTCATTTCTTATTTAATCAATTTGGAAAGTTCCAAATTTTATGGATTGTTCACTTAGAATGAGGGATATTTTATTTTTGTTTTGCTATATTATCTATTGAGTCAACAGGGCAATACACTTCAATATGGTAAAAAAGTGTTTATTCTTTGCTCCTTCTAAAAATTAAAAATTTAAGAAACAAAATCCAACATCGTTTCAAATTACTAAAGAACAAAAGGTAAAAATCAGGAAAAAAAAAAAAAAAGTGAGTAAAGGTGACTTATTGCCATCCAATAGGCCAGGGGTTGGCAAACTTTCTGCAAAGGGTCAGATGGTAAATATTTTAGGCTTCATGGGCTATACGGTTTGGGTCCCCACTACCCAAACTCTGATGTTGTAGCCATACGCAATGCGTAAATCAACGAGTATAGCTCTGTTTTAATAAAACTTCATTTATGGACATTGAAATTTAAATTTTATATCATTTTCATGTGTCAAAAAATGTTATTCTTCTTTTGATTATTTTTCAGCCATTTAAAAACATAAAATCCATTCTTTGCTCACAGGCCATACAAATAAAGGTGACAGGCTAGATTTTGGTCCATAGTTTGCCGATCCTTGAGTTCCTTCAGCGTAGGGACCATGTCTAACTCATTTTTAACTCCAGCACCCAGCATGGCATCTGATACATACTGAAGATTAAAAATAAAAAGCCTGATGAATAAATGAGTAGATGAAACATAAAGTGTAAACTAGGCTTTTAGTACTTTAATTCATGATCTACCTAATAAGTCGGTGTAAAACCGTTAATTCTGGCATAGCATAGCACTCTAAAAATGCTAAAAATTATTTTTACCTTATAAATATTAAACAGTTTTAAAATTTGCTATAACATAACAAATTTATTTTCAGCTATATAGATGTTATTTTTTTAAATGTTTCTTAATCTTTTAGTCACTTGTAGAACTTGTACATTTATGTCTATAAAGGCTTTTACTTCACCACGTCTATATGCCTTTAACTAAATTTTCACTTTTTAAGAATAATAAAAAATTATTTGCGTAAGAATATCTTCTTTGGGCATAAATTGCTTTTAAGTAATAATGGGACATGAAGAGAAAAACAATACTTTGTACAGTAAGGAGTTATTATGTTCTGTATAATTTCATAATTACTAGTGCTATACCAGTGCCAAGAGATTAACCTTCATCAAAACATGTAACCTATTCTTGAAAAATAAAGCCTATAATATCAAAATAAAACTCCAAAATACTGAAGGGTGAGGATTATTATGGCATTATACGTTAGCTTTAATAGCATCTTATGGTTGGAAGCAGGTGGAAGGCCAGCAGCATATGACTCTCAGATGAACTATATTCTGAGATGCAGGGCCTATAAATAGATACAATTCATAATTTAGAAAAATCAGTTCTGACAGCCTTATTCCTAAAAATACGCAAACAGGATAAACTTTACTAAACTTGCTATTTCATCCTGCTAACAGACTGGGGAAGAAATCTCAGGCTATTAAATTTTTCATTTTTTCTAGGGTTTATACCCATTGATGATAGCTTTAGATTGCTTTACTTCATTAATTCTATTAATCATTTTTCCCCTTTCATGTTTTTTTCCTAACAACACACACATCCCAAAAACAACTGTCCTTTGTATTTGTAAATCAACTAATTATTGATAATTACTGACTGTAAAATATTAGTACCTTAAGGAAGAAGTTATACATTACTTTTATCAAATTAATATTTGTGTTTTCTATCAATAACTTCTGACTCTATTTAAAAATTTTTGCAACTCTAAATTGTATATAGGTAAATGTGGTCTACAAATAGTTTATTCTCTTTTAGGCACAATTATCTAAGACAAATACATTAAACACAAATAACTATATAATTATAGGTCCAGAATTTTATTTCTAAATTCTTGACATCTCAGTAGTATATTTTAACTATTACAAGAATTTCAATTTTTTAAGGGTGCAAAGGAAATGAGAGTTTAGTAGTGGAGTCTGTTTTTGGTGGCCCTATATTGCATTTATGTTTATCTTTTTTTCCAAAGGTTTAATAGTTCCACTGACTTTTGCCAGATAGTCTCATTATATGCATTTATATATATAAAATATGAAGAGAACCTACTAAAGATCAAGCTATTCACAGACAATCTATTTTCAAAAATAGCTATTAGAAAAGACATATTTATCATATATTTTAAACTTCATTAGAAAAACAAACAAACCCTAATACAACTTTACCCAGGTAGCTGCTATAGGCATATATGAATATAAGAGTACTTCTACAGTTTTCAAGTAACTGAAAAACTTTAAGAATAAAGGGCTCCTCCATTTCTGATATAATGAAACATATGAGTCATGGAAAGAGACAGATTCTTGTCAACCAAAAAACAAAACAAAAAAACAGGGAAGAAAGAGCTAACAGAATGGTAGAAATTCAAGATCTCGGACTAATGGAGATGGAAAAGATAAAGTATGAAACATGCTCTATCAAAATCAAGAAATAATTTAACAAGATTGTGAAGATTTCATGGGCCTACTTAAAGTCTAGTATAAGACTGTATTTGTCCACTTGGTAGTTACATATAAAATATAGCAAATAATAAAATATTTAACCCTTAGAAGTTAACCCTTATATAGCGCTTACTAAAACGCCAGGAACAGTTTTCACTGAATCCTCACAGCCACTTTGGTATACAGGTACTATTATTTCTCCCATTTTATAGGAAACTGAGGCACAGAGCAGTTAACTGAATAGTCTATGGTCACCTTGTTAATAAGTAGCAGAGCCAGAATTTTCAGCCTAGCAATTTGGTTATAAACTTGAAGATCAGAAGAAGATACAAAATTTAAAACTTTATCATATGAATACTTTCCCGCAATTAAAAATATTGGTATCTGGTTACAAATGAATTCCTTAGTAACATTTTTCTGTTTATCTGATATAAAAATAACCAATATTATGAAAACATGCAGCCACATCACACAAAAAATCAGGATACATAATAAACCTGAAGTCATTTACTTCAGTCCCTTAATACAACACCCACACTCAAAAATCAATGTCTTCACTTATCTAGGCAATTTTCTTACAAACAAAACAAAACAAAGCACCAACACACCTCTACAGGAGACAGCTTCTCTCCCAACTGTACTTTTTAAGTTTATCTTTACAGTTTTAAAATAAATATAAAAATTGTTCAAAGAACCATTTCTCCTCAGGACCCAGAAGTTAAATAGTGTAAAAATGACCGCTTTTAAGCAATTGAAATTAACAATCTCCCAATACAACTCTATTCTGGTTGCTTTAAAAGCAAAACTATAGTATTTATAAACTTAATTACAATAATCCATGGGAGAGAGATGTGGCAGTCTGCTCCCATAAAGATTACAGCCTAGGAAACCATATGGAGCAGCTCTACTCTGTCCTACAAGGTCGCTATGAGTCCAATCGACTCAATGGCAATGGGCTTTTGTTTAATTATAGTAATACACAAAAAATTTCTGTGCCATGGTCTTCATGTAGTAGAATATATTTCATAACTTGTTAACAAAATTACATCTTTATATACTTCTAAGAGCAGTGGTTCTTAAGTGTGGAAGTATGGTCTGTGGGTCAGCAACATCTGCATTACCCGGGATCTTACACAAATTCTCAGGTTCCACTGCAGATTTACTGAAGTCAGAAACTCTGGGGGTGGGGCCCAGCAATCTCTGTTTTAACAAGCTCTCTGGTTGATTCTGATGCAGACTGAAGTTTGAAAACCACTATAATAGAGTAAGAACAACATTAATTATTTCTAATGTACAGAGCAAAAGTACCCTGCTGTTATTAGTAGATACAATAGTGTACTGATTTGAAAATAGGAGATAGTCCACATTAAGTTGAAATTCAGCCAGGAAACACTTTTTGGGAGGATCAAGAAAATAATACCACAAATGGTAATGTAACATACGGCTCTCAAGTGATACCTAAAGTTTATGCCTTCCTTAACAAGAAATTAAAGGTGTTTTTTTTGCTTAATCAGGGAGCGCTGTTGACTCTTCATTGCCTAATTTTTCTCCCTGTGCAAAGGCTGAAGGTTATTCTTGTGGCATGAAGTCTAGATATTAATTCTGCTTTTAGGCCTTATTAAACTTAATATTTAAATGCTGTTCATATTTAAAATTATAAAAAATATAACCCTTTCTCATCGCAAGTACTATAAAACTGGTATAAATATTCCATTGCAGTCATTCTAATGTGCTTTGAGACCAATGAAAAAGGTACCTCAAGAGAAGGGAAATCAGATCAAATTTTGAACTGTACTAACAAAGCAGATCAAAGCAGATGCCACGCTATGAGTCAGAGCTCTGTTGTCTCCTCCTTTGGCAAAGTGCCCAAAGCTCAGTTGGCACCACAGACCACTGAGTAAATGAAGGATTACCTTCTGGACCAGTTCAATCTTCCTCGTATTTTATTATTTCTAGTTCAAGCCCAAAGGAAAAAAAGAAACATTTATATATATATATATATATATGTATATAAAATTCTTCCACAGCAAAATTTTCATATTCTTAGAACCAGAAGTCACTTGTTCTGCCTAGCAAAATTATGAATATAATGTAAGAAATAGTAAAAACGATGAAAAATAACATAATTAGTCTACTCCTTGAATATGAGAAAGGCATACACTATCTCACCTCTGGAGTGACATCTCGTGGCGCAAACCCTGTTCCTCCAGTTGTTAATATCAAATTAAGTTCCTTTTCATCACACCAATCTATAAGAGTTTCCTGGAAGAAAACAATAGTATTGTCACACGCTGAAGGACTTGTCTGCCTGCTCAAAAGCAACCAATTCCTCAACACTTCATATACAGTGAGGAAACACAGATTCTTTTCAACAATCAAGAAGAAAATTTTGAAGCAAAATTCATAGAGCAGTTTCACGCTTAATCAAAACACACTGCAGTTTCAGGTATTTATTTTACTCAGAGAAAATGAGAGTACAAACACAGAATTCTTCAAAGTAAATGAAACATGGGAAGATACCTTAAAGAGTTCATCATTAATGTTTTCTACATTCATTTTTTAATTTTTTCCCATATAAAAATTTATACATACATTGTTATGTGACCCTAATTGCTCTCCCCATACTGTGACAGCACACTCCCTCTTTCCACCCCTGATTCCCCATGTCCGTTCAACCAGCTCCTACCCTTTCTGCCTTCCCATCTCACCTCCGGACAGAAGCTGCCCGTTTAGTGTCTTGTATCTACCTGAGCTAAGAGGCACACTCTAAATGTTTATTACGTTGTTATATGGCATATCTGAAATTCTTTTCAGCTATTCAAAATATATTTGAGAAAAAAAGATTGATCACTACTTCTTTGCGTTAATTATGAGATCTTATTTAAATAACTGCACCAATCCTGTCAGGTAAATATTAGTACCTCAATTTTTTACATATGGAAACAGATCTACTTGTTTTTTCATTAATAGATTCAGAAAGGTGAAAACACTTACTCATAAGCTCACAAACTAGAAGCAGGAAGAGCTGGGATTCAAACCAGGTCTCCTGGACTCTCAACTTATCCTCTTTTCCTTACATTTTGCCTGTCATTGATCAATTATTTTCTGCTCAGATTGTTTAGGAAAGTTTTGCATTTTCCAGTAATTTATTTTACATGGCTGCCTTAAAAGCAAGATATAAGAATAAATGATTGCTTAAAGCTTCTTTTTTTCCCCAATGCTAATATTATGACAGTATAAGAGACTAGAATCATATACCATAAAAATTTTGAAGCTGGTTGATACCACAGCAGATGTGCCTCTTCATTTTCTAGATGAGACAGCTGAAGTAAAAAGTAGTTAAAGCATCTACCCAAAGTCACACAGCTAGTTTGTGAAAGAAGTGGAACTGGGATCTTTGTCTGCAAACTCTTCTATCTATTGCTAATTCTATTCATCATCCTGCTTTTCTGCTACTTATTACAAAAGATTATATTCATTTAAATTGTAATTATATCCTTGCTTTGGTATTATATTGTTTCTTATCTTCTTTCAATTCAAGATCAAAATTTAATAATAAAATTACACCATTTAGTTGCTGATAACTAAACATGAAATATAAGTATTAAGCTGATAGGTATACAGGTAGTCCCCAGCTTACATATTTAAGATGAACCACATTTACAAACCAGGGCTTCGACCTGTTAGTTCCGGTTTGAACACTTGCTGAGAATTTGCATTTCTAACAAGTTCCCAGGCGATGCTAATACTGCTGGTTAGGGACTAATTCTGAGAACCACTTGTTAGGTGCCCTTGAGTCGGTTCCGACCGAGAATCACCAGTAGAGTCAAAACCACTGCCATCAAGTTGATTCTGATTCATAGTGGCCCTATAGCACAGAGTAGAACTGCTACATAGGGTTTCCAAGACTGTAAATCTTTACAGAAACAGACTGCCACATTTTTCTCCTGCAGAGCGGCTGGTGGGTTCCAACCACTGACCTTTTGGTTAGCAGCGGAGTGCTTTAACCATTGTGCCATCAGGGTTCCTAACTAGTAGAGTAGTGGTCCTCAAAATTTACTATATGTAAAAATCACCTGGGGATCTTGTTAAAGTGTAGATTCTGATTCAGTATATCCGGGGTAGGAATGCAAATTCTCAGCAGGAGTTCAAACTAAACAAATAGGTTCGAAGCCCTGTTACAAGCGTCCTTTTTTTTTTTTGTACATTTTACCATTAATAACAGCGGAGGGTCAGAGAAAAAGAGGAAGGCCCTCAGTGAGATGTATTGACACAGTGGCCGCAACAATGGGCTCAAGCATAACAACAATTACGAGGGTGGTGCAGGACCGGGCAGTGTTTTTTGTTCTGTTGTACACAGGGTCACTATGAGTCAGAACCGACTTGATGGCACCTAACAACAACAACATCGTTAGTAATATGTGCTACAGAAAATGTTGCAGCAAGTAATTTGCTGTGATGTTATCATTCTCAGGTGTTCAACTGCAATGTTTAAAGATTGTATTTATAAAGATACTGATAATGAAAGGCAATAATAACGAAACCTAAAAAAAAAGCTATTTGACTTATGTCAGAACTGACTTATGATGGAGTCATCAGAACAGAACCCCGCTGTGAGTTGGGGACTACCTATATGTGGAATAAAACGTTCCTCAGTTCTCAAATTCATCAATGACATAAAATGCAGCGTAATTATTTAGAAGGACAAATCCAGGTTCTAAAATGATATTCTCAGTATCCTTGCACATTTTTGTTTTATTCTGGTACCACAAGAATGCAGTGACCAAAGCTTCTCTAGAAGGGCATTTTCCCCTGCTATGATTCACTAATGGTAACACACTACTTTTCAAAAGATATAGGTTGTAAATTATTAACAGCCTAACTGAAGAACTTCCATCCCTGAGTTAGCTGTAATTTTATTCTGAGGAAAGCTCACCGAAAATCAATGAGTATTACAAGGGTGACTATTTGGTGGTTTCATAGGCCAGATTTAAAACTTCCATTGCCAGGTGCTTCTATCTATTTAAGAAGTTGAAAAGCCTAACTACCCTCATTCTAAGTAGTTAATTATTATCTCTGGTATATAAAAAATATGGTTGACACCACAATTCAGTAATGGGCAGATTAACTAACCTCGTTTTCCCCAATGGGTCCTAAAATATTTTAGATCTCGCAACATTCCTAAATGCCCCATTACAGTACTGGAGCGCCTGTGTACAGCTTTCTCATCTCTGACCACACTCCATTTATATCAGATCATTATAAAAGTAATATGGATTTGAACTTGTAGCAACAAAATATCTCAAACACTAAAGAATATACATCAAACACCAACTTTCAGTATTCACATTTCACGATGCTAATAAAGACAGTCAAAATAGTTTCTTTATACTGAAGAACTATACTATTTGGCAATACTTCCTTAGAACATAATTCATGCATCAATTAAGGAAACATTTATGGAGTGCCTACAATGTATTTGATGTTAAGCACTAAAAAAAATAAATGAAGCACTGATCTTGATCTCAAACACCTCACAGTCAAGTAATGGTTCTCAACCTTGGTTGCACATTAGAAGCATCTGAAGAGCTTTAAAAAATACTGATGCTTAGTCCCATCAGTGGGATGCAGCTTGGAGACTGGTATTTTTAAAAGCTTCCCAGGTGATTCTAAAATACAGCCAAGTGATTGGGAACTACTAGTTTAAAGAGATAATCTGCTCAGTTACCTGAGGGTGAATTTCACAGCTAACTCAACTGGGTGAGCCTACTAAAATGTCATACAGCTTAAATTTAGTTGCAACATAATAACATTATTCAAGGTTTTCCATTCCCAAGATTAGATAACTAGTAACACCTACTTTACAAGATTTCTTTCACTTGCCTTCATAATATTTGACATCTTGAACTTAAAGGTTTGTTCAAGTATTTGGGAAGTGATCAGTCTTCTGTTCTCCAAAGAAATCAAATGATGTATTGCATTGGGAAAATCTGCTGCAAAAGACCTCTTTAAAGTGTTAAAAAGCAAAGATGTCACTTTAAGGACTAAGGTGCGTCTGACCTAAGCCACGGTGTTTTCAATCGCCTAAAATGCATGTGAAAGCTGGATGATGAATATGGAAGATTGAAGAATTGATGCCTTTGAATTATGGTGTTGGTGAATACTGAATATACCATGAACTGCCAAAAGAATGAACAAATCTGACTTGGAAATACAGCCAGAATGCTCTTTAGAGGCAAGGATGGTAAGACTTCATCTCACACACTTTGGACATGTTACTAGGAGGGACCAGTACCTGGAAAAGGATATTATGCTTGGTAAAGTAGAGGGTCAGAGAAAGAGAGGAAGACCCTCAATGAGATGGATTGACACAGTGGTTCCAACAATGGACTCAAGCATAACATTGATTGTGAGGATGGCACAGGACCAACCATTGTTTTGTTCTGTTGTACATGGGGTTGCTATGAGTTGGAACTCACTTGATGGCACTTAACTACTACCACCACTACTAACGAGGCTAATTAATTTTTCTTACAAAATAATTGGAACATGCTACATTTTAGGAACCCTGGTGGCACAGTGGTTAAGAGCTACGGCTGCTAACCAAAAGGTCAGCAGTTCGAATCCACCAGCCACTCCTTGGAAATGCTATGGGGCAGTTCTACTCTGTCGTATGGCGTCGCTATGAGTAGGAACTGACTCCACGGTAATGGGTTTTTTTTTGTTTTTTTTTTTTGGTGTTAAAAATCCACTACAACTCCTTAAATGGAAGATTTTTAAATGGGCTAGGGTTTTCTGTTTCTAAGATTTTTTAAACTGTGAAGTTACTAGTTTTTATAAATGATACCATTTATACTAACAAAACAACAACAATGCGAACATTTTCAAGATACTCTCTCCACATTACAAGTTTGTTTTTAAAAGTAATTATTTTCTTACTCATTGTTAAAAATACAAAGTCAACCATAAAGGCCAGATAAAGTGTGAGACTGAAAAGAGCTTATATAAGGAGTTTGACAAGTATCAGCTCTGCCTTTGTTGTTTTTTGAACACACGTGCAATATTAGAATTATGTTTGGATTCTTTCTAGGCTTCCTTATAAGTGATAATACAATTTGTAAATCCACTTAAATTAGGCCCATATAAACTACATTATAATGTGCTTAAAGCGAATGAATAAGTGAGCGGGGCACAGCCATCTCCTTGTATATTGGAACACCCACTCTTCTCTCAGCATAGCTTGCCTGTAACGTGTCAGATGCTATGTGACATAAGGATGGAGCAAGGACACAAGGGTCAATGTGAATGCTAAAGGTTAACAAAGCTTAACTTCTTTTGTGAAAGAAAAAAATAAACATAAAAAGAAGTCTACTATTTTCTTTCCACACCCCAATAGACTTTCTTGTAAACTTCCTGGTGCATATACTTTGTGGACTGATGCTCTAAACTGTGAACTCCTCAAAGGTTTGTTGTTGTTGTTAGTTGCCACTGAATTGGCTCCAAATCATGGTGACCTTATGTATAACAGAAAAAAATGTTGCCCAGCTGGCAACTATTTTATTTATTTTCTTATTTCTGGATGATGGCATAATATATTATCTAATATTCAGTAAATGTTCATTGAATGAATGGAACCTTGCATGAAGTAGAGGCTCAATAAAAATTGGGGAAATTTAATTAAAAGTTGATATTCCAATTGTTGATGATGAGTTATTAGAGGCTGTAATCTGACAATATGATGAAGGGAATCAGGTTCAAGTACAGAGCATCTCTGGCCCTGTGTACAATTAGAGAGTAGCTAGTCTCTTGTAAATCAGGTAGGTGAACATTTTTGGTCACCAGCAAGGAGTTGGCAATTAAGTATCAATCTCTGATGACATGCTTCACTAATTTTACAATACTTCTAGTAAGATTAAGTTAATCAGTCTCTGGTCAATCTGACTCCACATATGAACGATTCTAAAAAAATTCAAGAAAACTTAAAATACGCTTTTACATTTTAGGAAAACTTCCAAGATCTCCTTTCATATGTCTTCTTTTTCACTTTGTCTCCCAAATTAATTTAACTTCTCATTTATTTTTCTAGGCAGGTTCTCTTATTTCTTATCCATTAGTCATATCTTATCTGCATTATGTATTATTGGGACAAGAAATCCTTCTTCCTTTGATTCTTTTTGGCTTTACCAATCTACTCCAAAACTTATTCCCATCAAGTTGATTCTGGCTCAAAGCGACCCTATAGGACAGAGTAGAACTGCCCCATAGGGTTTCCAAGGAGCGGCTGGTGGATTCAAATGGCAGGCCTTTTGGTTAGCAGCTGTAGCTCTTAACCACAGCGCCACCAGGGCTCCACTTTAACATTAGTATTCTAAAAATACATTTCCTTAAAACCTTTTTAAAAATAACTCTTCTCTACTGGAGAAAATACTAGTGCATTTTCTAGTATTGGTTAATATAGGTGAAATTTTCACTAAGTCTTTCAAAAGGTAAATATAAACAATAGTTATCATTTACTAGACTGAAGCAAATTGCAAGTGTTTACTTAAACGGAAATTCTATGGGTTTCTGGGATATTTGGGGGGTTGCAGGTATAAGAAAGTATCCTTATCTAAGTAGTATTTATGCATCACTTTTCCTACATTCTCATTTTCTATTTGCATATAGACATAAACATTATATGTATTCATAATGTATAATATTTTTAAGGTTTACATGTGTCCTTGCATAGTCCTTAGGACACCTCTTGCCCTGAGAAGATACAAAAACTAAGACTTTGTTACACTTCAAATTATCATTTGTTATCTAACGAAAAATAAAATGTCAACCCAGGGTGACAAATTCAGGCCAATGGTATCTTTCTCCTTCCAAGAAAGTAAGAGTTGTTCTTTCATTCATGTGCTCTGATGCTTAATCCTTGGACCAGTTTGAGTTTAATTCTATTCATTTAAACATCAAATATTACAATTTTCAAATACTGTATGTACTACTTACAAGGATATTTTAAAGACTGTGAATGATTAGAGTCCAATTCATTGTTGGTCTTAATCAATGCAATATAAAACTCTGCAGTGACAGTGTTTCGAATGGCTGTTGGACAGTAGATTACTATTTTTTATGCTAATCCTATATTCATACTTTAGAAATACCTTTAATCAACATGATTTTCTTAATCTTTACTAGACAGCAATACATTATCTCACTGCTGAAAGAAACTGAAATGAGTAAATGGGACTACAGTCACATGCCTAATTATCCAAAAAGAATCAATCTGTGCCTAAGAACCTTCTGTGTATTGTTCTGAACAAAGGAAATCTGGGTACACAATTGTGCAATAGTCATAGCAGTATCAGAACACTGTATTGTGATGAGAAGCAGGTTACCTCATTTCTCATACAGAATATCAAGAACTTGCCGCTAATGATGGCGTCTCACTCATGCCAGTTACGCACTTGGCAGGGTACTTAGCACTGAACGTGGCAAATAAATGCTTTTGTTATTTTATATCAATATTTTTCCATAGTTACATTGTCTAAGTGTAAAACCAAACCAAACCTGTTGCTGTAGAGTCGATTCTGATTCACAGCAACCCTATACAACTGAGTAGAACTGCCCCATAGGGTTTCCAAGGACCAGCTGGTGGATTCAAACTGCTGACATTTTGGTTAGCAGCGAAGCTCTTAACCACTGTGCCACACTTAGAAAACCCAAGTAGAGTCAGGGTTTACTGTAACCCTTTTATCTATCAGTGTTAAAAATTAGAATGTCATATTTTTAAGAAAAAGTAAACTAACTGCTAAACAGAGTAATCCAGTGATTTATAGAGCTAAATAGATTTAAGAGATATATGCCTTTTGACCTTTTAATTCTATTTTCCCTAAGGCCTTCACTGAGCTTAAGAGCGAAATCTTATACATATTTATATTCTCCAGTGATGTGAATATAGTAAGTGACTTGAATAAATGATGATGATTCTATTGACATAAAGCATGTTCTAAGGTTGATTAGACCTCTGAAGATGTTTTTGGAATACATAATTAAAACTATATAATAGTAAAAACCAAACACGTTATCTTAAGGTGACTTTACTAGGAATCCTTAGGCATGTACTCAATATGAGAAATGCGATGTCAGGCTTTCTCCAGTTGGGCATATACTTGCTACTGAGGAAAAGGGAATGACTGAGATACGGGGGGGAAAAAAAAACAAATAAAAATTCCTCCTAGAATTCTAGGATTAGTTTGCTCTGTATCAAAACAAAAGAGAGCTATAGCACCACCAGTTAGGTATTAGGTTTCAATTTAATATCAGACATTCAATATAATTCAGTAAAAAGGAAGAGGCCTTTTAGAACAGGAGAGAGAACCATTTATCTCTTCAGAGTATCAAGTTTGGTCCTTACAGTTGTTAAACACAGCTGAGAAACAACATTCACATGCAAGGCACACTGCTACAGTCTATGGGTTTTGCTCAATTTTTTTGTGTTAGCGCTAACACTATCTCTTTTCTATTATAGATAAAATCTCTCTCTACATATATTTGGTTCCTATCTAAATGGAAAAAAACAAAAACTAAACTTGTTGCTGTTGAGTCAATTTCAACTCACAGCAACCTTGGTGGTGCAGTGGTTAAGCACTAGGCCACTTATCCGAAAGATCAGCAGGTCAAACCTACCGGCTGCTCTGTAGGAGAAAGATGTGGCAGCCTGCTTCCATGAAGATTACAGCTCTGGAAACTCTATGGGGCAGTTCTACTCTGCCGTATAGGGTCTCTACGACTTCCTAAATCTAGGTTGGCTATATTGTGGTCACTGCTAAAGAAGTCCTCAGCAGGAGGGGGGAATTAGACAAATCAGATTATTACTTGTGATAATGGCAAGAATATTTATTTCTACTTTACAGAGAGATCACAATAAGCAAGAGAAATTTTATATGACTACCCTGATGATGACCAATTTATGATCAAGAAGTTTAGTATTTTCTGAATTCTATGATCAATGTAACCATGGAAATATTAAAATGTTGTTTCTAAGGTTGATGCTTTGGAATACACTTAATACAGTATGTTTGGATTTGTTTCAGTACCATACTCAATATTAAAGAAATTATAAAATTTAAGAGAAAAAAAGGGATGACAAAATCTTTCTCTTTGACCTTTAGAATTATGAGACTCTAATCTCTACGGAAAACATTTAATACTGACTCTTGCTTCAGGGAATCATAACCATGGAAGTTAATCTTTTTAATTATTCATTCATAATCATTATAAGTTTTATTATGTTTGTTCTACTTTTTTTTTTTAAGGAGCATAGTCTCCATACTTCTATGAGGCAATGGAAAGTAATATTAGAATGAACAGTTGTGATACTAAGATAGAATAGACATAAATGTTTATTAGTATATGGTTATATTTTTGCTATCATTATTGGTATTCTCCCCATTTATTATCCCATATTCATATGCTCTACCTACATATTTTATTCTTCTACAGACAAGGATTTGTTGAATCAGTAGTGATATATGAAAGGAATAAAACTCTGGTCACTAGATTCCTTACTCCATCCATTACTACCATAGCTTCAGAGGGCTTTTTTCTTTTCATACATTATTTCCCCCTCTGTGCTCATGTCATCATATCATCTCTCTCATTCAAAAACTCCTAATTCTTTTATTCACTTTAGGCTATTAGAGCAAAGGTTCTTAGTCTATCTTATCATCACAGTCCATGGTTTATATTTTTTGTAAAATCACATATGAAAATGTATACCTATGTGGATTTTTCCGAGGGACAGAGGTCAAGATATCCATAACCACCAAAAAATTAAGTACAACTGCTCTAGCAGGTAACACAACATAAGCATACACAATCAGGCAATAATGACATGTTACTTAGTAAACAGTGTAAAGGAGAATAAACATCCAGAGAACAGAATTTAGTATTTCTTAGATAGCTTCTTGTTATCTGGCCCTAATATATTCTTATCTACCTCAAATATGTTAAAACCAGAAAATTATAAAATTAATCATACACACTTTATTACTTACCAGTCCTTTAATCTTTTCCTTTTCTCACTATTTAGCCCGGCCCATGGACTGTTGTTGTTGTTGAGTGCTACAGGGTCAATTTTGACTCACAGCCGCCCCATGTGACAGAGGAGAACTGCCCCATACAGTTTTCTAGGCTAGGCTTACTGAAAAAATGGTGTGTGTGTGTGTGTGTGCACATGTGCGTGTGGTGAGAGAATAATTTAAGAGCTTGAGGTTTATTTCATATTCCATAAAAGTCACCCATTTAAAGCATACAGTTCAATGAATTTTAGTATATTGGCAGAGTTGTACAACCATCGCCAAATCTAATTTTAGAACTTTCTCTATACTCCAAAAAGAAGTCTGGTGTACATTAGAGTCACTCCCCCCACTCTCCAGCCCCAGGCAACCACTTTCTGTCTCTATGGATTTGCCTAGTCTCGGCATTTCACATAAATGGAATCTTATAATATGCGGTCTTTTGTGACTGGCTTCTTTCACCTGGCATGTTTTTAAGGTTCATGCATGTACCTCATTCTTTTTTATTGCTGAATAGTATTCCATTTTATGGATGTAATAACTTTTATTTATCCATTTATTAGTTGATGGACATTCAGGTTGTTTTCACTTTTTGACTATTATGAAAAATGTTGCGATAAACATTAGTGTACACATTTTTATGTAGACATAGTTTTACTTTCTCTTCGGTATATACCTAGGAATAGAATTCCTGGGTCATATGGTAACTCTGCATTTAGCATTTTGAAGAACCACCAAACCTGTCTTCCAAAGTGGCTGCACCATTTTACTAGGTTTACTTTTTATTGTTAATAACAATAATAAAAAAATAGTGATTCTTTATTGAGCACTTGTGTTATATGCCAAAAAGAATGGTGCTAAATGCTTTTTACAGTACTATTTCATTTAATCTTTATAACAAACTTTTGAGTTAGGAACTATTATTATTCCTATTTTAAAGCAGAGAAACTCAGACTCCAAGAGGATAAATGTGGGAGTTAGAATATGAACCCAGATCTGTTTGACCCGAGTTCACTGTCATAATAACACCATGTGGCTTCTCATTTCCTCTAGACCGTACATTACATTTATTTTATTTCCTGTTTCTCCCAATTTTCTTCATATTAAGTCTAAATACAACACCTTCTGTTAGTAAAGAATCATCACCCACCAAAATGTATTTCTTTCTGAAAACAGTAACGATTTTTCCCACTTTCTAGATGGAACCTGTGGATTTTCTTTTGTGTTCTCCAGAGCACGTTTAGAATCCTTTGCCATTAGAAAGTGCTCTGATCTATTTTGCAGCATTTGTTCTGTTCTTTTTTGCATTTATTGTGTACTTTGAGGTGATCCTCTTGATAATGATTTACTTCTACTGCTTTCACACTTTTTCTCTAAAGTTTTATTGCTACTTTAGTTTTTTAATAGTAAAACCCTTAACCTCTCCAATAAGAGAGACTATAAAGAGAAGTAAGGAGCCCTAGTGGCGCAGTGGTAAAGTGCTCGGCTGCTAACCAAAAGGTTGGTGGTCTGAACCTACCAGCCACTCTGAGGGAGAAAGATGTGGCAGTTTGCTTCCGTAAAAGATGTACAGCCTTGAAAACCCTATGAGGCAGTTCTACTCTGTCCTTTAGGGTTGCTATGAATAGGAATCGACTCGATGGCAATGGGTTGGGTTTGGTTTGGTTTTAAGGAGAAATAGAAAGCTATTATTCAAGTCCTTTCATCTCTCACCTGAAGATGAGTACTTACTTGCAAAAAGATATAAATCATTATTACCTCATGTGACACTAGGGGGTGGGGGGGGAGGAGCCAAACTTCAAATATTGTACACACTCTGCAGGTAACTGTAGCAGTTTTTTCAGCATCCCCATATTACGTGTCTCCTCCTGTACTGCTTTTGTGTCAGCAGTGTGCTGAAGAAGCTGCTTTTAAGTGTACTTGGTACCAGCCTCCCTTCTATTAAAAAAACGAAAACCCCAAACCAGTTGCTAGTAAGTCAATTCTGACTCTTGGCAACATCAAGACTTGCAGATTAGAACTGCGACGCACACAGGGTTTTCAAGGCGGTGACCTTTCAGAATCAGATTGCCAGGCCTTTCTTAGGAGGCACCTCTAGGTAGGTTCAAATCACCAACCTTTTGGTTAGTGGTAGAGTACTTAACCATTTGCACTACTCAGGAACTCAACAACTTGACAGGTAGTGTTAAAACTCTGTAAAAAGTCATCCTGACCACAACTTTTTAGAAACTATGCAAACAGATACAGTTCTTCCCTTTCAATGTGTAGAACCCAAGTGTTTTAATTGGAGAAACTGAATCTTTCCTTCAAAATTGTCAACCCAAATCCAAAACCTTTTCCTATAGAAGTGAAAATATGAAGAATCTGCTTTTATAAAAAATATAATCTGCCACACACCTCTCCCTAACCCCTAGTTTTTAAAAACCTAGCACATCTATGAATATCTTTGGACAGATTTTTTTCGTTTATCATTCTGGTTTCACAGTCTCTGAAACAGAGGCAAAAAGAAGTGAGTGTTTTAAAACAACAAGTATTATAAAATGGTGGGGGCAGTAGTAGTAGCGTCAGAAACCGTCTAACTTCAGCGGGGGATAATGTGAACCAAGATCAGCCCAAGGCCAACTCCTATGAGGTGGAGGTCAGACATACTTCCACCCTCCAATCTTTTTACCAACTCTGACACCTGTTGTCCCTCCCACGGCACTCTCTACTTCTCTTCTGGGTTTGATAATCCACTGCAATGGCCACACAGAACTCACAGACCATACTTACAGATAAGTGGTTTATTAAGGAAGTAATAGGCTACAACTCAGGATCAGGATCAGGAAGCATGTAGGCAAAGTCTCCCTTCTTCCAGCGTAGGATAGCTCTCTCAGCTCCTCTTGGCCTTGCAGGCCTCCTCTCGGGCCCCTGAGGACAGGTTCCTCTCAGCCCCCTGAGGACAGGTACCTCTTGGCTCTGCTGTCTATTATCACTGACTCTGCCATAGGGTCCCTTCCAGGCCTCTCTCTGTCTTCAGTGTTACAGCCCTTGACCCATGTTACAGTTCTTTTAGGATGTTCCTTGCCTCCTCTCACTCTCTGCTTTTTCTCTCTTCTTTCTTCCTTCTGCTTCTGTTCTTGCTTCTTTCTGTCTCAAAAATCTCTGTGGGGTTGGCTCCAGATATATACAACTCCTTGTCAATCTTAAGGCATGCCCATCCCAGCAGGGATCACAAACTGACCAATCCCCTCTTGGTAGGCCATAGACACTTCATTTCCATAACAGGCAATAGTTACCTCATTTGCATTGTCCATAGCCACTTCATTTGCATAGTAAATTGACCAATCCCTGAAAGGTACATATCAATCACAGGGCAGGCTGCAGCCCAGGACCAGACAGAAAGCTCCAAATCAAGTTGTTTACAGCTTACCCAGTGTGATGGCTAAGGTTGTGTGTCAACTTGGCTGGGCCATGATTCTCAGTGGTTTGGCAGCCGTATGATGTGATCACTTCCATGATGAGATTTGATATAATGTGATCACCTCCATGATGGGATTTGCTATGAGTAGTCAATCAGCTGAAAGGGAGTTTCCTTGAGCATGTGGCCTGCATCAAATATAAGTGGACATTCTGGCAAGGCTCATAGGCTTTTTGCTTGCTCTGGATCTTGCAGCTGTCTCCTGTTTGTCTGACCTCTGGTTCTTGGGACTTGAGCTACTAGCTTTCTTGCAGTTTTGCCTGCCAGTCTTGGGATTCATCTATCTTCGCAGCCTGTGAGCCAGAGCCCTGCTCTCTGACTTGCTGATCTTGGGTTCGCCAGCCCCTGTGGCTATGTGAATCAGGAGAAGCCTCTATCCTGATCCATGGTCTTGGGACATTCCAGCCTTTAGAACCGCGTGAGCGATTTCCTTGATATAAATCTCTCTCTATATATATTTACATGCTTTGCTGGTTTTGCTTTTCTAGAGAACCCAGCCTAAGACACCCAGGAAATGTAACAAACCCTCTGGGGTAGAAAACTAGGGCAAAGGTAATTCCGCAGGTCTCAGGGGAAAAATCTCTCAAGGAGTTTTTCCAAAGAACCAAGGCAAAAGGCCACATAAAGGAACTCATTTCACCACAAGTAGGCAACAGTAGCACCAAAAGTTAAAAACGGCTCTAAACAGAATGAGAAGTAAAATCTTTTTTCCATACTAGCTATCTTTTTTGAGCTTATACTTCTGTGAAGAAAGCCAGCCAATGAAGGCAAATTATAATACTGGATCTCGTGCACCTCTAATACTCTAATAGTTTAATATTTTAAGGGAGTATTATGAGAAAATGTACTTAACATCTTAAACGTCATCAAGCCGCATACTCCATTATGCATAAAGTGCTTTCACATATATAACTAAATAATACATCTGAAGTTTCCCTAAAAAAAATTAGTGTATAAATACAAATTATGAAGCATTATTAAAAATTAATTACCCTTTAAGTATTCTACTGTGAAAAGATGAAACCCCAGAGAAGTCAGAGAACCTTGAAAATATTCCCTACAATGTGTCTTGATTCATTTTAAAGAAATTCTACAATGGGCATTTTCCTTTTTGTAATTGAGGGATAATTAAATCTCTGTTCTAAAGTTGCTATTATATGAGATTCCTATAAACGTATTTTTACTTTGTAAAAAAAAATCCTTATACAGCCCCTCTTTTCTCAGATTTCCCTGAGAGATGAGGCAACAGTGTCTCTGTCTCACTTTTTCTTATTTCCACTCTTACCTTCCCCTCCCCACACCATTTCCAAATGGTAGTGCTTCTCCTGGGCAGGGGCAGAGCCAATCTCCCTAGGCCTCCTTCAACCATGATGCCAGGGAGCCCCATCCTCACCTGGGTACAGGCTACGGCACAGCTGGAGTAGTGGGATGTGCAATGGCAGCAACTGCCTCACGTTCAGGGTCATCAAGAACTACTGACCCACAAGCTGCAGTAGTACACTAACTTAGGGAATAAGTAAACGCAGTGACTAGGAATAGTTTCGTGGTGTTAGCTAAGGAAAATTCCAGAGGACTCAATCTTTCTTTTTGGAAGCCTAAAATCTTGCATAACAGCAAGCGATATTTAGATAACAAGTCCCTGAAAGACTGATTCCTGCCATCTAAAATTTTCACATGACTCTAGCAGACACGAGAGTGTCTTCATAATTTTAAAATGAGAAATTACTGTTAAAATTAGATACTTTAAGCCCGTATGATCCCACTGTATATGTTTTTCCTATAACCATTTTACATGGGATGTCAAATTGGAACAACTCATTGATTTACTAGAATAAATCACTTTCTCAGGGACGTGACAAAAAACAGTCAATGAATTCACTCCATGTAAGTAAACCTACATGTAAACTCTGCCCTGCAGCAGGTGGCGACTCAAATTTCAGTTTAATTCTTTTAGTCTTAGCTGGGCTTCTTATAGTGTACCTGGCACATGCATGGTTCAAGGGTCAGCCAGAGATTTGGACAGTTTATTTACAGAATTTGAGGTTCCCTTCTCTGGCTCTCTCCTTTCGGGATTTCTTCCCTCACACTTTAAAGCAGCTGTGGTTGCCCCAAACTCTGTTCTTCCAGTTAGTAAACCTGTAGGTTTTAGTTGCCAGGTAGGCCAAACTGGGGTTTATTCTCAGGTTAAAAGTTGTAAAAATGAGATAGTCAGTGCCATTCCTTTCTTCCAAATGTCAACCTCTCTCCACAATCTGCCTGTTTTGGGTCACTTTCCAGTGCTTTCAAATAGTTAATGTTTTTATTTCTTTGTATGGTCCAGCATTTATAGTTATCTGTGAAAAGCGTTCGCCTAATAGGTGCTATTGAGCTATACTGGAATGTAACTTCCCCTCAAACCATTTTAAATGCTTATTATTTTATTTATCAATAAAATTTAGAATTTGCCTCTATGAGTTTGGAATTTCACAGCTATTCTACTCACTGTTGTAGAACAGGCAATATGAAAAAAAAATCAGTGACTATGTGGAACAGGTTTGATTAAATGTATTCCGTATTATACAACTGTAAACTAGGTCCTAGAAATAACTGCTGGTGAAAAATAGAATTTTTGCATTTTAATCTGTTACTTTTTGTTCCTCCTTCTATTGAGGTCCCCCCCCCCCGCCAAATTAGAATAGTTTTAGTGATTTTTATGATTCTAAAAATACACTTATTAAAAAGTCAAAAAATAATTCAATCAACATAAAAAATTATGAAGACATTTAATTTAAAATCACCAAAATTTTATCAGCGATAACTCATTTTAAATTTTTGGTAAACTTTCTTCCAAACAAATTTTAATACATAACTACACACACATGCACAGGAGTGTTTTTAACTTGCTTTTTAAATTAAAAAATATGTCAATAATCACTCCATATCAATTCACTATGATAATTTTAAAGTCTGCATAATATTTTGTATATTTTAATTAAAAAAATATGTGGTAGATATTAGGCTGCTGTTAGTTTTTCACATCTACGAAAAACAGTGTTTACCTTTAACTGTGAGGCAGTGAGGTAGAAGAAGAGGTAATGGAACAGGACAGGTCTGGTAACATGACAGATTTCGGGAGAAACAGACTTACTAGCTTTGGGCTCATAGACAAGTTACTGAAACCCTTTGAAACTTGAATCATGTTAGGAGGATTAAAGCAAATGAGAACATCTGAAAAGCATATACTATGATGCTGGGTACATAAAAGGCACTCAAAAAATCAGTGCCTCTACACACATTATGAAACTATTAAGGAAGCAAAGATATTTGATCAATCCATATTATTTATTACTGGCTTCCATATATACCAAAATTTGGTGTGAGAATATAACTTCATATTGAAATTATATAGTCAGTTGGGAAAAGAAGTAGTTCTGAAATATTTCCTTGTCTGAAACGTCAATGATATATCTCTGACAAAATTTCATATATAATAGGATTTTCCTTTGAACATTTTGTTCCAGACTGAATATAGCTAGAAAATAATTGGGCATGAATAGCATACATTATGTAATTAGTTTAATTCTACTTAAAAATCTCCTTACAGAAAACATTTCGAAACAGTTTTATTTCATTCACTGATATTTAGCCCTCTGTAGAATATAAAAAGATTTGATTTTCAAATACCTTAAACAATAACTATCACTGTGGTTTAGTTTTCCAATAGAATACCTGGTTCAAAAAATACCTTAAAATGTCACAATATACTTTATATGTCTATTAGCAAAGAATAGCAGAGGAAGTTCATTTTAGTAAGGTTAAAGAAAGTATAGTAATCTAATGGAATTCTAGCCAAGTCTTCTGTGTAAAGATCTTATGCAATAATTAGTAAGTGAAACAATAGAACACTGATCTATCTATAGGCAGCAAAAAATAGCAGAGAGACAGGTAGGCTTAAACTATCTTTCCAGAGAGAGCCAAGAATTGTTCCCTTTACCAGATCAGAATGTTCCAGTGTTGAGAGGAAAATTACCTACTCTATGTTATGCAATGGTAATCCTATATTCTGGTTAAAAAAAAGAGACTAGATGATCAAAAACACCTTAGAAGAAAAATCTGTAAGCATTTGATATTTTTTCCATCATTCCTCTGGGATACTCTTATTCTGAGGACAAGATAACACAGGAAGGGGTTCTCAATTAAGTGAATAGCTCCAGGATTGGGCGGGGGGAGCACTAAACTATTTGGTTGAGGGAGTAAATTAATTTCCAGTTGTATACTGTTACCTTTATGCTCTAAAAACCCCCACCATTCATTATTCTCCCGAAATATGCTTCTTCTTTTGAATTCCTTAGCTCAGGGCCCAGTACCATCCTTCATGAAGTTGTCTAAATTAAAAAGCTGAAAATTAATGTTTACTTATTTCTATTGCTCATTTCTGAAGTCAGCTTGGATCGTATCACATAGTCGTCATTTACTGCATGCTTATGTACCATATACTGTGCTGAGTAAAAACATTTAATACTCGTAACAACATAAAATAGCTATTATCTATATTTTTAAGGAAAACTCAGATTAGTTAAGATATGTACAAGGTGACAATCCTATTAAGGGCAAAGCCTTATTATTAACCATTGTGATGTACCTCTCATGCTTTTTATTCTTTGCCACTGACAAAAGCCTTGTCTTTATCACTGTTCATCTATATTAATATAAAGCTTCCTAAGTGGTTTGTCTCCAGGCCGCCTTCCAATCCATTTTGGTAAGAATAATAAATGCACTGAAATAAATCTGAAAATGTCTCTCCTTGCTTCAAAATCTTTAGAAACGTCTCTTCTAAGGCCTACAACTCATTTACAATATTATTCCAATCTAACTTTCCAGCCTTGTTGCCTACAATTATTCTTAACAACCCCTTGACTTTATCAAACTCGCACTTCTTAAAAACATTGTCCTTATTCAGGTTTCATGGTATTTTCAGTCACCTTATAAGCATGTGAAAGCTAAGCAATGAAAAAGAAAGAAGAATTGGCATATTTGAATTGTGATGTTGGCAAAAAATATTGAATATACCATAGACTGTCAATATAACAAACAAATTAGTCTTGGATGAAGTACAGCCAGAATGCTCCTTAGCCGTGAGGATGTGAGACTTCATCTTGCTTACTTTGAATATGTCATTAGGAAAGACCAATCTCTACAGAAGATTATTCCATCTTGGCTAGAACTCGAAATCTCCTCAGTAGGAGACTTTCAAATTTGACAAACTGACTGTAAATATTATCTGGAGGAATTAACACATAAGCCAACAGAATGAAAAAGAAAAATGACACAGGACTTTCCCTAACATGCTAAAAAAAGCAGTATAATCAAAAGAGTATGGCACTGGAAAAGAAATAAGTATACCAGTGGAACAAAAATTCAGAAAAAGATTTATGTGTGTGTCTAGGCATATAAACATTTATTATATGACAAATAAGGTAATTCAAATCAGTAGGGAAAAGATGGGTTTTTCAATTGGACTAAGAAAATATAACATCAGTTGAGTCATTCCATATATAAGTAAAAATAAATTTGTATCAATATAAATTGCGGATAGATTAAAGAACATTTAAATATGTAAATTTAAATACAGACCCAAGATAGTAGTGTAAACTGGCATAAGTGCTTTGGAAAACAGTTTGATATCATCTCACAAAGTGGAAAATACGCACTGCTTAAAACCCAGGAATTCTATTCCTCAGTATATACCTCAGAGAAACTCTTTACACATGTGTACCAGAATGCTTTTAAAAGAATGCTAACAGCATCATTTTTTCATAAAAGCCTAAAATGGAAACAAGCCAAATATCCATCAACTATAGGATGTCTAAATAAACTCTGGTACAATGGAGAATTTTACAGCAACAAAAAAATATAAGAAATCTTAGTTACAGGCAACAACACTGAAGAATCCCACAAACAGTATTGAACAAAAGAAGCAAGATTCAAAAGACTGCATACAATATGATTCAATTCATATAAAGTTCAAAAAGAAGCACAAATAAATTATAATATTTAGGAATTGGCACATAGCAGGTAAAACTAAAGAAAAGCAAAGAACTGAAAATGATAAAAATGCAGGATATTGGTTACATCTAGGTTGGAAAACAGAGTTGTGACTGGGCCAAGAATGTATTCACTTTTTATCCCTTACAGCCTTTGGCCAAAGCATCTATTAACTATTTTGAAGTAAGAAATATTGTAATCAATAAATGCATGCTTGATTTAAGCTATATATAAACTAAATAACGATTTCTGGTGCTAGAAACATCATGAAAGGTTACTGTATTTCACAAAAATTGAATTATCTTGATCAATCAATCATGTTTCCAATAGTTAAAATACACATGCATGTTTACTGAATACTAGCCAAAAGGCTGTCAGTTTGACCTCACCCAGAGGCACCTCAGAAGATAAGCCTAGCAACCTGCTTCTGAAAGGTCATAGCCTTGAAAACCCTATGTAGCACAGTTCTACTCTGACACACATGGGTCACCATGATTCGGAATCAACTCAATGGCAACTAACAACAACAAGAACAAGACAGTATAATTCAAATTTAAACTCAATTGTACTATTTATATATTTATATATATTTTTATATTTATATATTCCCAGAGATTACCCAACTAAAATGAACATTACATCCAGATTTCGCATTTCCCCTGACAAAAACAAAAAGTTTACATCTGATTTCAGCTGAAAACGCTAATGGTGCCATCAAATATTGAAATATTTTATAGCAGTTTTTCTTCTAATACTTCTGAAATCAAGAATCAATTACATATTTTTTTAGGCCTCAGGCTTTAAGTTCTCTGAAGCTGTTCTGGAAATAATATCAGTATATAACTACAGAATTTCAAAAAACAAACAATAAAAAACAACCAAAGTTTCTGCTAATTAATTATATAATTAATTAATATAATTATATAAATAATTAATATAATTACGGTACTAATCCTTGATGTTGACTACACGTTAAAACATCTGACATATCGCAACAAATAGTATCTCACATATTAAGGATCAATGGGGTTAACTGATTTTAAAATAATGCAAGTAAATTAAAGAACTATTTACTAAGCTTTGAATTCACTGATCTTGATATTTAAAAGTTTAAATCAAACCAAGATTAATAATTTCTTGAGATCTTTACATGTCATTTTAAAAGTACTGTTTATCCTGACTACTGCATTCGAACTGTTAAATTTGTTTATGGAAACATAGCAAGTTTAGTTCTCATTAGATTGTAAACTGCTTTGGGACAAAGGTAACATGTTATGATAGAAGATTAATATTTCACAGAACTTAGTAAAATGTTAGAGACAGAAGAAATGAGTAATGCTCTAACTTTCAAAATATAAGATTAATTTCTCATTCACTGTATTGTAAATTTTTAATTTAAATTGGCATATTGTGTTTCAAAGGAACCAGGAAATATTTACCAGAAGGCTTATATTATTTATAATTGTTGAAGGAATAAAGGGAGAAGTAATTATAATCTTTATGCACATTAACGCCGATACACAGTGCTTTCTCAAGTAGATTTTCAATGAAATACATAGGAAGGGGTTCCGTTTTTGATTCTCCTAATATTTCTCTCAGATATACATTACTAATGGTGGATAAAATCTGAGGATGATTATCTGATTCAATATATTTATTAAAAAAAAAAAACTGAGTAGACTGACTGGGGATTAAATGATGTCCTAACATATCTAAAGAGTCAACTGTATAAAGAAAATGCAATTCATCCCCCACCTCCATCCCTACCAGGATACTAACTTTTTGTAGAGGTGAAAAATGTCATACTATACCTTGATTTCTTCTATTTCGTCTGGTACTATCTTGTATGCTGATATAGTCCCACCCAATCTGAAATTAGGAGAAGAAAATAGTCTCAAAACTGGTAACAGTGTATTAAAAAATATGGAAGATTTCTGCCATTAGCATAAGACTGCCATCAATAATTGTTCAATGCCTACTCCAATAACCATGGAAGAAAAACAACCATTTTGTGCGTAAGCTTTCCATAAGAGGTAAATAATGAATGACTACTGAAAGAGAAACATTAAGTTAGGTTTTTAACCATAACTAAATTTCTCTAACTGATGGTTTTAATGATGCTAAAACTGCAAATTTATCTACTGGATTCTGCCACAACTAACATGTATCAGGAACCAACAGCAGCCACAGTGTTTGCTTCTTTTAGAAAATAATTTAAACAGGTAGTCAGAGAGATATGTACATCCAGTCTGTATAAGGGAAAGTGATGAGAGTTTGGTGCTTACAAATAATCCCCTAAATCTGTGGGTTACAAATAATTTGATAATTAAGATCTGTTCTTTCCTATGTGACGGTGATGTCACTACATGTCATGTTCACCTTTTTAAAAAAGCAGGTAAGATTTACATAGCACTTACCATATACCAAGCATGTCACATGTATTATTTAATTCTCACAACTTCCTCCATTGTATAAATGGGGAAATTGGTTCAGTAATTCTTCCCAAGTTAGTAGTGAAGGAGCTAATTAAGATCTACATAAGTATAAAATACCAGATTTGGAATATATGGAATGAAATAAAAAGAACGTTTTATATTGATTATATTTTAAAATAACATTCTGAATATATTAAGACATACTATTAAAATAAGTTTTATCTGCTCCTTTTTACTTTAAAAAATGTGGCTACTGGAAAATTTAATATTATATATATGACCTGTATTTGTGGCTCCTATCATATTTCTATTAGGCTCTTAAGCTCCAAGATTATCCACCTGCCTTTGCTCTAATACAGTGCTTACAAAGGAATCTTCTGGTTACTTTTGACTTTATTAAGTACTTCAATATCAGAAAAAGGAGTATCATAAATAGGGTACTTAAGTATTCTGAATACTTTAGAACATGTCCTCTCCCAAATGTGAATTAATAAATGACATTGTTTTCTATGAAAAAAAAAAAACAACTTAATCCAACTAAAAGATTTTGACTTAAGCTATTTGATATTTATTTCCATTTATTCTTGCTAAGGAAACTACTGTTCTGATTGGATTTTAAAATTGTTTCCATGGACTTAAAGTGCCATGCTTGAATGGTAAAAACACTAAGGAAATTTTACTTAACTCATATTCTGTAAGGTATACCAGAGATGCAGTAAATAACACCATACTAAGATAATCAGTAAAAGAATAGCACTAGAGGTTACTAATAATGAAAATTACATAACTTTCTGGGAGAGGTTTAAAATAGGCATTTTAAAGTTTTCATTGACAGTTATTAAAGTTATTTAATTAGAAGCTGAGATTGCTGGGATATAAATGAAGACATTAAAGCCAAAAAAAAAAAAAACTAATGAAAACTAATGAAAACTCTAAGACTGCACTTCACAGCTCTGAAAATAATGAGTTCATCATTTCATTCACTGAGTACAAACTGTAACTCATACTGTCCAGGTCATGTGGATGCAAAGAAAAGTTTTATCGGTAAGCAAATGAGTAATACAATGCATTAAGTTTTACAACAGAGCTCACTGGAAGTTGAAGGTTTGAAATTATTTCAAAATAAAAAATTAAGAAAATTTAAAAAAGAAAAAAGTGTCTGTCACAGTAAAATAGAGTGGTTTTTCATAAAAGCAGTCTACAATTGTTACATAACATAACAGAATCTGTTAGTAAGACAGTGATTTGTTAGCAAATTTGTTAGCAAAATAACAATTCAAAGATACCAATGGTTAACTTCTGGAATAAAAATAAAGTTGCTATGATACACTTCAATCCTTCTTCAACAAACAATTCGTTTTTCTCTTGAATAGCAATACCCAAAAGACTACCTTTTGTGGAATCCAATCCTAGGAGGGTATGGAAAGGTATGTTTTCAGATTAGTACTCTTTTACTCAACTTCAAATCAATGACTAATGCTTTCAATTGTTAAAAAGACAGGTTAAGTATATGATTTAACATCCTCCCATTTAGATTAAAAGGGGATATACGACATATAGGGAGCCCTGGTGATGCAGTGGTTAAGAACTTGGCTGCTAACCAAAAGGTCATCAGTTCGAATCCACCAGCTGCTCCTTGGAAACTCTATAGGGCAGTTCTACTCTGTCCTATAGGGTCACTATGAGTCACAATTGAATCCAGTTTGTTTTTTTTTAAATAAATGATGTGCACATATTTGCATAAGAATAGTATGTTGATGAAGTAACAGAATGATTAGATGATCAAGTGGCTAAAACAGGAAATGTGGAGGGACTCTATTATACTAAACACAGAAATGAGAAAGGAGATTAAAACTGATATAATAGGAAGGCAGAGCCAAAATGGCGGAATAGTCAGATGCTTTGTGTCGTCCCTCTAACAACAAAGACCTAAAAAAATAAGTGAATTGGATATATATGAAAATCTAGGAACCCTAAGCATGAAAGTCAAAGCTGAAAAATCGGACTGAGTGACAGGTGCAACGATAAACAATTTTAAAACAGCAGAAATGGAGAATTACAGATGGCCATATCACTGGTGTCCTGCTAGCCAAACCTGCACAGCACAGAAATATTGAGACAAGCAGCAGCAACTCTGCATGCAATTCCAGAGTCAAACAGGAGTGATATCAGACCTGCAAAAGTTAAGTGCACGCACCCAACCCATCACATGCACCACAGGCCCCTCCTCCATCACAGCTCCATGTGCTGAGGAGCACTCCCTCCTCCACATCCATCCCCCTCCCGACTCTGACACCAGTCTGGTGGTATTCAACACTGCTATGCTCCCTAAGCCAAGAATTCAAGGCCTCAGTCCCAAGGCACCCGCCCCCTGACCTGGCCCACTGGTGCAGGGGGTCCACGGTCTGGCGACCCTCTCCATCCCCTCTGATCATCCACACTAGTGCCTTATGAGTGAGCTGGAACAGCACATCCACACTGGCATTAGGCGGGCAGGGTTCCCAACTGAAACCCATTTTCATCAGCAGCAGCCAAGTGGAAGCTACAGATCTGTTGCATTCGACACCGCTCCACCCACTAAGCTGGTAGCTCTTGGCCTGGTCTCAGGAGCCCATCCCTTCACCCAACTACTGGAGCAGGGAGTTCATGGACTTGCAGTGCCCTTCACTCCCTCCGATCACCTGCACCAGTGCCTTGCTGACTGAGCCAGCACAGGACATCCTCACTGGGACAAGGTGGGCTGGACTACCATTTGAAGCCCATTTTCACATGCAGCAGCCAAGTAGGAGCTGTAGATCTGTGGCATTCCACATCGCCTGGCCCCCTAAGCCGGTAGCTCTCAGCCCATTCTGAGGCACCAGCCCCTTTGCCCAGCCTCTGGTGCAGGGGGTCCATGGACTTGCGGTGCCCTTCAACCCTTCCAATCACCTACAACAGTGCCTTTCTGGCCATGCCAATACAGCACATCCTCATTAGGAAGAAGTGGGCAGGGCTCCCAGTTGAAGCCCATTCTCCCCTGCAACAGTTAAGTGGGAGCTACAGACCTGTGGAATTCACTACCACCCTGCCCCCTAAGAAAGGACCTCAACCATCCACACCAGGGGCCTAAGAGCTGGTGACACCTTCCAATCTCTCCAGCTAACAGCAGCAGACACCAAAAACCAGCTGCACTACCCCCCGCCCCCACACAATGCACTGTAGGGCACAGGGGCACACCCTCCGACTGAGCACTCAGGGCAGCTGATAGCCCGCTGCCTTACCCTCTGCATCGCTCCCCATGAAACCAGAGACTTATGCTTGCTCTATACACCCCCATGGAGCCCTGCCCACTCCAGGACAGTAGGTGAGAGTCTCTGTACCACACACGCAGTGACCGATGATCCAGGCCACCTTCACCACAATCATCTGGCAAGTACTGGAGCACACACACAACACCCAACCCAAATACCAGGGAGAACACCCCCTTCATCCATGGCCAGGTGACCAGCAGAACAGATACATCACATCACCAAAAACGCCACCTACATCCTCAGCAGCCCCACAAGAACAGTCAACATAGTCCCACGCTCATACATCTAGTAGCTGCTCTGTCTACCTGGAGACAGGAGGTGAAACCTTCATTGTGGCCACATTAGCAACCAGAGAAGCACACACACCCAGCCTACACAGATATATCAAAACAAAACAAAAATTCAGGACCAGTAAACAAACATACAGTCAATAAATAAATATAACTTATTGATGCCTATGAGACAACAGTCAATATCAAATCACATAAAAAAGCAGGGCAAGATGGCTCCAGCAAGTGACCAAAATAAAGAACCACCAGAACACCTTCTAGAGGAATATAAGGCAATGGAACTCCCTGATAAAGAATTCAAAAGACTAATATACAGCACTTTCCAAGAGATCAAGAAAGAGATTAGGGAAAACACAGACAAAACCAAGGTACACACAAAGCAATAGAAGAATCCAGGAAAACGACAGAAGAGCGGAACAACAGAATAAACAGGCTACTGCAAACCATACAAAAGCAACTAGAAATGTAAGAGTAACAATAAAATTTCAGAATTAGACAACTCAATAGAAGGTCACAGGAGCAAGATTAAGACAATGGAAGACAGAATTAGTGAGATTGAAGACAAATCCCCTGAAACTAATACATTTGAGGAAAAATCAGAAAAAAGAATGAAGAAAAATTAAGAAAGCCTAAGAATTATGTGGGATACTGTCAAGAGGAAAAACATACAAGTGATCGGAGTTCCAGAAAAGGGGGGCTTAATGCAAAACACAGAGAGAATTGTTGAAGATTTACTGGCAGAAAACTTCCCCAATATCATGAAAGTTGAGAAGATATCTATCTAAGAAGCTCAATGAACCCCAGACAGGATAGACCCCAAAAGAAAGTCACCAAAACATCATAATCAAACTTGCCAAAACCAATGACAAAGAAAGAATCCTGTGAGTGGCTAAGGAAAAACGAAAAGTCCCTTACAAAGGAGAACCAGTAAGACTAAGCTTCAATTACTCAGCAGAAACCACGAAGGCAAGTAGGCAACTGGATGACATATATAAAGTCTTGAACAGGAGAAAAAAAAAAATGCCAGCCAAGAATTATAGAACCAGCAAAACTGTCTCTCAAATATGATGGTGAAATTGGATCATTTCTAGATAAACAGAAATTAAGAGAATATCTAAAAACCAGACCAACTTACAATAAATATTAAAGGGAGTCCTCTGGTTAGAGAACCAACAATATCAGAAAACAATCCGAGACTACGACACAGGACAGATCAACCAGATACGAACCCAGATAGGGAATTCTAAAAAATACAACAAAACTAAAAGACTGAAAATAGGGAACCACTTGACCCAACAGTGGCAAAGTATACATTCTTTTCCAATGTACACAGAACATTCTCTAGTATAGGCCACATTTTAGGCCAAATGCAAACTTCAACAAAATCCAAAGCATCAAAATAACACAAACCAATATATAAATGACAAAAATGTCAAAACAAAAAAACAGAGAATAAATGGTATAGTCACAGAACTTCCATATGGAGAGGAAGTCAAGGAGATATCAAGAAATAAAAGACTGGTTTAAACTTAGGAAAATAAAGGTAAAATTCAAGGTAACCACAAAGGAAGCTAACAAACTCATCAATCAAAATAAAAAAGAAGAAAAATATAGACTCAGTAAACACAAAATCAACAATAATGAAAGAAATGAAAAGAAAATCCACAAACAAAAAGAACCCAGCACAGAAAAATAAGTGGCACAAAGAAACCGTCAACACCACAAAAAACAAACCGAAACAAACAAACAAAATGACAGCAGTAAACTCATATCTGTCAATAATTACACGGAATGTAAATGGCTTAAATGTATCAGTAAAGAGAAAGAGAGGGGCAGAATAGATAAAACTAACAAATGAACCAACAAAAAAACCCATGACCCATGTATATGTTGTTTACAAGAGACAGACGTTAGATACAAAGACATAAACAAACTAAAATTCAAAGCATGGAAAAAAATAAATCAAGCAAACCATAACCAACAAAAAAAGGAATAGAAATATTCATCTCCGATAAAACAGACTTTAAAGCAAAAATCCACCATAAAAGATAAGGAAGGACATTACATAATGATTAAAGGGTAAATATACAAGGAAGACTTAACCATAATCAATATATACATACCCAATGACAGGGCTCAAAAATACATAAAACAAACTCTAACAGCACTGAAAAAAGAAATAGTTCAACAATAACAGTAGAAGACTTCGACACACCACTGTCAGTGAAGGACAGAACATCAAGAAAGAAACTCAATAAAGATAAAGATCTAAAATGCCACAATCAACCAACTCAACCTCACAGACATATACAGAACACTTGACCCAACAGTGGCAAAGTACACATTCTGTTTCAACGTACACAGAACATTCTCCGGTACAGGCCACATTTTAGGCCAAAAGCAAGCCTCAACAGAATCCAAAGCATCACAATAAAACAAACGATTTTCTCTTATCATAATGCCATAAAAGTAGACATCAATAACAGAAACAGCAAGGAAAAAAAAATCAAATACCTGGCAACTGAACAACACCTTTCTTTAAAACAGCTGGATAATAGAAGAAATTGAGGATGAAATTTTAAAAAATTCATACAATCAAATGAGAATGAAAACACATCTTACCAAAATCTTTGGGACACAGCAAAAGCAGTGCTTAGAGGTTAATTTATAGCAATAAACACACACATCAAAAAAGAAGAAAGGGCCAAAATCAACATTAATCCTATAACTTGAACAAATAGAAAGAGAGCAATAAACGAGCCCTCAGGTACTAGAAAGGAAATAATAAAGATCAGAGCAGAAATAAATGAAATAAAGAAAACAACAGAAAGAATCAACAAGACCAAAAGTTGGTTCTTTGAAAAGATCAATAAAATTGAAACCATAGGGCAAACTGACCAAAGAATAAGAAATGAGACAGATGATATCGCAAAAGACTCAAATGAAATAAAAAGGATCACAACAGAATAGTATGAAAAATTGTACTTCAACAAATTTGAAAACAGAAGAAACAGACAAATTTCTAGAAGGACATTACCTACCTAAACTAACAGAAACTGAGGTAGAAAAACTAAACACACCCATAACAAAAGAAGAGATTAAAGAGGTAATAAATTAAAAAAAACTCCCAACAAAAAAAGCCCTCGCCCAGATGTCTTCATTGGAGAATTTTACCAAACTTTAAGATAAAAGCTCATACCGCTACTACTCAAACTATTTCACAGCACAGAAAAGGAAGGAATATTCCTGAATTCATTCTGTGAAGCCAGCTTAACCCTTATACAAAAGTCAGGCAAAGACACCACAAAAAAAGAAAACTACAGACCAATATCCCTCATGAACATGGATGCTAAAATTCTCAACAAAATTCTACCCAATAGAATTCAACGGCATATCAAAAAAATAATTCACCATGACCAAGTGGGATTTAAACTAGGTATGCAGGGATGGTTCAACATTAGAAAATCAATCAACGTAATCCACCACATAAATAAAACAAAAGAATCACACAATCATCTTAATTGACGAAGAAAAGGCATTTGACGAAGTTCAACACCCATTCCTAATAAAAACTCTCAGCAAAATAGGAATAGAAGGGAGATTCCTCGACATAAGAAACGGCATTTATACCAAATCAACAGTCAACATAATTCTCAGCAGAGAGACTGAAAGTATTCCTCTTGAGAACAGGAACCAGACAAGTATGCCCTTTATCACCACTCTTATTCAACACTGTACTGGAAGCCCTAGCTAGAGAAATAAGGCAAGAAAAAGAAATAAAGTGCATCCAAGTTGGTAAGGAAGAAGTAAAACTATTCCTGTTTGCAGATGATATGAGCTTATACATAGAAAATCCCAAAGAATCCACAAAAAATTACTGGAACTAATAGAAGATTTCAGCAAAGTAGCAGAATACAAGATTAACCTACAAAAAAAATCAGTTGGATTCTTCCACACCAACAAAGGGAACTTCAAAAAGGAAATCAGCAAATCAATACCATTTACAATAGCTCCCAAGAAGATAAAATACTTAGGAATAAATCTAACCAGGGATGTAAAAGACCTATACAAAGAAAACTACAAAACATTACAGCAAGAAACCAAAAGAGATCTACATAAGTGGAAAAAGATACCATGCTCATGGAGAGGAAGACTCAACATTGGGAAAATGTCAATACTACCCAAAGCAATCTACAGATAAAATGCAATCTCAATCCAAATTCCAACAACATTCTTTAATAAGATGGAGAAACAAATCACCTGTTTTATATGGAAAGGGAAGAGGTACTGGATAAGTAAAGCATTATTGAAGAACAAAGTGGGAGGCCTCACACTACCTGATGTTAACCTGTTGCCATTGAGTTGATTCCGACTCATAGTGACCCTACAGGACGGAGAACAACTGCCTCACAGGGTTTCCAAAGAGTGGCTGGTGGATTGGAGCTGCCAACATTCTGGTTAGCAGCCATAGCTCTTAACCACTGCACCACCACGGCTCCTACTTGATGTGAGAACCTATTATACAGCCTTGGTAGTCGAAACAGCCTGGTACTGGTACAACAACAGACACATAGGCCAATGGAACAGAACTGAGAACCCAGACATAAATTCATCCATGTATGAGTAGCTGATATTTGACAAAGGGCCAAAGTCCATTAAATAGGGTAAAGACAGTCTCTTTCACATTTGGTGCTGGCATAACTGGATGTCCATTTGTAAAAAAATGAAATAAGGTCCATGCCTCAAACCACACAGAAAAATTAACTCAAAATGGATCAGAGACCTAAAACAATAAGGACCATGGAAGAAAAAATAGGGACAATGCTAGGGGCCCAATATATGACGTAAATGGAATACAAACCATAATTAACAATGTACAAACACCAGAAGAGAAACTAGATAACTAGGAGCTCCTAAAAATTAAACACTTACGCTCATCAAAAGACTTCACCAAAAGAGTAAAAAGAGAACCTAAAGACTGGGAAAAAATTTTAGGCTATGACATACCCGACAAGGGTCTAATTCCTAAAATCTACAAAATACATCAACACCTCAACAACAAAAAGACAAATAACCCAATTATATGAACAGACACTTTACCAAAGAAGACATTCAGGAGGCTAACATAGACACATGAGGAAATATTCGAGATCACTACCCATTAGAGAAATGCAATTCAAAACTACAATGAGATACCATCTCCACCCCAACAATACTAGCACTAATTAAAAACAAACAAACAAACAGAAAATAACAAATGTTGGACAGGGAGATTAGAACTCTTATGCACTGTTGGAGGGAAAGTAAAATGGTACCATCACTATAGAAAACAATATGGTGCCTCCATAAAAAACTAGAAATAGAAATACCATACAATCCAGCAATCCCACTCCTAGGAATATATCCTAGAGAAATAAGAGCTGTCACACCAATAAACATATGCACACCCATGTTCACTGCAGCACTATTCACAATAGCAAACAGAGGGAAACAACCTAAATGCTCATCAACAGATGAATAAACAAATTATGGTACATACACACAATGGAATACTGTGCAAAGATAAAGAACAACGATGAATCTGAAAAACACTTCATAACATGGATGAATCTAGAGGGCATTTTGCTGAGTGAAATAAGTCAATTACAAAAGGACAAATATTGTATGAGACCACTACTATAAGAACTCAAGAAAAGGTTTACACACAGAAAAAAACATTTTTTGATGGTTATAAGAGTGGGGAGGGAGGAGAAGGAAAAGTCACTAATTAGATAGTAGACAAGTGTCAACTCTGGCGAAGGAAAAGACAATACAGGGGAAGTGAGCACAACTTGACCAAGGCAAAGTCATAGAAGTTTCCTAGAAACATCCAAACACCTTGAGGGACTCAGTTGCTGGAGCTGATGGCTGGGGACCATAGTCTTGGGGCACATCTAGTCAATTGGCATAACACAGTTCATAAAGAAAATGTTCTACATCCTACTTTGGTGAGTAGCGTCTGAGGTCTTAAAGGCTTGAAATTGGACATTTAAAATACATCTATTGGTCCCATCCCGCCTGGAATAAAGGAGAATGAAGAAAACCAAACACAAAAGGAAAATGTTAGCCCAAAGGACTAAAAGACCACGTGAACCAGAGCCTCCACCAGCCTGAGCCCAGAAGAACCAGATGGTGCCTGGCTATCACAACCGACTGTTCTGACAGTGATCACAACAGAGAGTCCAGGACAGAGTGGGAGAAAAATTTACAACAAAATTCAAATTCATGAAAAAACACCAGACTTAACTGATCTGACAGAGACTGCAGGAACCTCTGAGACTATGGCCTCCAGACACTCTGTTAACTCGGAACTGAAACCACTCCTGAAGCCCCCCTTTCAGTAAAAAATTAGACAGGCCTATAAACAATAACACACATGAGGAACATGCGTCTTAGTTCAATCAAATATATGAGACCAAACGGGCAACTCCTGCCCAAAAGCAAGACGAGAAAGCAGGAAGGGACAGGAACTGGACAAATGGACATAGGGAAACCAGGGTTAAAGGGCGAGAGTACTGTCACATTGTGGGGATTGCAACCAATGTCACAAAATAATATGTGTATACATTTTTGAATGAAAAGCTAACTTGAGCTGTAACCTTCACCTAAAGAAAAAAAAAAAAAAA
>NW_004443946.1:18953628-19014270 GCF_000243295.1 Trichechus manatus latirostris | reverse complement strand
AAAAAAAAAAAAAAAGTCCAATAAGCAGAAAACAACTGAGTCATAAACATTTTAGTGAGTACGGGGCGGGCTAGAAACCGTTCAAGAGAAAATTTAGTTCAACCCCCGTAATACCTATTCTTTTTGCTACTCCCTGTCCACAATCAAAATAATGGTAACTTTACCAACTATTAGTTTTGATGGTAAAGTTGGAGGACTCACATTTCCTGATTCTGAAACTTACTACAAAGCTACACAATCAAGTCTGTGTGGTACTGACATAGGATAGACATAAGAACAATAGAACTGAGAGTCCAGAAAAAAGCCCTCACATTTATGCTCAAAAAATTTTTGACGAGGCCAAAGCAATTCAAGGGGGGGAAGAATAGTCTTTCCAACAAATGGTGCATGGATGACTGGACATCCACACACAAAATAACGAAGTTGGACCCCTACCTCACACTATATACAAAAATCACCTCAAAATGACTTAAGTGTAATAGCTAAAAGTATAAAACTTTTGTAGTTGAAGTTGCCAAGGATTTCATTTTACTTGGGTCCACAATCAACGTCTATGGAAGCAGCAGTCAAGAAATCAAATGACGCACTGCATTGGGCAAATCTGCTGCAAAAGACCTCTTTAAAGTGTTAAAAAGCAAAGATGTCACCTTGAAGGCTAAGGTGCGCCTGATCCAAGCCATGGTATTTTCAATCGTCTCATGTGCATGCAAAAGCTGGACAATGAACAAGGAAGACCGAAGACTCGATGCCTTTGAATTGTGCGTTGGTGAGGAATACTGAATATACCATGTACTGTCAGAAGAGCGAACAAATCTGTCTTGGAGGAAGTACAACCAGAATGCTCCTTAGAAGCAAGGATAGTGAGACTATGTCTCACATACTTTGGACATGTTATTAGGAGGGATCAGTCCCTGGAGAAGGACATTGTGCTTGGTAAAGCAGAGGGTCAGCAAAAAAGAGGAAGACCCTCAACGAGATGGACTGACATAGTAGCTGCAACAATGGGCTCAAGCATAACGATTGTGAGGACTGGGCAGCACTTCATTCTGTTGCACATAGGGCCCCTATGAGTTGGAACCGACTCATAAGAATATTAATAGTCTTACTCAAAATTGAACGCCATTAACTAGTAGAATTTGAATTCTGTATTTAATGAGGCAATGACAGACATAATGGTGATAGCATCATAGTAGCATGTATGCATCCTAGTAGGATGCATTCATATTAGTAATAAATTTAGACTTAGAAAGTCTATCAATCACCACCTTCAGATCTGACATACAAATTAGCTCTTAAATTCTTATGGAAGTTACTACTTTGTAGAGTCAATATTTAAATGACAGTTGCTACAAAGTGCTTTGTAACAAATCATTTGTCAATGCAAACAAAAATATATGTTTACTATTGAATCTGAGTTTCCAAGAACTGACAACCTTTATGCTAAGGTTATCTTACTAATTTTTCTAATAGTCATATATAATTAATACTACATCAAACTATAAGAAAAACAAAAACTGTCAATCCTTAGAAATAATGTAGCATATATACTGTGAAGAGAAATTACAGTAGAATTTGTTTAACTCTGGTAAGAAATAACATGTTTGTTGAATTTTTAAATCTAGATTTACAGAGGCTCACTAGCCAGCCACTTTGCATTCTGTTTAGTTATTGCCTTCCTGTATACTGTACTTTTTTTTTTTTTTTTAAATTTGCTGCAACTGCTTAAAGGCATGTTGAGTATATTAGCTAATGATCAACAACTAAATTGGTTAGTTTCCTGATGTCTAAAATCATACCAGGGTATATAAACACTGGTAATTCTGATAGGGAGAGAATATGTTGTCCAGCTCTCTAAATATTATGATAATCTTAGAATCTATGTATATTATCAGCAATTTCCAATTGAAATGACTATATCTGGCTCTCCTAACTTATTGGAAGCATTAAATGTGATAATACATTTATTTCCTTACTATAACTTCCTTTAATAGATTCTGATTTGCATTACTTTTCTGAATGAATTTATCTGTCATTATGATGATAGTGATTATTGCCATAAGTGAAACTATTTCAGGAAAAAAATGATCCAAGTTCATTTAGGAATAATAATGTTGAAAGGTGTAATTCAGAGTTGCTCAGAAATATTTTCATTTTCTCCCTTCAATCAAACCTGCTTCTCCTCCAGTTTTCCTCAATTTTTGTTATAGTAAATGTTAATGGATTCAGTAGCCGATGTCAGAAATGTGGAAATCTTAGACACCTTTCTCTTTTTCAGTCCCTATAACAATTGATGACTGAGTCACATTTCTACTTGTCTAATTTATCTGGAAAATGCCTATTCCTTCCATTCTCACTGCCTTACTTACTTTAGGATTTTACATTTTTTAAATCTACACAGTTTTAATAGTATCTTCATCACAACTACTTAAGTTTGATCTTTGCAAAATACAATGTTTGTCATGTCACTTCCTTATTTTAATTCTTTAATAGATATTACCTTAAGAAGTTTGACGAAACAATTCTCTTTATAAACCTGATTCTGGACTCCATTTTGTGTCTCATTTTCTGCCAGCTTCCTCTTTGTTCTAGCCATGCCCAATTATCAGTTTTATAAATGCATCAGGCAATCTCTTGCCTTTATGTCTTTATATTACCTTCATCCTGAATGTTCTTCCTTGTCCCACAAACACCTAATTATCTTTCAGGATTCAAAAAATCACTTTCAGAAGACTTATCTGAACTCTGGAAGCAGAGATAAATACTTTCTCTACTGTGACTGAATAGTGTCTTACCCATATGTGTATTATTACCTTTGTCCCATTATTTTAATTATTTACTTACAGTCCTATATCCTCCATTACATTATGAAGGTACAAAATCTTATTTTAGTTACTTCTGTATATCTAGGGCATACAAAAAAACCAAACTTGTTGCTGTCAAGTCAATTCCAACTCTATAGGAACCCTATAGGACAGAGCAGAACAGCCCCACAGGGTTTCCAAGGAGAAGCTAGTGGATTCAGACTGCCAACCTTTTGGTCAGCAGCCTTAGCTCTTAACTACTACACCACCAGGGCTCCATCTAGCACATAATGGGTACTTACAGCTTGGAAAATCAACAAATATTTGGTGAATTAGTGAACGAACCTAGAAGAGCTACACAGAACTTCTACCAAAGTCCTTAGCAAACTCACTGTCAAAAAAAAAAAAAAAAAAAAAAACAGTATCTCTATTTTAATAAACTTTATCATAAATTTTTAGCACACACAATCTGATATAAACTTCTTTTATAAAATAATTCTTAGATGTATTCGGTTGGGCAGTGTCCTACTCTCAAAGCATTCACCTTGACTGAAGAAGCAAACATGATATATTAGTGATTTCCATAAGAATCCAAATTATTGATTCATACATTAAACCTTAATGAATTAGTCTTGCTTAGAACAGAGTATTCTAAAAATATATGTGCACTTGGCTTAGTTCCTGCCATGTGTAAACGTTATTAGATGTCACTTTTAATTAATGTTAAGTAACATGAATCTTATTTTTCTTCAGGAAGATAATATTGTCTAAATTTGATGACAGAAATTTCAATCCCATTAGTTTCTTCTATCAAATATAAAAGTGAGACTCCTAACCTTACTTAACACATATACTCAGTACATTCTGTAAGTGATTATTTTTAGTGCTTTCTATGCTTAAGGACCTGGGGTAGCCAATACAGTCCTAATTTCCAGCTCTAACTAAAATTCAAGACTAAAAATGTTACAAGAAATTGTATCTCCTGGTAATGTGCTTTACCACTGGCTGATTTCAAAACATGCAATATTAAGAAAAACAAATAGTACAATTATCAAATCAAGAAACTGGGAGTCTCTTTATTCAATTATATTTCTATTACTAATTCATTTAAATACTTCAACAATTATTTCTTTTTTCTCACAACTTACAAAAGGTTTAATAAATGCTATAAAATCACCAGGTACCTCAAATAAATGATGCCTGTTTTTTTCTTTTTTTAAGTAGACTTCATTTTTTAGAGCATTTTTTTTTTCCTTAAAGAACAGAAATTTATTTTCTCATAATTCAGGAGGCTAGAAGTTCGGATTTAGGGAATTGGCTTTTTTAAAGCAGTTAGTTTTAGGTTTCCAGAAAAAATGTGCAGAAAGTACAGAGTTCCCATTTACCCCCACTACCCCCTACAATCACATCTTTTTCTTGTCACAATAAAACCCTTCCCTAAAAAGTAAATTACTAAATAATATTTACATTAAACCATAATCTGCCACATATAATATAAAATGCTAACCTATGTGTCAATTTTTCATAATATGGTTTCTTGGGAAAGAAGTATATAAACCAACTGCCCTTTAAATTTTATTTCCTTGGGGAAAGCTAAGAATTTAAAGATTTTAATGTCACGATTTCAGTTACATTCAGAGAAAAGGCATGTTTTAGGGGAAAGGTGTAGTATCTGAGCAGAGCTGGAAATACAACTTTACAAAAGCCAACTTAGCACTCAAAATTTACATATATTCTAAATAAAGTATACTTTTATGTCATTTCTAAATGCAGCTACAATTTTTTAAATGTGCCGCCTAAAGAGAAAAAAAAAGACCTGGAAAGTGGATGTGTGTTAACAGCACAAAGGAGGGATCTCTAGTCTGCTCTATTTGAACAATGACATAACTATGAAAGTCACATATTAAATCAAACAGACAGGAATAAAAGTTAGGTTAAAGGGAAATTGTGTTCAATGGTGTTGCAAGTTCCCACTTGGGTATCACACAATTGACTGAACAGTTCCTTAAACAACATAAGTGGAATACAAGACTTTTTGGAAGAAAAAAAAGTAGGTGCAAAAATACTAAATAAACTCATATTATAAAAATATTCAGTCTAAGAAAGAAACGTCTTGAGAAGCACCTTGAGTTTAGTGAATAACGTAAAGTATTTGTATTACTGCTAACCATATCACACTAACACTCTGGCGTAAAAGGAAAACTTAACTTTTTTCTTACTGCATTAAAATTTTCTTGTTTGGGCACTTTGAAGAAATACTCAACGTGCTATGTTAAGAAAATTAGTCCAAATGATGTCAATATTAAAACCTTACAGATATGATGCTTACTATTCTTATACTAGTGATTAAACTATAAAGATTTTCTAGGGCCCGAAGGAAATAAAACACTCTCTGTTTGGTGGCATTTGGAACTCTGACTTTCATTGCTAAAGGGGAAGAGGGTCATGACCTAGGAAAGATACTATCAAAGGAACTCTCCAAGTCAGAATTCCTAAGATTTGTTAGACAGCAAGTGTATTACTGGCAGTGTTTTGTTTCTTATGTCTAGTATTTCTGGCACTCAGTTAGACTTATACAAAATACACAAATGACCTTATCACTTGCCATCTGATATGTTTTATCTTGAGGCAAGTCTGGCCCCACTGCACTTTTCCAGACCAGGAACAGTTCCTTTCTTTATAGGGCGGGTCAGCCTGCATTGCTGCAGTCTTCTCTGGGAAGACTACAATATTCAGGCCATTAATCCAAATAGCACAGAGGAAGGAAATGGGCTCGATTAAACAGAGTAATGGAGGAAGTAAAGGGATAGAGAAATGGAAAAAATATGTCTTGTGATTACAAAGACATGACATTAATTTTTCTAATGTGGTCAGATATTAAATCATATCTAGAGAGAACTGCAAAAATATTTTAACAACTGGGGCAAAGAGTATCATCTGGAATAATGGTAAATATACTAAGGGGACGATTTTAAAGCCAAAATTTATTTGAAAGTATAGATTTTAGTTTTTTGTTTAAAATTCCATTTTTCATTCTATACTGTATTTAATCCTTAAAAAAAATTTACCAGATGACAGATACAAGGAAATAAGAAGGCTTAGATAATAGTTAAAGCCCATTATTTTAAAAAAGAGTATGGAATTTGTAAGGTCCCTGGGCCGCACAAACGATTTGCATTTGACTACTAACCTAAAGGTTGGCAGTTCCAACCCAACCAGTGGCACTGTGGAACAAAGGCTTCCATAAAAATTACAGCCAAGAAAATCCCACGGAGCAGTGCTAGCTTATAATGCATGGGGTTTCCATGAGTCAGAATTGACTTAATGGGAACAGGCTTAGTTAGGTTTTATGGAACTGGTGATTAGGACTGAAAAATTTAATACTCTCTATTCAGAAAGAAACAGTGCTTAATGTATACCTGTGAGTTTGGCCACTATTCAAATAAATCTTTTGAGATTTTCTGACATGAAGAAATGATACTTTGAATCTCTATGACTTCTTTCTGCCCCATCTCTCTTTTGCTTCTGCCCTTATCTCCTGCTTTTAAGAGCTCATGTGATTACATTGGGTCCACCTGGATAATCCAGGATAACCTCTTTAAGGTTATTTGTAAAGTTCCTTTTGCCATGTGTGATGGTTAAGGTTGTGTGTCACCATGGCTGGGCCATGATTCTAATTGTTTTTGCAGTTATGATGTGGTCTCGCAGCTATGTAATGATATAATCACCTCCATAATGATATCTGATACAGTGTAACACTCCATGATGAGATCTGTTAAGAGCAACCAATCAGTTGAAAGGGAGTTTCTTTGGGGGTGTGCCCTGCATCCAAAATAGGTGGACTTTCTGGCAAAACTCACTGGTTTTTGCTCACTCTGGATCCCGCAGTTCACTCCTGTTCATCTGATCTCTGGTTCTTGGGACTTGAGCTAGCAGCTTACCTGGGGATCTTGGTATTCGTAGGCCCTTGTGGCCTGTGAGCCAGAGGCATGCTATATGACCAGCAATCTTGGGTTTGCCAGTCCCTGCAGCTACGTGAGTCAGGAGAGGCCTCCAGCCTAACCCATGGACTTGGGACTTTCTAGCCTCTACAATCGTGTGAGCCATTTCTTTGATATAAACCTCTCTCTATATGTATTTATATGCTTCACTGAGTTTGCTTCTCTAGAGAACTCAGCCTAAGACACCACGTAATCTAAATTTATTCATAGGAGTTAACACCACGGCTGAAGGTCATGGGGCCAAAATTGGCCTCCCAAATAAGGGAGTTACTGCAATAATCAAGGCAAGATATGATGGTGGCTTAAACCAGGCTGATAGCATTGGAGGTGACTGAAAAGTGTCAGATTCCTGACATATTTTGAAGATAGAGCTGACAGGATTTCCTGCCATATTAAATGTGGTATGGGAAAAAGAGAAGTCAGAGATGATTGTTTAAGATTTTTGACTTGAGAAACTGGAAGGATCCTGTTGCCATCAATCAAGATAAAGAGCAGGTTTTCGGGGTGGGGAAAATAGTTCAGTTTTTGACATCTGTAGTTTAGAATTTCCATTATATATCAAGAAGAGATATCAAGCAGACAGATGGATATACAAATTTGGAGTTCAGAGGAAACATGTAAATATAAATTTGGGGATCATCATTGTATAGATGATACTTAAAGCAATGAGACTGAATGAGATTAATAAAATCACCAAGCAATGAGACCAAATGAGTACAGATACAAAAGAGAAGCGGTTCAAGGATAAAGGTCTAAAGTACTTGAATGTTAAGAAGAACTTGCAAAGCAGACTGAGAGGAAGCAACCAGTAAGGTAAAAAGAATTCTAGAATAATATCCTTGAAGTCTACTGAAGAAAGTCCTAGAAGCCAAGAAGGAGTGAGTGAGCAAGTATGTCAATAACTGCTGATAGGTCAAGTCAGAAGAACTTAGTAAGAACAATTTTGATGAAATGATGAACATTAAGTCCTGATTAGAGTGAGTTCAAGAAAAAATTGGAAAACCCCTAATGAAATATTGGATCTAGGCAATGATCATCAATAGCTGCTAACATCAGAAAAGAGAGACAAACTTATATACCTTTTGATGAAACTACACACATCACTTATGAAGTATCCCAAATTTGATAAAATGTACATGAAATACAAAATGAAGAGTGATGCTGCACATATTAGTACTCACCAAATTCCAGAATGTAGGCAATTCTACAGAGCAAAACAAACTCAGTTTTTTCAACATATAAATTACATGGCCCAAAAAAAAAAAAAAAAAAAAAGTGGAAGAGGAGGAACCTGGTAGATTAAAAAATACTTAAGAATATCAAGTCAAAATAATTTTATTTGGATCATGATTCAAACAAATCAAGTTTAACAACAGAATTATGAGAAAAATCAGAAAATTTTGAAAACTTACTGAATATTTGATGATACTAAGAAAATCTTGATGATTTTTTAGGTATGACAATGGTATGTCGTTATGTTTAAAAACTAAAAATGTCAGTTTTTAAAGATACATATTAAAAGTTTGTGTATAAGATTATATGATAGCAGAAATTTGTTTGAAAATAATCCAGTGGTGGTTCTGGAGAGTGGGGGTATAGATGAAATAAATTTGGCCATGAGTTATTAATTGCTGAAGCTGTGTAATCAGCACATAAGGATTATGTTATTCTATTTTTATACATGCTTGAAATTTTTGTTTAAGTTTACAAAAGCAGAGAAAAAGAATGAGACGAGAGGAATTGCAGATAGAGTATAAGTACTTTCTAAACTACAAAGGGAAGCTTTACTATAAAGAGAAAAATAAATGGGATGACAGTTTAAGGAGGAAAAGGGCTCAAAAGACATTTTTTAAAGGATGGGAGAATTAACAGCATGTTTAAATGCTGATGAGGAAAATCAAGTAGAAAAGGAACATTAAAGATTCAGGAGATAGGAGAATTGCTGGAGCTATGTCTTTGGGTGGGTAAGAAGGGAGGGTATTTAGTGCACAAATGCAAGGCTTGATCTTCCTAGAGGCCTGCAGTATATTCTTGTATACTCATAACTAGTAACATAAGAGAAGACAGTGTTTGGACTCAGATGAAGAAAGGTAGATAGATGTGGTGAGAGAGAGCATAGGGAAGTTTGCTTTTAATTGCTTTTCTTTTCTTTATAAAATAAGAAACAAGATCATAAACTAAGAAGTGAGGACTGAGAAGGTGAAAGAGGTTTGAGGAGACAGAGGAAGGTATGACATCAGCTAGCTTAGTGGGAGAAAGAATGTATGATAGCAAGGGTCAGCAAAATCTGGCCTGCTATCTGTTTTTGTAAATAAACCTTTACTGGAACACAGTCATGTTCATTTGTTTATGTATTATGTCTATGGCTACTTTTGTGCTATTACTGTAGAGCTTAACAGTTGTAACAGAGACCATATGGTCCACAGTGTAAACCATTTACTATCTGACCCTTTACAGAAAAGGTTCACCAACCCCTGGACTAAAGAAACAAAATGTGTCAGGATGCAATATAAAGTTAATGATCATGAATTTAAGGACAGATCAGTCAGTATGGTTGTATGTTTTTCTCCAGTTACATTCAGCTGCGCTGAAGCAGGACGAAAATAGATGGAGAGTTAGGATTTAACCAACTTTATGGATTAGCCAAGTGTGTCAGTTTTCTGTTGCTGCTCTAACAAATCACCACAAACTTGGTGGCTTTAAACAACAGAAGTTTATTCTCTCACAGTTCTGGAGGCCAAAAGTCCAAAATCAGTGTTACTGTGCCAAAATCAAGGTTTTGGTAGGACTGTACCTCTCCAGAGGATCTGAGAGAGAATCTCTTCCATGTTCTGGTGGATGCTTGGTTTGTGGTCACATGACTCCAATACCTAGCTCCATCTTCACATGATGTCCTCTGTGAGTGTATCTTCTCTTCTGTCTATATCACACCTCCCTCTGCCTTTCTCTTATAAGGACATTTAATACTGCATTTAGGGTCCACTGTGATAATCCAGGATAATCTCTCCAACTCAAGATCCTTAACACAATCATATCTTCAAAGACCTGTTTTCATTATACAGTAATTTAGGCTCCAGGGATTAGGACCTATTATCTTTGGGTGGCCATTATTTGGACTACTATACCAAGCAAACATAATGAAACAAGGAGGGATATACAAATTAAGGGTGCATTCAGGGGAGTAATATAAAGACTGACCATAAAACATAACAGGGTAAGGAGGAAAATGAAAGGATTATAAGGAGCTAAGAAGTCCTGGTGCACAGTGGTTAAGTGCTCGGGTGCTAACCAAAAGGTTGGCAATTTGAACCCACCAGCCAATCTGCGGGAGAAGGATGTGGCAATCTGCTTCTGTAAAGATTTACAGCCTTGGAATCCCTATAGGGCAGTCCTATTCTGCTCTATAGGGTTGCTATGAGTTGGAATCAACTCAACGGCAATTTTTTTTTTTTTAATCAAAAGTAGATCTATGGATTGGAGGTCTCAGTGAGATCAAAGATTTATTGGAGAGGAGTTATATAGAGAAAGAGAACATGGTGGCTGGGGAGAGGGATGACTGAAAGGAAATTGAGGAGTTATTAGTAATGAAAAGGTCTAGAATGTTACCATTGCAGTCAGTGGCTCAGGAAGGATGAAGGATACCGATTGAATGAAAACTGGTAAGAAAATTGAGAGGCCTAAGAATCCTTTCATTCCTTCCATTCAGATCTTTTATTAATATTTTTGGAATACTAGTTGTGATGGTTGAGGCTGTGTGTCAACTTAGCTGGGTCTTGATTCTTAGTGGCTGACAGTTATGTAATGATGTAGTTTGGCAGTTATATAATGATATACTTTGGCAGTTATGTAATGATGTAGTCATCCTCCATGATGTGATCAGCCTATCAGCTGTAAGGGAAGCTTCCTCAGGGTTGTGACCTGCATCCAATATATATATGGACATTCTGACAAAGCTTGCTTGTTTGGTCTGGATCCTGCATCTGACTCATCATCACATAACCTCCAGTTCTTGGGACTTAAACCAGCTGCCTGCCATACTGCCTGCCTATCTCAGGATCTGTCAGCCTCCACAGCCGGTATGCTAGCGACCTACCATCTTACCTGTCAATCTTGGAATCTGTTGGCCTCTGCAGCCTGTAATCCAGCAGCCTCCTGTCTTACCTGTAGATCATAAATTTGTCAGCCTCCGCAGCTACATGAGTCAAGAGATGCCTCCAGCCTGATACCTGACTCATGGACTTGGGACTTGCCAGCCTCTATAACCATGTGTGCCATTTCCCTGAGATAAATCTCTCTCTCTGTGTATATAGTGTTTCATGGAACAAAGTATGTAAATGCAGAATTAATGAATATGCACATATTGGTTACTACTTTTTTTTTAAGTAGAAAATTGTGATGATTCTGTATAACATATTGCACAGTAGAAGAAGGAATGAAATGGATCCTTGTTCTACTCCTCTACTGTAAAGAATAACTTTCATGGCTTATAGTATTCATCAATATTGAAGTTAAGATGGAAGATCCTACATGGTACCAAATATTTAAAATTATTTAAAAAAAAAATACCAGACATAAGGTCACAACTAACACAGTCTTCAAGAAGCAAAGTAAAAATTAAAATTTGATTCTTCTATAACTCGATTTCTTTACATTTCATAGATATGTGATAATTTTTAATAATACTGTAAATAAGAACTATACCATTATCTATATTCCTCGCTGCCTTGAGACACAGTCACATCCTCTTCAGCCTCATCTCCCAGTATTAATGCTTTCCCTACTCCTTCTCAATGAACTTACTAAAGTTGCAACAATTCAAAACTACATACACGTGTAGAGATCCAAACTTTTTCACACAGCTATATCTTTGTGTACACTGCCTAAAATGTCCTCTAATTGGTTCTCCTGGAAAACAGTTATATGTTCTTTAAAGCCAAATCAAAGTCAATTTCTCTGGGCTTTTTTTTTTTAAATATCCTTCTCCTACTCCCTCAATGTTTCTCACTCTTGAATGGTTAAACAGGAACTCCTCTATTCTACCTATATCTTGTATCTCTATTGTTTTACTCTATAACTCTTGACTATAAATTATGGTTATTTTGCTTAGTTGTTCTATCCACTATTGATAGGTATGTATACAGTACATATATTTCCATTACTGAAAGTGGGGTATTGAAGACTCTATTACTGTTGAATTGTCTTTTTCTTCCTCCATGTCTTATCCATCTAGTGCTGCTATAACAGAAATACCACAAGTGGATGGCTTTAACAAAGAGAAGTTTATTCTCTCATAGTCCAGTAGGCTAGAAGTCTGAATTCAGGGCACCGGCTCCAGGGAAGGGCTTTCTCTCTCTGTCGGCTCTCAAGGAAGGTCCTTGTCATCAGGCTTCCCTTGGTCTGGGAGCATCTCAGCGCAGGAACCTCAGGTCTAAAAGATGCACTCTGCTCCCGGCACTGCTTTCTTGGTGGTTTGAGGCCCCCACGTCTCTCCGCTTGCTTCTCTCTTTTGTATCTCAAAAGAGACCAGCTTAAGACACTATCTAATCTTGTATATCTCATCAATATAACTGCCACTAATCCATCTCATTGCTTCATAGCGACAGGATTTACAACACCCAGGGAAGTGACATCAGATGACAAAATGCTAAACAATCATACAACACTGGGAATCATGACCTAGCCAAGTTTGCAGATATTTTAGGCGGACACAATTCAATCCATGACACTTTAATTCTGTCAATTTTTGCTTCATATATTTTGAGGCACTGCTGTTAAGTATATATATATGTTTAAAATTGTTCTATCTTCCTGGTACAGTGAATTTTTTATCATTATAAACTGTCCCTCTTTATAATTTATTATTTATATAACTGTCACCCCTACAGAATTGTGAAGAATTAGGAACAGTGCAAACTATTCTTTTCTGTATTCCAGAACTTGGCTTAGTGCCTAGAATAAAGTATGCATGAAATAAATGCTTTTTTAAAATCAATTTTAATTTTCAATAACTTATAAGAATATAAAATAAAAAATTCCTCATCTTACAATTTATAATGTTCTCATCACTTAATGTTGGTGTTTCCTTATTCCCCTCCTTTTTTTAGTCTTCATACTCTCTCTGGATGTTTTAATTCTCTCTCCTGGTTCTAATTACCATAACCATGCAGATAGCCTCATATCTGTATCTCAACACTTAATTCACCTAAGTGACTACTAAGTCTAGAAGTACAGTAGAATACATAATAGTTTATATATAACATTATAGTATGTGATAATCTTATCTATGTTTCCAGATTTTATAGCACTCTGTACGTCCAACACCAATAAATATCTCTACCCAATAGCACAAATGTATCATATGGCAAACTAAACCCATTACACTCACCTCTAAACGTAAAGTTCCTGTCTTCACTACTTCAGCTGGTGGCATTACTATCCACCCTGTTACTTATGTCAGAAACTTGGCAATCTCTCTAGATTTTTTTTTTTACTTCTACAGTTACTTAATATTCAAGTCTTTAATTCCTCCTTATTGTCTGTCACCCATTCCACCACTCCGTCTTCTTTCCATAAATATTTACACATTATGATATCTAAGATGCGTCAGGCATTACATTCATTTTTGGGGATTGAAAATCATACTTTTGATTCCTTAATCTTTTGCTGAAGAACAAGTAGGAGTTAGTTACCCTTAGAGAAGGATATTCCAGGCAGACCAAATAGCATGAACTTGAACTTTTATAATAGCCTGCTATCTAGCTTCCTTGCTCCTCATTGAGTTACATTTCTTTGCCAAATCCATCTTCCACCCTCTTATCATAGTAATCCAACTAGAATGTCAGCATTCAATTTCCCTTTTAAAGCCCATCAGTAGTCTCTGACAACATTAAAAGATAAGTCAAAGCAACTGAACATAGCTTAGGATATCCTCTGCCTATTTCTCCAGCCTCATCTGCTCCAACTACTTTCCTTACACTTTGTTACAGAAACACCAAACAACTACTAATTTAAATAATTAATTAATTTCATCTTGTACTCTTTATTATCTCCATTGGGAGTGCATTTCCTACTATGTCTACCTTGAGAACTCCGATTTTATTCTTCCACCTTATTCAAGCTATATGCTGAACAAATCTGAGAAACACGACTATATAAGAAAGAACTGGGCATAGGATTACAGTAAGATGCATTAACTATCCATGATATGCAGATGATACAACTTTGCTTGCCGAAAATGAAGACAACTTGAAGCACTTACTGATGAAGGTCAAAGACTATAGCCTTCAGTACGAATTACACCTGAAGATGAAGAAAATGAAAATCCTCACAACTGGACCAATAAACATCATGATAAATAAAGGGGAAACTGAAGTTGTCAAGGATTTCATTCTACTTGGATTAACAATCAATGTCCACGGAAGCAGAAGCGAAGAAATCAAACAACATATTGCATGGGGCAAATCTGCTGAAAAAGATCTCTTTAAAATTCTAAAAAGCAAAGATGTCACTTTGAGGACTAAGGTGTGACTGACTCAAGCCATGATCTTTTCAACTGTCTCATATGAATGTGAAAGGTGGACAATGGAAAAGGAAGACAGAAGAATTGATGCGTTTGAATTGTGGTGTTGGTGAAGAATATTGAACATACCATAGACTGCCAGAAGAATGAACAAACCAATCTTAGAAGACATACAACCAGAATGCTCCTTACAAGCAAGGATGGTGAGACTTGCACACATTTACTTTGGACACATCATCAGGAAAGACAAATCGCTAAAGAAGGACACCATGTTTGCTAAAATAGAGGGTCAGTGAAAATGAGGGAAACCCTGAATGAGATGGACTGGCACAATAATCAACATGATGGACTCATACACATCAGCAATCAGGAAGATGGCAGAGGACCGCACGTTTAGTTCTGTTATACTTAAGGTGGATATGAGCTGCAGCCGACTAGACAGCATCTAACAACAACAATAACAGAAGAATTAGCTTCTCATTAGTATCTCCTTCTACAGGCACTTAGGTTATACCTGGGTGACCATATAATTTATCTATATCTGAATGTGGGATAACACCAGAATAGGAAAGAGAGATAAAGAAAAGAGGGAGAAGAGGAAAAGGAGGCACTAAGACTCACTGGGTGGTGCAATGATTAACATGTTTGCCTGCTAACCAAAAGGTTAGAGGCTGAAGTCCATCAAGAGGTACCATTTAAGAAAAGCCCTGGTGATCTATTTCTAAAAATGCAACCATTGAAAACCCTATGGAGTATAGTTCTACTCCGGCACATGTAAGTTGTCATGAGTTGGAGTCAACTCAATGGCAACTGGTTTTAAGCCCTAAGTGCAGTTAAACAACCCTGACCTTGAAGAAAACAGGAGTGATGTCTCTAAGATTATTTAATATGTTTGACCACATGGGAAAGACTACTGAGAGAGTTCCCTGAGCTATAAAAGAGAGTGAGAAGGTTTAGCCAGAAGTTGAAATAAAATTAAGCAAAAAAAAAAAAAAAGTGGCAATTATGAACAACAGGAAAAGAAAAAGTTGTACAAAAACTGAAGTACACTACTTGGGTCAGCAGTTACCAATATTAACAAGGTCTTAATAATGAAAAAACTGAACATGAATTTAATAAAAAATTGTGATATTAACTGTAATGGAAGGATAGTACGAAGTGAGGGGAAGTTGCTATTGTTGGCTGCTATCAAGTTGGCTCCAACTCATAGAGACCTTACGTACAAAAGAACAAAACGTTACCTGGTCCTGTGTGATCCTCACAATCACTGCTCTGTTTGAGCCAATTGTTGTAGCCACTGTGTCAATCCGTTTCTTTGAGGGTCTCCCTCTTTTTTGCTATCCCTCTACTTTATTGTGGGGATATATGCCATTTAAACATGGCTGCACTATTGACAACTGCAGCCCCCACAGGCCTCTACGCTGTATACGACATGTTGGAGACTTGTCAGCGATAAGAAAGAGATCAGGCACGACTTGTTTTCCCAAACCTATTGTCCTGTTACTGATTGGCTTGTTTTCCTGAATTCCTTCTCCCTTGCCCGAAACTTATTGTTACTCACCCAAAGCCCGTTGTTCTGTTATTTGCTTCACTGCTTGCTGTACTGACTATAAATAAACTCCTGGGACTGGAGCCGGGGGTTGACTCCTCAGAGTGACCCTCCTGGCCCCACTTCTCTGGAAGAGTTGTGTTTGGCTACTGTCGTCGCTGCCCCAACAACTGTCACCACTGCGATACTTTATCAAGCATGAGGTCTTTCTCCAGCAATTAGTCCCTCCTGATGACATGTCCAAAGTTAAGTGAGACAAAGTCTTGCCATTCTTGTTTCTAAGGAGCATTCTGGCTGTACTTCCTCCAGGACAGATTTGCTCATTCTTCTAGTAGTCCATGGTATATTCAATATTCTTTGCCTATACCACTTTTAAAATATGCCAATTCCTCAGCCTTCCTTATTTATCCTCCAGCTTTCGTATGCACATGAGGCAAATGAAAATATCATGGCTTGGGTCAGGTGCACCTTAGTCATCAAAGTGACATATTTGCTTTTTAACACTTTAAAGAGGTCTTTTGCAGCAGATTTTCCCAATGCAATATGCTGCTAAGAGGTTAAGAGCGCTAATCTCTTATTTACCACAATGAGAAGCAGTGTTAAGGAGAACAATGTCCGTGTCCTGCCCACCCCGCCTAGGATGTCTAAGTCCTAATCCTTGGAACCTGTAAATATGTTAGTTACATGGTAAAGAGGAATTCAGGTTGCAAATGGAATTGAAGTTGCTAATTAGCTGATTTTAAAATACGGCGTTTATCCTGGATTATCCTGGTGGGCCTAATGTAATCACAAGTGTCCTTAAACGTAGGAGAGGGAATCAGAAGAGAGAGCCAGAGAGCAGCATAAGAAGGACTAGGCCCATGAGTCAAGTAAAGAAGCCTCTAAGCTGGAAAAAGCAAGGAAACAGATATTCCCCTGGAAAGAAAAATACCCTGTTAACACCTTGATCTTAGCTCTGTGAGATCCACATGGAACTTCTCACTATGGAACAATAAGAAAACAAATTTATATTGTTTTCAGCTACTAAATTTGTGGTAATTTGTTATGGCAGCCTTAGAAAACTAACAGAGAAGTCATTACTTAATGTCTAAACAGATACTGCAAAGGATAGAGTTTGAAATGTGTGTGTGTGTGTGTGTGTGTGTGTGTGTGTGTGTGTCTATGAAATCAGATATTAGATAAAAGAGGGTCACTGATTCTGGGAAACAGCAAGGAAAAAGAAAGGAACAAGAAGATTGCTAGTTTTGATTGTTGTTACGGGCTATTTTAGCATCATTTGACTTTTTAAACCATGTAAAAGTATTGTTTTAATAAAAGATAAAAATTAAGTTAGGAAAGAAAAATCACATAAACTAAGGAGATTATTTATGTGGTGGGAAAATCTGATTGTCTGCTGTTCTAATACTTGCCAGGATTGAGAGTAGAGGATTCAGCTAAGCTGAGCTACAGGTGATCTTTTCACTCTTTTTTTTTTTAAATTTTTACCATTAACTAGCAATTATCTTCCAAACTCCTCTGTTGTCCTTACCTCAACATTACTGTCCTTCTTTCTCAAACTCTAACAGGAAGAAAAGTTTGACTAATAATGAATTTCAACAGTAAAACAGTTTCTTTTCCCTTGTAAATTAGTTACAGAGAGGTTAGTGGAACTCTCAGTACTACATATCCCACTCTTGCTGACTGGTAACTTGCAGGCAGAAAGGTATATGGGTGGAGAACCACCCAACCTTAGGTACATGAGACGAACTCTAAATTTTGGTAAAAATCTGAATGAGGAATACAAGCATACAAAGACAATCTGCTCTTTTTAGAGAAAGAGAAGAGTAAAGGGAAGATGCTTCAAATGAAAACTGCTTAGAAAATGACCACTGCAGGACAAAATAATCTTTTTCCAGTCTTTTAGCATGCATTTGTTATTCCAATTCACTTGTTCTGCAATCACACACACTGTTTCGGTATTAACTGTTTCTGGTGAGTGTGTGTGTTATTTTCACAGTGAATTATAAATTATTGAAAAGCAAGAATAGTTCTTACTTTTTTTTCTTTTTTTAATATTCCATTCAGTGACTAGCATTCTTACATGAACATATACCAAACCTCATTGCCATCGAGTCGATTTCGACTCGTAGCGACCCTACAGGACAGAGTAGAACTGACCCGTAGGGTTTTCAAGGAGGGGCTGGTGGATTCGAACTGCTGACCCTTTGGTTAGCAGCCGATCTCTTTAACCAGGGCTCCATGCACACATAAGGCACTTTATACAGACTTGTTGAATAAATACGGAAATGTCTTGCACTGGGAAACACTAACAATTAAGGATGTATCTTGCTCATTTTATTCTTTTGATTTCTCTCTATTCCTGTGTTTTCCCTATTCTCCACTAAGTGTTTTATCCAGGCTGCTTGCCAAAGGTAATTCAACATTCTGACAATTTGCCTTAGACATCACAAGCTTCTGAAGTTATAAATCTGAACAGCATTGAAGGCTCATATATCCCTACAGCATTCTTTACAGCCTTGTCACATGCATTTGTAGTAGTATGAAAATTCAATCAAACACTAAACAAGAAAAAAAGAACCAAAGGCTCTCTCAGTAAGATTATAATTTTAATTAACTTATCTACATATTTATGCTGTCAAAAAAAGGTAAAACCATCAGAGAAGTGGTTTTCAACATGTAGCGATCTGTCCCTCCGGGGACATTTCGCAATATCTGGACACATTTTTGTTAGTCACACTTAGGGGGTGCTACTGGCATCTAGTGGGTAGAGCCCAGGAATGCTGCTCAACCTCCTACAATGCACCGGAAAAGCCCTCACTAGCCAAGAATTATCCAGCCCAAAATGTCAGCAGTGCCGAGGCTGGAAAACTCAATATTAGAAAAAAGTTGACGCCAAATAGACAATGAAAAAGAAACTTTTTTTGATATAGTCACAATATATTTATCATGGATTCTCACACAGATTAAAGTCTATTACTTAGGCTAGCACTTACTACTCTCCTTAGTTCTGTCCCAATCTGCCTTTCCAACAAGCTAACTGAACAGTAACAATAAAAATATAGTTTTATTTATTTAATTCAAACAAATTTACTGAGCATCTGTAATATGCAAAGCACTGTGCTGTGTACTGGGAGTATACAAAGAAAAAAATTTAGAACACAGAGAAATTTCAGTCATCATCCTTGTCTGTGAAGAACTAACAATATAGTTGGGAAAATGTGATATGATTAAGTGCAGCAAAATATAATTAAATTTGAAATAAATGATACATACAATGAGAACTATCACAGAGCAGAGTACAAAGAAATAAGGGTGGACAGGAATGGATCTGACAGAAAAAATTAAATTTATTTAGGGTCTAAAATGGATTGAATTTAGGTAGATAGCACTAAAGGGAAAAAGTACCACATACAGTATGAGCTAAGGTAGTAAAGAGTTACATAGATAACCTAGAGCAAAAGTTGGATGTTCAAATAAAATAGGACATAGGGTTGGGAAGACATAGTGGGGTAGAATCAAGGAGGTCTTAAATGTTAGGTTGAATAACATGAAGTCAATGAGGAGCAACCAACATTTCTTTGATCAGGAGAACAGCTTATGAAAGTGGATATTAAGAACACTAATTTGGAAGCAGTATTGGAGGATGAAAAAGAGAGTACTGACAGAAAAATCAGAAAAGGGGTAACTGTAATAATTCACGCATGCAATAATGAAGATCTGAAATTAGAAGAACAGACTAGACAGAAGTAGAGAACATTAAGGAAGAATAACCAGGACTTTAAAAAGTATACACTTTGCATTTAACATTTTAAAGACAGTTTGGAAAGCGTATTTCAGACATGCTTGCAAAACACTGGATGGAGAAAACCCAAGCTTGTTACCAGCTCTGTCACTAATGAGTTACAAAGACTTTAGATAAATCACTTAATGTACCCAAGAATCAGATTTTATTTTCAGTAAAATGGGCAAAATAGTTATCAACCTGCCTACTTCATACCTTTGTCACCAGAAGCAAATTAACTAAGACACATGAAGTGCTACAGAAACTGATTAGATTGTTATTTAAAGTAAGAGCTGAAACAGTATCTGATTATTTTTATAATTATTATGAATATAGGCTTATTAAGATATAATGGTCTTGAGATGATTTACAATTATCAGAAAATAAAACTCTAAATCTTGGTTTGTATAAAAGTTTATTTTGCTTAGTTACAGTTTATTTTCCCTATTTTGATAGTTCAACTATTTAATTTCTGTATATAAAAATGACCTTCAATCACATGTATTTTCTTATTATAGGTTTCTACAAAACAGATGACATGGAAATACTCTATTATGGTAGGAAGAACACTGAATTACACAGCAGGTCTACTGGGTTTTATTTCTAGCTAGTTATATATATTTGAGATGTCTCCCAATTAACTGAAAACAATCTAAATGTCTGAAAAAAAGCAATCAGTTACATAAATTATGGTGTATCTAGGTAATATTTTTCAAATATTAAAATATTTTCAAAGATCATTTAGTAACGAGAGTATGAGATAATATTAAACAAAAGACACAAAATACGAAGTCATTCAATAATTCCATATGCAATATTATGCTGGCAAATATGGAAAGTCCAAAGGAAATGAAAAATGTTCCAGAAAAATATAAACTATAAAAATTGATACAAAATGAAGTAAAAAAAGTTTTGAAAAAGTCAGTAACAAAAAAGAGATTTATAAGGCAGGCAAAGTCCACTACTAAAAAGGTATCACGATCAGAAGACAGATGGTTTTTACAGGTTTCATTAAACAGTCAATCAATAGATAATGCCTGTGTTATATAAATAATTCCAGAGCAAAAAGAAAAAGGTGGAAAACATATTCTATAAAGCATCAACCTAGTATCAAAACGTTACTCTCTCTTTTAAACACAGATGTAAGAATCATAAACAAAGAAATAACAAACTGGATCTGTTGTTGTTGTTACATGCTGTCGAGTCGGTTCTGACTCATAGCCCCCCTACAGGACAGAGGAGAACTGCCCCATAGGGTTTCAGAGAAGCAGCTGGTGGATTCGAACTGCTGACCTTTTGGTCAGCAGCCAAGCTCTTAACCACTATGCTACCATCTAGCAGAATATTAAATAAATAACATAGCATGTCCAAGTAAGGTTTATCTCTGGACTAGAATGATTTAACGTAAATGAAAAAACATAATACCATTTTAATAAATATTTAAAAAGTACTTGATAAAATTCTATATTCACTGATGATTCAAATAATTAGAAGTAAAACTTCAAGTAAGCTAGGAATAGAAGGAAATTTCCTAAATGTGATTAACGGAATATATAAGAAACCTGAAGTAACATCATACTAAATGGTGAAAAGTCAGAAGCATTCTCACGAAAATAGCAATGAATCAAGAAAGCATAGTATCTCCAGTTTTAATTAACGTCACATTGAAGGCCCTAGTAAAACAACATGATGGGTGGATGTCATGGATTGAATTGTGTCCCCCCAGAATATGCGTCAACCTGGTTAGGCCACGATTCCCAGTATTGTGTTGTTGTCCTCCGCTTTGTGATTGATGTAATTTTCCTATGTGTTATAAATCCTAATCTCTGCCCGTGGTTAGTGAGCCAAGACTGGATTATGTTGAAGAGGATTAGGGTGGGATGTAACACCCTCACTCAGGTCACATCCCTGATCCAATGTAAAGGGAGATTCCCTGGGGTATGGCCTGCTCCATCTGTTATCTTACAAGAGATAAAAAGGGAAGTGAAAAGAGAATGGAGGTCCTCATACCACCAACAAAGCAGCGCTGGGAGTAGAGTGCATCCTTTGGACCGGAGGTTCCTACACTGAGAAGCTCCCATACCAAGGGAAGGTTGATGACTAGGACCTTCCTCCAGAGTCAACACAGAGAGAAAGACTTCCCCTGGTGCTGATGCCCTAAATTTGGACTTGTAGCCTACTAGACTGTGAGAAAATAAATTTCTCTTTGTTAAAGCCATCCACTTGTGGTATTCCTGTTACAGCAGCACTAGATGACTAAGACAGAATTTGGTGTAAGGAGTAGGGTGCTGCTCTAACAGATATCTAAAATGTGGAAGCAGTTTTGAAACTGTGAATGGACAGAGGATTCAGAAGAAGTGAGGAGAACTGTTAACACCAGAGATGGCACAGATGGTGAGAAGCAGAAGCAGAGGACTGGCAGTGGCAGAGGACCTGCAGCAGCGGACGACTGGTAGCATTAGAGGACCAGCAGTGGCAGGAAAATGGCAGCAGCAGAACCAAGGGACCAGCGTGAGACAGCGCTGGAGCCGACCCATGGAGCAAGAGAGCTGAGGGCCTGTGCGCAGGAGGCTTCCTGGCGGAGTGGGGTGCCTATGGGCACTTATTGGTCGAGCAAGAGAGCTTAGTGCTTTCCCGCCAAGGTTTATTGGTGGAGTGCGGTGCCTCAGGCACCTATTCGTGGAGCTACAGAGCTTTGGAACACTTGGCCCAGCAGGGCAGATGCAGGTGATGAGGCCCAAGGGCCGAGAGGCCAAGGAACCAGGAAACAGAAGCTGAAGAGACAAGGAACACAGGAAGTCCAGCTGTCTCAGTCTCAAAAGGTATAGCCACGACCCCTGGGGTTTCAAAGGGTGGAGCCGTGATCTCTGGTGTTTCTAAGGGTAGAGTCACCACTAACATGGACAAGGAGAATGGTTCGCCATACAGCTGCACTAGATGACTAAGACAGTGGTCAAAAGATTAACAAGCAAAAATTAAAATACCAATAGTGAGTAATTAGAAACTGTAAGGGAAATCAAAAGGACTATGTTCACCATAGGACACAGACACACCCCCTAGGAATTAACTTAACAAGAAATTTGAAAAATCTGCGTTTCACCAAAGAAAGCTCTCCGTGCGTGCACTCATGCACCTGTTTGTGAAGATACTCCTTTAAGTTTCAGTTCTTCTGAACACCTAAAGGTTGATTTTCAATGTTATGGGTTAGGTTGCAAGCTTAGGGCTCATCCTGAACTCAGCCTTTTAAAGTGATTTCTTTAGATACCTCTATGTTTTAATTTTTTGCTTTTTTTAAAGTATGAATGCTCAAGACATGACCTAGGTTCATGCAGCTCCTAAATGTCCCTATTGTCTTATACAAGGACACTTCATGTGTTTATAAAACCTGTCTAGCACTCCCATGTTTATACCTGTCTGGCAACTGAAGACAGTAGCTCTAGATTTTACTATATTTATGTCACCTTGAGTTTAAAGCAGTATTTGTGTTAGAATAAATGTGCACATAATGTCCAAAACAGCCATATAATTTATACATTTAAAGTATTAAAATATTTGCTTCTCAATTCTATTCTTTTGTTTGTGCTTTTATCCCCATGTTAAACCACGATAAACTGTAAGTATTTGGTTACAGGCTTACATTCTTAATCTAATGAGAAGGCAAAGTAATACAGGCAGTCCTGGGTTATGAACATCTGACTTACAACCTGTAGTTATGAACCAACCCCGTAAAGCCTATTATATTAAAAATTCAAGGTACAATGATTCATAATAACTACCTTGTGATGCACATCAAAACGATTATTACTGTATTTATTACTGTATTATTATGTTAAAGATGTTATAGTGTATCTGGAAGTGTTTCTTTAATGTTTTTTATTCATAGAAAGGTACATTATATACTATATACTAAGGCCAACATTTGACTAACTGACATTAGATACAAACTGTACCTGTTTTGACTTACGTACAAATTCGACTTAAAGACAGACTTAGAACTTGTTCATAACCCATGACTGCCTGTACTGTATTTTTACGCAAATAATACGCAAATTATACATTTTTTGTCAGCTGCACAACCCCTACATCGCACTATTCTTGTAAGTGTGCTACGCCACGTGTTATATGTGTTATAATTGTTTACGTGGGCACATTACTTGTGAAAGAATACAGTGGTGTGGTTAGAATCTTAGTAAATGAATACGTTTTTGATTGAAATTAGGTGATTTTCAAAAATAACATTACAGCAAATGAACTTGCTAGACAATGGGAAAGCCATTATAGGAAATCCCATTATAGAAAGCCTTATAGGAAATCCCATCAGTGAGAATATAAAAGTTAAGAAACTTCTTTTTCTTTTTCTTCACTTATTTCCTCCTGACATCTTAGAAAATTCCTATTTTCCTTTTTCACAAATAGTGTTAGAATAATTGAACATCCATATGTCAACAAATGGACTTCAAGCTAAGCCTCACACCTTCTATAAATATTAACCTCATATTTGATTCTAGATCTGAAGAAAAGATAAATTGGACTTCATCAAAATTAAGAACTTTTCCTTTGCAAAAGACACTATCAAGAAAATAAAAGGACACGCTACAGACTGGGAAAAATATTGGCAAATCACAGCTTCAACAAAGGGCTTTTCTATATCTATACAAAGAATGTATAATGAACTCTGAAAACTCAATGTAAGAAAGGAAACAACCCTATTTCAAAATGGGCAAACGACCTGAACAAAAACTTCACAAAAAATGACATGTAGATGGCAAGTAAGCACACAGAAAAATGTTCAACACCATTAGCCAATAAGACAGTGAAAATTAAAACCCTGAAGAGATACCAGTGCACACTTATCAGATGGCTAAAATAAAAAATGTTGACAATACAAGTGCTTGATGCAGAGCAACTGGAACTCCCATACATTGTGCTAGGAATGTAAGATGGTACACCACTGGGAAAACGGCTTGGCAGTTTTTTAACAGTTAAACATACACTTACCATATACACAGCAATATCAGTCTTAAAAATTTATCCTAGAAAATAAAAACGCATGTTCATAGAAAAACCTGTACATGAATGTTTGAAGTAGCTCTACTCATAATCTCAAAAAACTGAAAACAACCTAAATGTCCTTAAACAGTTGAAGAGATAACTAAATTGTGTATACCCATACAATGGAATACTATTCAGCAATAAAAAGGCACAAAGTGTTGATGCACGCAACTTGGTTGAATCTCACAGGCATAATGTTGAGTAAAAGTAGTAGTCTCAAAATGGGAGAATGGATCAATGGTTGCCAGAGAACAGGAGTGAGGGAGAGTGTGACTACAAAGGGGTAGTAGCATCAGAGAATTTCCCAGGTGATAGAACTGGTCTAGTAGTTATATGAATTTACACATGTGCTAAAATTCATAGTACACTACATCCCCACCACCAAAAGAAGTCAATTTTATTGCATGTTAATTACTTTTTTAAATACTTAGTTCTTAAGAAAATCTGTTTAGTACAACTAAAAGATCTTATTCTTTATGCAGATCGCTAATGAAAATCCAGGTCTAAGGTAGGGGTTAAAACTGGCAATTTATAGCTTTATTTTACTGAGCTTGCAGTATTTTATAAATTTGAGTGAACATTTAAAACTAAGGAGATTTCACATAAAAGTATGGGTTTCAGATTTTCATTAAAAAAATAAAAAACCTAAAGCTAAAAGATCTGCCAACATTGATCCAACATAACCCTACAATGGCAGTAGCTGAGAACTAGTAGTGACTTATGTTTGGGGCAGGCCACAGCTCTGTCCACCCTCATACAATGAACACATATGCACTGACATCTGTCCTACTTCACCTGTATGTTACTTGCTTTGTCCCTTATTGAAGAACGGTCTATCAAAAATTTGTGTTCCTCATTCCATAGTATAAGTTTATTGCCAGGAAGAGGCTGTCCAGCCAGGGACTATACTTCCCAGTCTTCCTTGGATCTAGGTGTGGCCACAAAACTAGTTCTCACCAACTGAATGTCAGAGAGTGGTGTGTGTCACTTTTAGGTAGGGGTTTTTAAGAAGTGGACTTTTCTTCCCTTCTACTGGCTGTCACTTTGAGGACTAAGGTACACCTGACCCAAGCCATGCTATTTTCAATTGCCTCATATTGATGAGAAAGCTCGACAATGAATAAGGAAGACTGAAGAAAAATTGATGCCTTTGAATTATGGTGCTGGCAAAGAATATTGAATATACCACGGACTGCCACAAGAACAAACAAATCTATCTTGGCAGAAGTATGGCCAGAGTGCTCCTCAGAAGCCAGGATGGCGAGATTTCATCTTACATACTTGGGCATGCTATCAGGAGGGACCAGTTCCAGGAGAAGGACATCATGCTTGGTAAAGTAGAGGGTCAGCGAAAAAGATGAAGACCCTCAACCAGATAGACTGACACAGTGGCTACAACAATGGGCTCAAACGTAGCAACGACTGTGAGGATGGTGCAGGACCGGGCAGTATTTTGTTCTGTTGTGCATGGGGTTGCTATGATTTGGAACCGACCTGACGGCACCTAACAACAATAACCACCAGCGGGAAGTAGAGGTCTCCAAGGATTTAATTGATGATGGAGTCACAAGATAAAGAAGCAACCTCTGCTCCAGGCATACAGGAATATTCACATTGGACTATGATATGAAACAGAAATAAAACCTCTCTTGGATTAAACCACTGAAAATTTGGGTTTATTTGTGCAGAATCTAGTGTTACTTGAATTCTGTGCTGTCCAATAGTGTAGCCATTAACTATACGAGGTTATTTAAATTTATTAAATAAAATTACCCTCAGGCATACTAGTCACATTTCAAGTGCTCAATAACTACCTATAATTAGTTACTACAGTATTAGACAGCTCAGGTAGAAAATTTTCACGTTTGCAGAAAGTTCTATTACACAGTGTTGCTCTAATACACCCTTGTTGGCACTTGAGTTCGTGACTCCTGATCTATGAACTGAAGCAAATAGTAACATAATACACATGTCAATTTTTTAAAAAATTACTCAGAAGAGATTAGGAAAAATTCTATTCAACATTTGTACAACAGCTGTAAGTTGAGAAACACTTTCACATACATTATCTAAATTGGCATAGTGGTGCATACAAAAATACCTCACGGGGGGGGGAGGGCACAGTTGGCAAACAAACATAGAAGGTGCATGTTATTTGCATAAAAATAGTAACAGCTCTCTTAAAAAAGAGTAAAGCAGTAGATGTACCTTAAACTTTTTTTTTTTTAATTACTATTATCAAATGGTCCAGAATTGACCTAGAAACCATCACAAGTAATATCAAATTTGGTGTCCCTGGGTGATTCAAACAGTTAATGCGCTCGGCTATGAACAGAAAGGTTGGAGGTTTCAGTCCATCCAGAGGCACCTCAGAAGAAAGTTCTGGCAATCTAATTCCGAAAAATCAGCCACTGAGAGCTCTATGGAGCCCAGTTTTACTCTGACACTCATGCAGTTGCCGTGAGTCAGAACTGACTCTACGGGAACTGGTAATATCAAACTGATAATAACCAATTTAAAAAAGTAAAACTCTCAGAGCAAATTCAACTGAAAAATCATAAAAATCATAAATTCAAACTGATATCAAATTTCTCTTATCATGTAGAAAACTGACTTTTGTTGTTTTACTTATTTTATTATTATTTAATTTAAATTTTATTTCTGGAATAAATAATGTATTCACATGGTAAAAAAAAATTCCAAAGTTAGAAAAATACAGTGAAAACTCTTCCTCCCCACCCTATCATACCAGTTTCCTGTGTTCCTCTATGCATATAACAACAACTGCATATATACCTCTCCCTTATTACTTTTACACAAGTATATATACTGTTCTGCGTATTTTCTGTTGGTCATTAAGATAAAGCTTGCATATGCTTTCAAAAAAAGATTTCATATAATGAATACCTCTGGTTCCTAAAGATTCTATCAGTTTTTGTTCAAATCAAATAACCACTGAGTTTTATTTCTTTATATCTCTATGCCTTTCCTGGATTCCTTCCCTCCTCACTCCTCCCCAACCACCCACACACACACACCCACACACACACACCCACACACACACACCCACACACCCACACACACCCACACACCCACACACACCCACACACACACCCACACACACTTTCTCTCTCTCTCTCAACTTGCTCTTTCTTTACCCGGTTTTCATCTCCATTCACTCCCCATATTATTGCTAATTGTGTTGGTTTTAAAGTAGTAACAGAAAATTAAATGAACTAAAAATTATTTGCAGGACATTCAAGAAAATAACTAATTTAGGTAATTCAGAGGCTACTATGTGCTTCTACTTCCTTAATTGCCATCGATTTCTATTCCTGCCTTGCAGAATTAATTTAGAAATGCAGTTGCTCTGTTTCCTTTTATGTAATTCAAACTTAAATGAACACAAAGATTTATGAAATTTTGTGCTCATTACCAAAAGATGACTACTAATCTCAGCACATGTGAAACAATCAAAAGTACTCATTTATTGTTGATTTTTTTATTGTTGCAAATATATATATAACATTTGCCAATTCAACACTTTTCAGGTGTACAATTTTGTGATATCAATTTATTTGTAGATATTAATGATGACTATATGGACCTTGGAGCCCTGGTGATGCAATGGTTAGAGCTCAGATGCTAACCAAAAGGCTGGCAGTTCGAATTCACTATCTGCTCTTTGGAAACTCTATGGTGCAGCTCTACTACTCTGTCCTATAGAGTTGCTATGAGTCAGAACTGCCTCAACAGCAACGGGTTTGGTTTTTTGTATATGGACCTTAATTTTGCAACCATCCCCTAGTTAATGAAGAACTAGGTATATGTTACAAAGTTAATGTAACAATCCAAGATATAGTAAAAAGAAATGGCTCAAGTTCAGGATCTGTCACTTAAAAATCTATGTGCCCCTAGAGCAAATAATTTACTATCTATCTAATCTCCACGCTGGTTTCTTATAAAATAGAAATAATAACATCATCCACCTCACAGGATTACCATGAATAACAAGTTTTAATAAAAGTGTGAAAATATGCAAGAGTACTTTGTAAACTTCAAATAAGCACTAAACAATTGTTAGTGGTTAAATACTGACATGTAAACATGAAATGACTACAGGTAGTTTCCGACTTACCAAGGGGTTCCGTTCCAATAACCCCACTGAAAATCAGTTTCGATGTAAATCGAATACCTAATTTTTTTTTTTTTTTTTAGCTTTCATTATTATTGTCTTTTATAATCAGTATCTTTTTAAATCCAAGCTTTACTTGTGTTTGGGGATTATAAACATTACATATAAACTTACAGATGTACTCTAATACATACATACAAAAACCCAAAACCAAAAAACCAAACCCGCTGCCACTGAGTCTGTTCCGACTCATCCCAAAAATTTACTCCAACAATGAAGAGCTGGATGACGTTGGCGTTTTGTCAGCTTCAGCAATAACTCCACTTGAGGATGTTTCTGGATCATCTGGATTAACCCTGGGAATGGGGATGACGTTTCTAGTCAGAAAATTAGTGAGAGTTGTCTGTATGGTCTTTTTCTTTTTCCTTCATTTTTCTGCAGTAACATCTCACGCTTCCCGAATCTGCCTATTGACTTTAGCAAAGCAATCAGTGATTAGGTCCATATTTTAAAGCAACTGAAGCCCCTGATATAGTTTAGAAAAAACTCCAGTTAATCCTTTCACTGTAAAAATTTTTGACAACTTCTCTCCTTCCTCTTCTACATTATTTATTTCTTCTCCAGAATTTCTTTCCTCTTCAAAATTCATTAAGTCCTGATCTGGCAATTCCCATTCTTCAGGATCTATTAGCTGTTATACATCAGTGATAACAAGTTCTAAACTCAGTGTTCTTGCCATATGCACGATTTTTCCACCAATCTCTTCCATCATATTTTCCTGATCAAATGCTTGGAGTGTGTTCACATAACTCAGCAATTTTTTCCATATCCCCTGCATGCATTTTCCCATAACTTCCTCCCAGGAACATGCAATCTTCTAGATACACTGACGGTCATAAGTACAGTTCGTTGTAAACTCAAATACATCATAAATTGGGGACTACCTGTATTCATATTTATTACATGCATACTAAATCTACAATCCCTCAATAAGCACTTTTAATTTGCAAGTCAACTATTCAGATTTATGTACATGTCTAACAAATACATTTTTAGCAAATACTACCAAGTACTTAACAAGGTGCTAGGACTAGGGACGAAGGAGAGAATAAGATAGATAATCTTTGCAATTTAGAATAAAGGGAAGGGAATATTAAACAGATAATGTTACAAATATTAATTATAATACGTTGATAGAAACGTTTGAAGGTCAGAAGCTGTAGTGAGCTCTGGCATGTATTACCCTGTACTCTTGCTGACTCATCAGCCCAGAAGGCTCCATTTTTAACTTTTCCTTTCCTTTCACCCATTTTAGAGACTAAAGCATATAATATTTAAATTAGTACCCTCTGAATCCTGATTCACACCTGAAACATAAGGAATAAAAGCATGCTAATTGGGGTGGAGATATATTTTATACCACTATACTGGGAGACAGTGCTCAAGGTCATAAACATTTTTTAGATTTTTTTAGATTAAAAAAAAGTCACTACATAATCCTCGCTACACACAAACTTATTATTTCATAGAATCACAAATCAGAAAGATCTGAAAAGATTATCAGAAAATAATAGTAGTCAAATAGCTTCATAAAGTCTATACTCAAAAGTCAAAGAACATATGGAAATTTTGCCAATAAAAGGGATGCATTTTAAACAGCTTCTTAGAAAAATGTCTGTTACTTATGAGTCACTTGCTCACTTTTATAAAGCTTAAAGCACTAGGACAAACTTGAAAAGTTTTCCACAGCCAGATTAATAATGTCATTTTAGAGCAACAATCTTCATTTAAAACCTGTGCTATGCAGTTATACTCTGATAAATTACCATTAAGCAAACAGTAAAAACAAGGTAATGACTATATTTAATTTCAATTAGGAAACACCATTAAATTTTTAAAAGTATTCTGCTTACATAAAACTCTAATATTCTTACCTCTATAACTTCATATTCTTATTAGACTTTCAAGTCTCCAACCAATAGCATTACTGTTTTACACAAAATCAGAGACAAAGATTTCTAATTTCTACTAGAGTAGAAAGAGTACAAAATGAGCAGTCCTGCTCTTTCGTTTAAGATCAGACACGTGTTATTTGGGTACAGGCTTTCTTCATACAGTATTATAGGTTAAAATATTATCTAAATACGGACAAATGGATTCTTACATTCATATTAAAATATTTTAAATGTTTCCACAAAAGTGCAGGAAAAACAAATATAAAAAACACCCACTTAGGCTTTATAACTGATTATTAGTAAAGAGCAAATTCTCACAGCTACCCCTAAGATAACGACAACTTGTCTAAATAAGAGAATCCTCAAAAGTTAAAAGGCTATTTTAACTTTTTTAAAACGGAGGAAATGAATTCGTGTAATTTAATTTGTTTGGGTACAAAGTGAATTTAGGTATAAAAAATTACAGTCGAAAATAAAATTTAGTTCCTTAATAATTTTATACATGATCTTTTTTATTATTATATTATTTGTATTACTTTAGAAAATCTTGGTAAGGTTTAATATAGTATTTAATAAGGTCTATCTCACAAATTTTTTAATTGTTGCAGAAGGTATACATACTAGTCAGTGCAGACAGAAGTACATTTAGCAAAGTTCTGAGGTATTAATTTTAAATTAAGGCCTTACTGACACTACATTCTGTGCCTATTGACCAATCTGAGAAATTCCTCAGTGAAAAGAGAATAATTTTTAACATTAACCGTGTACTATACTAAATACAGTATACTGCGGACTGCCAGAAGAATGAATAAATTTGACTTGGAAGAAGTACAGCCAGAATATTCCTTAGAAGTGGGGATGGTGAAACTTTGTCTCTTACTTTGGACATGTTATTGGGGGGACCAGTTCCTAGAGAAGGACATCATGCTTGGCAGAGTCAGCAAAAACGAAGAGAGAGCCTCAACTAGGTGGACTGAGACAGTGGCTGCAATAATGGGCTCAAACATATCAACTGTAAGGATGGCACAGGATTGGGCAGTGTTTGTTCTGCCGTACACAGGGTCACCATGAGTGGAAACTAACTCGGCAGCACCAAAAGGCAACAACATATTAAACATATTTAAAGAGTTCCCATGATCATCTCATTCTATATTGAACAAACAAGATAGGCAGGTAAGTCAGACCAGGTAATTTCCTAAAAAATTACAGAAGGAAAAATATCCCATTACCAGCATCTTAAAGGTTTCAAATGTGCTATTATTAGTTAGGGTACTGGTATGAAACAGATGGCACATTCAAACTGAGTAAGGAAAGAGTTTAATAAAGGGGTAGGTAGAGCTTAGGGAAACCACCCTGAATGGGACTGTACCATCAAATTAGCAACAATGGTGACCCATTACACCTAGACCTGAAGAGGCAAGGGGAAGCAGTAACTGGAACCCAGAGCGAGCAGCAGTATGGAGAGGGGTTGCCTGACAGACACCCTACCAACCAGGTAAGGAATGAACTGGGAAAATGAATGTTTGATTTTAAACCCAAGACCTGATTTCTAGTTCTCGGATACCTGGGAACCGAATCTTTTCCAATTTTCTAACAGGAAGAAATGAGGTTCACTTGAATAATTACAAGGGGCCCTGGTGGTACAGAGGTTAAAGCGATCAACTGCTAACTGAAAGGCTGGTGGTTTGACATCACCAGCGGCTCTGCGGGAGACAGATGTGGCAGTCTGCTTCTGTGGAGATTTACAACTTTGGAAACCCTATGGGGTCACTATGAGTCGGGATTGACTTGATGGCAGTGGGTTTGGTTTTTTGGGTTTGGTTTAACAATTCTGGAATCTACAAGTTGAAATTTATAAATTTCACAAATATATTCCATGAATTGTCTTCAAGCCTTTTCCTACTGAACATGTCACACCAACCACAAAACAGAGACATGTAAGACTGGACTAAGAAAATTATTCTAAATGATAAGGAAAAAACCAAGAAGCCAAGCTGTCATGAATACAAGAGTTACAAATAGAAGGAAAAACACTCTGGTTACAAACAAAAAGATGTTGTTTTTTGGGCATACGTTTTAAAACCAAGCACAGTTTATTTCTGATTCCTATCTTTTACATATACTTATTATCACTCTGTGTTATGACAAACTCTCCAAGAACATATTGTAAATATTTAATGTAGTTAAATTACTATTAGTTTTCCCTCATAAACTGCTGGTGGGAATGTAAAATGGCTCAGATACTTTGGAAAACAGCGTGATAGTTTTGCAAAATATTAAACATAGATTTACCATGCTGTTGTTGTTGTGTGCCATCAAGTAGATTCCAACTCATAGAGATCCTATAGGACACAGTAGAACAGCCTCATAGGGTTTCCCAGGCTGTAATCTTTATGGGAGCAGACTGCCAGGTCTTTTCTCTCGCAGAGTGGTTGATGGGTTCAAACCACTGACCTTTTGGTTAGCAGCTGAGTATTTAACCATTGTGCCACCAGGGCTCCTTAGAGTTACTATATGACCTAGCAATTCCACTCCTAGGTATCTACCCAAGAGAAATGAAAATATATGCTCATACAAAAACTGTACATGTATGTTTATAGCAGCATTATTGATAATAGCCAAAAAGTGTGAACAGCCCAAATGTTCATTAACTGATAAACAAAATGTGATATATTCATACAATGGATTATTGAGCAATAAAAAGGAACTAAGTAATAATACATGCCACAACACAGAGGAACCTCAAAAACATGCTAAGTGAAAGAAGTCAAATACAAAAACTCCATGTCTTATAATTCTACTCATATTAAAAGTCCAGAATAAGCAACATCTATTGAGATAGGAAGTAGATTGTAGTTGCCTAGAGTAGGGCTGTGGGGAGTAGGAGGTATGTAATGGTAACAGACACAGGGGATGATGAGAATGTTCAAAATTAGATTATGGTGATGTTACACAACTTTGTAAATATATTAAAAACACTTTAGTTGTACAATTAAAACAGATGAATTATATTACATATATTTTAATACTATTTTTTTTCCCTTTTCAGTTGTGTGATTGCTTCTGCTAAACCAGTCTAATAACTAAAATCAATAATGTGAAGTTTGTGTTCCTGTTGGACTACAAAATATATATTTTATTTTTATATCAATTAATGATGTAAGAAAAGATAACCAGAATAGAACTTCCCTTAAAATACTTTTTCAGCAGAATAGACATATTTGTGTCAGTTAGCTATTGTTGTCACCTAACTCAGAGGCTTAGAACAACTATAACTAATTATACGGTCAAACTCAAAGTCATGAGGCAAGGAAGTCCACCATACCCACAACAGGAGGGTTCTGCAAAATTATATGACAAAGGGCTTTGATGGAGGGAGTGGCAAAATTTAGGGCCTATAAATAGAACCTACCACAAATTTTAATTTAAAAACACGTTGGCATATAAAATATTATCAATTATACCTCATAACTGTTTCTTAAATCAGTCTCCCTTCTCTCTTGTACCACTCACTGCTGCCTCACTTCAGGGATTCCTTACCTAGACTAATGTGCTGGTCTCCTTGCCTCTAGTCTCGGCTCCCTCTAATTCATTATTCATTTTGTTACTGTAGTAATCTGTAAAATTGGGATCTTTTGTCATGATGCTCTCTTGCAAATATATTGAGAGGCAGTACTGAGTAGAAGCTTTACTTTGCAGTCACCAGTTGGGCAAGTCACTTATCTTTTGAGAAACATTTTAATTTTGTTATAGAGATTAAATGAGAGAGTGTTCCTTAGAGAGCTGTATTAAAATAAATACATACATAAAATGAATAATTTACGGTAAATGCTGAACGAACTTTCAATAATGATGATGATAATGATGTCTACGGCTAATACTACTTATAATCTAGAATACTCTTTATCACCTTACCAAACATGAAAATCTCCTACTCCTTTTGCAAGTGTCAGCTCAAGTATTACCTTCTATAGCAAGCCTTCCTTGCCTATAGAAATCCTCAGGTAAATTTAGGTACTCTTTCTTCCACACTCCCATTGCACTTTGTACATACCTCTATATTTTCACACAATGAATTATGATTACTCATTGGTAAGTGTCGGGCTGCTAACCAAAAGGTCGGCAGTTCGAATCCACCAGCTGCTCCGTGAAAACTGTACGGGGCAGTTCTACTCTCTCCTATTGCGTTGCTATGAGTCAGAATCAACTCAACAACAATGGGATATATTAATTATGGAGCCTTGGTGAGCAACGGTTAAGCATTTGGCTGTTAATCAAAAGGTCGGTGGTCCGAACCACTGGTGGATCCGTGGGAGAAAAGACCTGTCGATTTGCTCCTATAAAGATTATAGCCTAGGAAGCCCTTTGGGGCAGTTCTACTCGGTCCTATAGGGTCACTATGAGTCAGAAATGACTTGATGGCATGCAACAACCACCACATATATTAATCATAAATGAAGACATAAACATGAAAAGGCAGACACAGCTGTGAGCTCTACGAGAAAAGAAACTATATGCTCATTTGTGATTGCTCAGTACCAGCACACAATGTGGCATAAAACAGGCTCTCAGTACACATTACTGAATAAACTAAAATTAAATGACTATATGGTATGAAAATGACAAAAACCCCAATAATTTTCCTTGTTTCTTTTGTAACTGAGGAATGCTATAGTGATCAAATTCTTTAAGGAAAGGTGGGGGTATATGGGCAATTAATAGGATGTTAATTCATTCGATTTTGTGCACAGTATACTTCCTAAGAAACACTCAAGATAATATCATGGCTTTCAGAGGAGAAACTGGTATTTTCAGCTATGGCACTTTCACAGAAGCACATGACTGTGGGGCTTACTGGTCTGCAACTTCAAATAACTTATTCTGACCAGACATAAAGCGCATTATAAGTATGAAATTCAAGACTGCAGTTGTACTAAATCATATAAAAACTGGGCATATCTGAGAGGTGTACAGAAATGTCATTTTCAATAAATTTAGGCTTGTTCCTCTGGGTCAAAATTGCCCACTGAAATCTCAAGGTATCCATCCTTCTAAATTTCTGGCATATTAAATCCAATTTTCTGAATGTCATTAAAATCTTATATCTTCTTATCTCTTATTGTATATGAAGTGGATGAAGGCAGAAGAAAAAAAGGTATCACTTCTATAACTTAGATTGGCAACTTCTTTCCTTCAACAATAATATTTCAAGTAGAAATGACAGCATATTCATGTAACTAATTCCTACAGGGTTCAATTAATCAATTGAACAGACATTTACTAAATGCCTGTTAGGTGCCAGACACTCATATCAGGTGGTGGGGACATAAAACAACCTCCATAAATTTCATAAAATGAAAATGATACAAATGTCTGAACACACTATTACTAAATGGATGTCAATAACACACAATAAACAGGAAATCCACATACACTTGGACATGTAAAATTATTCTTCTAAAAAATCTCATGAGTCAAAAAAAAATGAACAACATGAAAAAGTTGCATATCAAATTTTGTAAGCTTTAGTTACAGTGATACTTAGCGGGAAATTTATAGCTATAAAAGCATGTATCAAAGAAGAGAAAAGCGAAAATTAAAGAGCTTAATGTGCAATTAGGAGCCCTGATGGTGCAGTGGTTAAAGTGCTCAGCTGCTAATCAAAAGGACAACGGTTTGAACCACCAGCCACTTTGTGGGAGAAAAGTGTAGCAGTCTGCTTCCGTAAAGATTACAGCCTAGAAAACTCCACAGGGCAATTCGACTCTGTCGTATTGACTCACTATGAGTCAGAATCAAGCCAACAGTAACACGTTTGGTTTTGGTTTGGAATGTACAATTTAAGATATTAAACAAAAGAACAATAAAGTAAGTTCAAAGAAAGTAGAAGAGATGAGATTTATACATATACACACACACATCTATATGTAGAAATTAATGAAATACGAAAATAATAAACAACAGAGAGAAATCTCAGTAAAGTCAAAAGTTGCATCTTTAAAAAGACGACTAATAAAGTAGACAACCCTCTGGTAAGATTGATGCCCCACCAAAAAACAAAAACAGACAAAAGACATAAATGAATAATATTAGGAATTAAAAAGGGACAAAACTACCAATTCAGTTAGGTTTTAAAAGATGAGGAATTAATATAAATTATTTTATAGCAATTAATTGAAATACTATGACAAAGGAATACATTCTGATAACAATGTTGTTGTTTTGTTATTATTCTTGTTAGCTACTGTTAAGTTAGCCCCTGAATCATAACCGACCCCACACACAATGGAATGAAACACTGCCTGATCCTGGGCCATCTCCATGATGGGCTGCAGATTAGGCCATTGTGATCACAGGGTTTTCATTGGTTGATTTTTTGGAAGCAGATCTCTAGGCTTTCTTCCTAGTCCATCTTAGTCTGGAAGCTCTACTGAAACGTGCTCAGTATCATAACAACATACAAGCAAGCTTCCACTGACAGACAAGTGGTGGTTGTGCTTGAAATGCACTGGCCAGGAATTGAACCCAGGTCTCTCGCATGGAAGGATAGAATTACACCACTGAACCATCAATGGCCCCGAACAGCAATATAAAACCTCAGAACTGACTCATAAAGAAACAGAAGGCCTGAATAGTCCTACACCACAAAAAAAATTGAATCAGCAGTTAAAAACCTCATTATATAATATCAGAACCAACTTTCATAGAATTAATCATTCTGATCTTATACAAGATCTATAAAATAATTAAAAAGAACAGAAATACCTCACAATTATTCTATGAGACCAGTATAACCTTGATACTAAAACCAAAACCAGACAAGAACAGTATACAAAAGATAAATCACAGGCCAATATCACTCCTAAGCAGAGATGGGAAAATCTGAAGCAGAAGAAAAGTAATCCAGCAATGTGCAGAATGCAGAAAAACGATAATATATCGATTGACTAGAGTTCTAGAAAGAGAATAGAAATATCTAATAGGTGAAAACAATCTAAGAAATAATAAAGTTTCCGAAAGCTGAGAGAAAGAAATGGCTTATCAAATGCCAAGCAGGATAAATTAAAAAAGAGCTAGATCTAGACACATAATTAGACATAACCTTGTGAAATGTCACATCAGAAAGAAAAAGAGAAGATTCCTCAGAGACTGAAAAACGGTCACCCCTCACAAAGGTAAGAAAATAATAAATACAGCAATACTAGATTATAGATGACAATAGAGGAAAGGTTTAAAGTTTTGAGCGAAATTTATTTTAAATCTGGAAATCTATATCCAGCCAAATTATCAATAGAGTAGGGAAAATAAAATATTTTTCAAGGATACAAAAACTCAGAAAAGTCACCCCTACATACATGTATTTAAGTATCACCTTAAAGATATATTCCAGCAAAACTGAAAATGAATTCAACAATCAATAGCAGACTTAGGAACACAATGAAAATAAAGCCCACAATGACAGCTGTGCAGTAGGCCTAGAGAGCAAATGGACTCTCAGCAAAAACTAGAGTACTCTGGGAAGGATAAATAAAGATAAAAATAGATTCCATGCAACAGATGTAATAAATGAGAAGATGGAGAAATTTAATGATACAGTGACAGCATACGTTATGAGGGAGGGAAGAGGCAATTAGAAACCACTGAGAAAACAAAAAAGCTATTTAAAAAGTCATGATCCAAATATAAAGCAAATACAAATGAGTCATTATTTTAAACTTGTGGAATGTAAGAAGAGAGAATGCATTTGATACTGATATTCTTTGTGTAGGAAAGGGTTAATGACATAGAACTGCAATTCCTCTTTATTATCTAGTCATACCACCTGCCTCTGCAGTGAAAAGCATGTACAAATTATAAAAATATAAACACAATTAACTGATTTCAATTTTTAGAATCAATCCTTAACACAAAGCATGGAAGAGTAGACTATAAGCTCCATTAAGGCAGAGACTATGTGGTTAAAATTCACCACGGTGTCCTCAGCACCAAACAAGGTATCTAGTACTTAATAAGCAATTATTCAATTTCATGGAATAAATGGTTTAATATGGTTACAAAAAGTAATGTAAAATTTATAAACTTCATTATATGAAAGTAATGGCATAGCTAACAGAATATGGCAAGTAAAAGGAGAAGTAAACAAAGGAATTGGGGCATGGATTTACTCAACTTAAACAAAGGGAAGTGAAGAGAGGATGTCTAAGGTTTGTGTTACAATAAATTGATACATATTCTGCAAAATAAAAGGGTAACATATCAACAAACTAAAATCAACATAATTACCAAATGGGGGTGTAGGTAAGGGATGGGATGTTAAAATGGGCAGGGGGCAAAGAAATGCGACGTTGTTGTCTAAGAACTGTGTGGGAATTGAGAGCTTCCAACTTCCAAGTCAATGCTTATAAACTCTAGACCAGTGCAGTCCAATGGAAATCTGATGTCAGTTACACTGTAATTTAAAATTTTCTAGTAGCCTCATTAAAAAGAAGTAAAATGAAAAAAGTGAGATTGATTTTAATAAAATATTTTATTTAACCCAATATACCAAAATATTATCAATTCAACCTGTAATCACGTAATAATTATTAATGAGATATTTTACATTCTTTTTTTCATGTAAATCTTCAAAATCTGGAGTGTATATTACAATCACATCCCAGTATGTACTAGCCAACTTCCAAATAGCCACATGGCTACTGGCTACAATACTGAAAAGTGTAACCCTAGATCAATGTTTCCAAATTTTTTTGATTACCCATCCACTTGTAAAAAAATTTTAGCATGTACTCTTAGAGTATACATGTGTATTTATGTGTAAATTATGTTCATATACTGTTATTATTAAGTAACAGCTCAAGATCTAAAATACACTTAAGGTGAAGTATTTCATTGTTCAAGAAAGTATTTATAATGGTTTTCTTGATCATAAAATTTTCTATTACTATTTTTTTTTAATTGTGATTTAGGTGAAAGTTTACACAGCAAATTAGTTTCTCATTAAACAGTTAATACACAAATTGTTTTGCGACATTGGTTGCCAACCCCATGATATTATCAACGCTCTCCAGTTCTCCACCCCAGTTGCCCTGTTTCCATTCGTCCACTTTTCCTGTTGCTTCCTGCCTTCTCATCTTTGCTTTTGGGCTGATGTGCCCGTTAGTCTCGTAACTATGATCGAACTATGAAGCATGTCTCTCACGTGTGTTATTGTTGGCTCATATAGACCTGTGTAATCTTTGGCTGAAGGGTGAACCTCAGGAGTGACTTCAGTACTGAGTTAAAAGGGTATCTGGGGACCATACTCTTGGGGTTTCTCCGTCTCCATCAGACCAGCAGGCCTGGTCTTTTAAAAAAAATTTTGTGAATTTGAATTCTGTCCTACATTTTTCTCCAGGTGTATCCAGGACCCTCTATTGTGATCCCTACCAGAGCAGTCAGTGGTGGTAACTGGGCACCATCTAGTTCTATTGGGCTCAGTCTGGAGGAGGTTGTGGTAGATGTGCTCCATGAGTTCTCTGGACTAATCTTTACCTTGTGTCTTTGGTCTTTTTCATTCTCCTTTGCTCCAGCCAGGATAATAATCCATTAATAATCAGAACATGGAATGTATTAAGTATGAATCTAGGAAAACTGGAAGTCGTCAAAAATAAAATGGAATGCATAAAGATAGATATCCTAGGCATCAGTGAGCTGGAATGGACTGGTAATGGCCATTCTGAATCGGACAATCATATCGTCTACTAGGCCGGGAATGACAAAATGAAAAGCAATGGCATTGCATTCATGGTCAAAAAGAACATTTCAAGGTCTATCCTAAAGTACAACGCTGTCAGTGATAGGATAATATCCATACACCAACAAGGAACACCAGTAAATGTAACTATTATTCAAATTTATACACCAACCACTAAGGCCAAAATTGAAGATTTTTACCAATGTCTGCAGTCTGAAATTGATCAAAAATGCAATCAACACTCATTGATAATTACTGGAGAGTGGAATGCAAAAAAGATGGAAATGAAGAAGGATTGATAGTTGGAAATTACGGCCTTGGTGACAGAAACAATGCAGGAGATTGCATGATAGAATTTTGCAAGACCAACGACTTCTTAATTGAAAATACCATTTTTCAACAATATAAATGGCGACCATACACGTGGACCTCACCAGATGGAAGAGACAGGAATCAAACTGACTACATCTGTGGAAAGAAATGATGGAAGAGCTCAATATCATCAGTCAGAAAAAGGACAGAGGACAACTGTGGAACAGATAATCAATTATTCATGTGCAAGTTCCAGCTGAAGTTGAAGAAAATTAGAACAAATCCACAACAGCCAAAGTATGACCTTGAGCATAACCCATCTGAATTAAAAGAGAATTTCAAGAATAGACTTGACACACTGAGCACTAATGACCGAAGACCAGACAAGTTGCTGAATGACAGCAAGGACATAACAGATGAAGAAAGCAAGAGGTCATTAAAAACACAAAAAAGAAAGAAAAGACCAAAATGGATGTCAGAAGAGACTTTGATAGTTGCTCTTAAATGCAGAGTAGCTAAAGAGAAAGGAAGAAATTATGAGGTAAAAGAGCTGAACTGAAGATTTCAAAGGGCAGCTCAAGACAAACTGAAGTATTATAAAGACATGTGCAAAGACCTGGAGATATAAAACCAAAAGGAAAGAACACGCTAGGCATTGCTCAAGCTGAAAGAACAAAGGAAAAAATTCAAGCCTCGAATTGCAATAGTGAAGGATTATACGGCGAAAATATTAAACGAAACAGGAAGCATCCAAACAAGATGGAAGGAATATAGAGAGTCATTGTACCAAAAAGAATTGGTCGATGTTTAACCATTTCAGGAAGCAGCATATGATTGAGAACCAAGGGTACTGCAGGAAGAGGTCCAAGCTGCACTGAAGGCACTGGTGAAAAACAAGGCTCCAGGAATTGACGGAATACCAATTGAGATGTTTCCACAAACCAGTACAGTGCTGGAGAGGCTCACTCATCTATGCCAAGAAATCTGGAAGACAGCTACCTGGCAAACGGACTGGAAGAGATCCAAATTTGTACCCTGTGATAGGTAAGACTGTGTGTCAACTTGGCAGGGCCATGATTCTCAGTGTTTTAATGTAATCACTCCCATAACTGAATATACTGTAAGTAGCCAATCAGATGAAAGGGAGTCTCCTTGGAGGTGTGGCCCGTATCTGTATATAAGCAGATGTTCTGGCTTTTTGCTCTCTCTGGATCCTGCAGCTGCTTTCTGTCGTCTCACCTCCAGTTCTTGGGACTTGAGCTGTCAGCTTATCTGCTGAACCTGGGATTCGTCGATCTGCACAGCCTGTGAGCGGGAGCCTTGCTCTCCGTCCTACCAATCTTGGGCTTGCCAGCTTCTGCAGCTGTGTGACTTGGGAGAGGCCTCTACCCTGATCCACAGACTTGGGACGTTTTAGCTTCTACAATCAGGTGAGCTGTTTCCTTGATATAATGTCTCTCTGTATATATATATTTATACACTTTACTGGTTTTGCTTCTCTAGAGAACCCAGCCTAAGACATACCCATTCCAAAAAAAGGTGATCTAACAGAATGCAGAAATTATCAAACAATATCATTAATATCACACACAAGTAAAATTTTGCTGAAGATCATTCAAAAGTAGTTGCAGCAGCAAGCACATTGACAGGGAACTGCCAGAAATTCAAGCTGTATTCAAAACACGACGTGGAACAAGGAATATCATTGCTGACATCAGATGGATCATGGCTGAAAGCAGAGAATACAAGAAAGACGTTTACCTGTGTTTTATTGACTACGCAAAGGCATTCAACTATGAAGATCATAACAAACTATGGTTAACATTGTGAAAAATGGGAATTCCAGAACACTTAACTGTGCTCATGAGGAAGCTGTATATAGATCAAGTGACAGTTGTTCGAACAGAACAAGGGGATACTGTGTGGTTTAAAGTCAAGATACGTGTGCATCAGGGTTGTATCCTCGCATCATACTTATTCAATCTGTATGCTGAGCAAATAATCCGAGAAGCTGGATTATATGAAAATGAATGCGGCATCAGAATTGGAGGAAAACTCATTAACAAGCTGTGATATGCAGATGACACATCCTTGCTTGCTGAAAGTGAAGAGAACTTGACACATTTAGTGATGAAGATCAAAGACTACAGCCTTCAGTATGGATTACACCTCACCATAAAGAAAACAAAAACCCTCACAACTGGATCAATAAGCAACATCATGATAAATGGAGAAAATATTGAAGTTGTCAAGGATTTCATTTTACATTCACAAGCAAAGATGTCACTTTAATGGCTAAGGTGCACCTGACCCAAGCCATGGTGTTTTCAATCACCTCATATGCAAGTGAAAGCTGGACAAGGAATAAGGAAAAGAAGAAGAATTCATGCCTTTGAATTACGGTGTTGGCAAAGCTTACTGAATATACCACGGACTGCCATATGAACAAACAAATCTGTCTTGGAAGAAGTACTACCAGAATGCTCATTAGAAGAAAGGACGACGAGACTTCGTCTCACATACTTCAGACATGTTATCAGGAGGGACCAGTCGCTGGTATAGGACATCATGCCTGGTAAAGCAGAAGGTCAGTGAAAAAGAGGAAGACCCTCAATGAGATGGACTGACACAGTGGCTGCCACAATGTGCTCAGGTATAACAAGGATTGTGAGGATGGTGCAGGACCGATCAGTGTTTCGTTATATTGTACATAGTGTCACTGTGAATCGCAACAGACTCGATGGCACTTAACAACAACAACAAGCCGGAATACGACCAGTAGATGTATCTTAGATGGTTGCTTGCAGGCTTTTAAGACCACGGTCGCTACTCACCACAGTCAAATGTAGAACATTTTCTTTATAGACTATGTTATGCAATTGAGCTAGATGTCCCTCAAGACAATGGTCCCCAGCCCTCAGCCCAGCAGCTTGGTCTCTCAGGGCATTTAGATGTGTCTGTGAAGCTTCTATGACTTCGCCCTGGTCAAGTTATGCTAACTTCCCCAGTACTGTGTACACTCTTACCCTTCACCAAAGTTGCCACTTATCTACTATCTAGTTAGTGTTTTCCCTTCCCCACCATTCTCTCCCTTGTAACCATCAAAGATTCTATCTTTCTGTGTGGAAACATTTTCATGAGTTTTTATAATACTAGTCTCATACAGTATTTGTCCTTTTGTGATTGACTTATTAAACTCAGAATAATGCCCTTCAGGTTTATCCATGTTGTGACATGTTTCACAGGTTCATCAATGTTCTTTATCATTGCATACTGTTCCATTGTGTACATGTTTTTTATCCACTCATCTGATGTGCACTTAAGATTGTTTCCATCTTTTTGCTACTGTGAATAATGCTGCAGTGAACATGGGTGTGCATATTTTTGTGCGTGTGATGGCTCTTATTTCTCTAGGATATATTCCTGGCGATGGGATTGCTGGATCATATGGTATTTCTATTTCTAGCTTCTAATGATGTGTCATACTGTTTTCCAAAATGGTTGTACCATTTTGCAGTCCCACCAACAGTGCATAAGAGTTCTAATCTCCCTACAACCTCTCCAACATTTGTTATTTTCTGTTTTTTTATTAGTGCCAGTAATGTCAGGGTAAAATGGTATCTCTCTGTAGTTTTGATTTGCATTTCTCTAATGGTTAGTGATCACGAGCATTTCGTCTTGTGTCTGTTAGCCACCTGTATGTCTTCTTTGGTGAAGTGTCTGTTCACATCCTTTGCCCATTTTTTAATTGGATTATTTTCTTTTCGTTGTTGAGGTGGTGAAGTATTTTGTAAATTTTAGAGATTAGACCTTTTTTGGATACGTCATAGCCAAAAATTTTTTTCCCAGTCTGTAGATTCTCTTTTTATTCTTTTTGGTGAAGTCTTTTGATGAACATAAGTGTTTGATTTTTAGGAAATCCTGTTTATCTAGATTATCTTCTAGTGTTTGTGTACTGTTAATTATGGTTTGTATGCTGTTTAAGCCGTGTATTAGGACCCCTAGTGTTGACCCTATTTTTCCTTCCATGATCTGCATAGTTTTTGGTTTTATATTTAGGTCTTCGATGAATTAGTTTTTGTGTATATTATAAGGTATGGGTCCTCTTTCATTTTTCCATAGATGGACAACCAGTTTTGCCAGCATCATTTTTGAAAAGACTGTCTTTTCCCCCATTTAATGGACATTTGCCCTTGGTCAAAGATTAAGTGGCCGTAGGTAGACAGATTTACATCTGAGTTCTCGAGTCTGTTCCATTGGTCAATATGTCCATTGTTATACCAGTAACAGGCTGCTCTACCATAGCTGTATCGTAGGTTTTGTAGTCAGGTAATGGGAGGCCTACTTTGTTCTTTTTCTTCAATAATGCTTTACTTATCCGGGGCCTCTTTCTTTTCTATATAAAGTTAATGATTAGTTTTTTTCATCTCATTAAAGAATGCTGTTGGTATATGGATCAGAACTGCATTTTATTTGTAGACTCCTTTGGGTAAAATTGACATTTTCACAATGTGGAGTCTAACTATCCATGAGCATGGTATGTTTTTCCATTTATGTGGGTCTCTTTTGGTTTCATTCAGTAGTGTTTTGTAGTTTTCTTTGTATAGGTCTTTTACATCCCTGATTAGATTTATTCCTACGTATTTTATTTTTTTAGGGGCTATTATGAATGGTATTGTTTTCCTAATTTCCTTTCGTAGTGCTCTTTAGTGGTGTATAGGAATCAAACTGATTTTTTTATGCTTATTATGGATCCTGCCACTCTACTGAAGAGCTGTTAGGATTTTCTGTGTATAGTTTCATGTCATCCAAGAATAGGGATAGTTTTACTTCTTCCTTACCAATCTGGATACCCTTTATTTCTTTTTCTTGCTTTATTGCTTTGGCTAGGACTTCCAGCACTATGTTAAATAAGAGTGGTGATAAAGAGCATCCTTATTTTGTTCCTATTCTCAAGGGGAATGTTTTCAGCCTCTCTCCGGTTGAGAATTAAGTTGGCTGTTGGTTTTATACAGATGCCATTTATTATGTTGAGGTATTTCCCTTCTATTGCTATCTTATTCAGTTTTTATTAGGAATAAGTGTTGGACTTTATCAAACACCTTTTCTGCATCAATTGAGATGATCATGTGATTCTTTTCTTTTATTTATGTGGTGGATTACGCTGAATGATTTCCTAATGTTGAACCATCCTTGCATATCTAGAATGAATTCTACTTGGTCGTGCTGTATTATCTTTTTTATATGCTGCTGAATTCTATTGGCTAAAATATTGCTGAGAAATTTTGCATCTATATTCATGACAGACATTGGTCTGTAATTTTTTTTCTTTTGCGGTGTCTTTGCCTGGTTTTGGTATCAGGACTATGTTGGCTTCATAGAATGAATTTAGAAGTATCCCTCCCTTTTCTATGTTCTGAAATAGTTTGAGTAGTACTAGTGCAAGCTCTACTCTGAATGCTTGGTAAAAGTCTCCAGTGAAGCCATCTGGGCCAGGACTTATTTTTTGTTGGAAGTTTTTTTTATTATCTTTTTATTCTCTTCTCTTGTTATGGGTCTGTTAAGATTTTCAGCCTCAGTTTGTGTTAGTTTAGGTAGGTAGTGTGTTTCTAGAAATTTGTCCATTTCCTCTAGGTTTTCAAATTTGTTGCAGTACAGTTTTTCATAGTACTCTGTTATGATCATTTTTATTTCAGTTGGATCTGTTGTAACATCCCCCATTTCATTTCTTATTTGGGTTATTTGCGTCGTCTCCTGTTTTTCTTCTGTCAGTTTGGTCAATTGTTTGTCGAATTTTTTGATCCTTTCAAAGAGCGAACTTTGTTTTGTTGATTCTTTCTATTGTTTTTCTATCCCCCATTTCATTTCTTTCTGCTCTGATCCTTATTATTTCCTTTCTTCTGCTGGCTGTGGGCATCTTCTGCTGTTTTCTTTCTATTCATTGAGTTGTACAGCTAACATTTTGATTTTGTCCCTTTCTTCTTTTTCGATGTGGCATTTATAGCTATAAATTGACATCTGAGCACTCCCTTTGATGTGTCCCAAAGGTTTTGGTAATTTTCATTCTCGTTTAAGTCTAGGAATTTTTTTTTATTCCATCTTCAATTTCTTCTATTACCGAGTGATTTTTAAAGAAGGTGTTTTCCATTTTCCATGTATTTCATTTTTTTCCCTTGCTCTTCCTGATGTTAATTTCTACTTTTTTTAATTGTTGTAATTAAATGAACTTTACATTTCAAGTTAGTCTCCCATACAGAAGTTTTGTTTTTTTTTAAATACATTTTTATGTGACCCCAACCACTCACCCCATTCTGTGACAGCACACTCCTCCCCTCTGCCCTTGATTCCCCCCCATGAACATTCAACTAGCTCCTGTCTCTGCCTTCCCATCTCACCTCTGGACAGAAGCTGCCCCATTGGTCTCTTGTATCTACTTGACTAAGAGGCACATTCTTCACAAGTATCACTTTATGACACACAGTCCAGTCCAATCCCTGTCTGAAGAGTTGGCCTCGAAAATTGTTTCAGTTCTGGGGTGATAGAGAGTCCAGAGGTCATGCTTTCTGGAGCACCTCCAGCCTCAGACCATTAAGTCAAGTCTTCTTACTAGAACTTGAGCTCTGCATCCCATCGTTCTACTGCTCCAACAGGGACCCTCTGTTATGTTCCCTGTCAGGACTTTCATTGGTGGTACCCGGGCACCATCTAGTTCTTCTGGTCTCAGGATGATGAAGTCTCTGGTTTATGTGGTCCATTCTGTCTCTTGGGCCAATACTTTCCTTGTGTCTCTGGTGTTCTTCATTGTCCTTTACTCCATGTGTTTGGGACTAATTGATGCATCTTGGATGGCCACTTGCAAGCTTTTAAGACCCCAGATGCCACTCACCAAAGTAGGATGCAGAACATTTTCTTAATAAGCTTTGTTAAGCCAATTGACATAGATGTTCCCTGAAAGCATGGTCCCCAGAACCCCCATCCCGGCTACTCTGTCTCTCAAAATATTTGATTGTATTGAGGAAACTTCTTAGCTTTGGTTTAGTCCAGTTGTGCTGGCTTCCCCTGCAGTGTGTGCTGTATTTCCCTTCACCCAAAATGATTCTTATCTATTATCTAGTCAGTGAATAACCCTCACCCTCCCTCCCCACCCTCATAACCATCAAAGAATGTTTTCTTCTGTGTTTAAACCTTTTTTTGGGTTCTTATAATAGTGGTCTTACACAGTATTTGTCCTTCTGTGACTAAATTCACTCAGCATAATAAGTTCCAGGTTCCACCATGTTATACAATTTTTCACAGCTTCATCATTGTTCTTCATCGTTGCATAGTATTCCATTGTGTGGATATACGACCGCTTGTTTATCCATTTGTCCGTTGATGGGCACCTAGGTTGCTTCCATCTTTTTGCTATTGTGAACAGTGATGCGATGAACATGGGTGTGCATATATCTATTCGTGTGATGGCTCTTGTTTCTCTAGGATATATTCCAAGGAGCGGGATAGCTGGATCGTATGGTACTTCTATTTCTAGCTTTTTAAGGAAGCGCCAAATCCATTTCCAAAGTGGTTGTACCATTTTACATTCCCACCAACAGTGTATAAGTGTTCCAGTCTCTCCACAACCTCTACAGCATTTGTTATTTTGTGTTTTTTTGATTTATGCTAGCCTTGTTGGGGTGAGATGATATCTCATTGTTGTTTTGATCTGCATTTCTCTAATGGCTAATGATTGGAGCATTTCTTCATGTGTCTGTTAGCTGCCTGAATTATCTTCTTTGGTCAAGTGCCTGTTCATATCCTTTGCCCATTTTTTAATTGGGTTATTTGTCCTTTTGCTGTTGGGGTTTTGCAGTATCTTGTAGATTTTAGAGATTAAACGCTGATTGGATTTGTCGCAGCCAAAATTTTTTTCCCAGTCTGTAGGTTGTCTTTTGACTCTTTTGGTGAAGTCTTTTGATGAGCATAAGTGTTCGATTTTTAGGAGCTCCCATTTATCTAGTCTCTTTTCTGGTGCTTGTGCATTGTTACTTACGGTTTGTATTGTGTTTATGCCATGTGTTAGGGCTCCTAGCGTTGTCCCTATTTTTTCTTACATGATCTTTACTGTTTTCGATTTTATATTTAAGTCTTTGATCCATTTTAGAGTTAGTTTTTGTACATGGTGTGAGATATGGGTCTTCTTGCAGTTTTTTGCATATAGATACCCAATTATGCCAGCACCATTTGTTAAAGAGACTGTCCTTTTCCCAATTAATGGATTTTGGGCCTTTGTCAAATATTAGCTGCTCATAGGTGGATGAGCTTATATCTGGATTCTCAACTCTGTTCCATTGGTCTATGTATCTGCTGTTATACCAGTACCAGGCTGTCTTCACTACTGTGGCAGTATAATAGGTATAAAATCAGGTACTGTAAGGCCTCCCACTTTATCTTCTTCAGTAATGCTTTATTTATTCGGGGCCTCTTCCCTTTCCATATGAAGTTGGTGATTTGCTTTTCCATCTCATTAAAAAATGCTGGTGGAATTTGGATCGGGATTGCATTGTATCTGTAGATTGCTTTGGGTAGAATTGACATTTTCACTATGTTGAGTCTACCTATCCATGAGCAAGGTATATTTTTCCGCTTATGCAGGTCTCTTTTAGTTTCTTGTAGTGCTGTCTTGTAGTTTTCTCTGTAAAGATCTTTTACGTCTCTGGTTAGATTTACTCCTAACTATTTGATCTTCTTGGGGGCTATTATAAATGGTATTGATTTGGTGATTTCCTCTTCGAGGTTTTCTTTGTTGGTGTAAAGGAATCCCATTGATTTTTGTATGTTTATCTTGTATCCTGAAACTTTGCTGAAACCTTCTATTAGTTCCAGTAGTTTTCTTGTGGATTCTTTGGGGTTTTCTGTGTATAAGATCATATCATCTGCTAATAGAGATACCCTGACTTTCTCCCTACCTATCTGGATGCCTTTTATTTCTTTTTCTAGCCTAACTGCTCTGGCTAGGACCTCCAGCACAATGTTGAATAATAGTGGTGATAAAGGGCATCCTTGTCTGGTTACTGTTCTCAAGGGGAATGCTTTCAAAGTCTCTCCATTCAGGATGAAGTTGGCTGTTGGTTTTGTATAAATGCCCCTAATTATATTGAGGAATTTCCCTTCTATTCCTATTTTTTTGAGAGTTTTTATCATGAATGGGTGTTGGACTTTGTCGAATGCCTTTTCTGCACCGACTGATAAGCTCATGTGGTTCTTGTCTTTTATTTATGTGATGGAGTACACTGATTATTTTTCTAATGTTGAACTATCCCGGCATACCTGGTATAAATTCCACTTGGTCATGGCGAATTATTTTTTTGATATGTTGCTGAATTCTATTGGCTAGAACTTTGTTGAGGATTTTTGCGTCAATGTTCATGAGGCATATCGGTCTGTAATTTTCTTTTTTTGTGGTGTCTTTACCTGGGTTATGCTGGCTTCACAGAATGAGTTTGGGAGTATTTCATCCTTTTCTATGCCCTGAAATACCTTTAGTAGAAGTGGTCTTATCTCTTCTCTTAAAGTTTGGTAGAATTCTCCAGTGAAGCCATCCAGACCAGGTCTTTTTTTGGTTGGGAGTTTTTTTTTAATAACCTTTTCAATCTCTTCTTTTGTTATGGGTTTATTTAGTTGTTCTACCTCTGTTTGTGTTAATCTAGGTAGGTAGTGAGTTTCTAAAAATTTGTCCATTTCCTCTAGGTTTTCAAATTTGTCAGAGTACTATTTTTCATAGTAATCTGTTATGATTCTTTTAATTTCAGTTGGGTCTGTTGTGATATCATCCATCTCATTTCTTATATGGGTTATCTGCTTCCTCTCCTGTTTTCTTTGTTAATTTCTACTTTTATGGTGTTGTGATCAGAGAAGATGTTTTGTTTCATGTCAGTGTTTTAGATTTTGTTGAGGGTTGCTCTGTGGCCTAAGATGTGGTATAATCTCTGGTGAATATTCCATGTGCATTTGAAAGGAATGTATACATTGCTGTTTCTGGGTGGAGTGTTCCATGTAGGTCTATGAGGTCAAGTTGGTTGATTATGGCCTTTAAAACTTCTGTATCTTTGTTGAGTTTTTTATTTGCAAGACATTTTTTTTAAATATAATAAAGGTGGCTGCAAAAAAGTCCTGCTGGAAGTAGGAGAGAGCTATGCCATTTTCTTGTAACTCATATTACTAGTATTATTTATAATAGGGTATATATTTGCAGAAATTTTTTAAAGCCACTTGTCCACTTTGTGAGAGTTAGTGTAATTAGAGCTATATAATGCTATTGTCGGTACCTGCTGTGCAGTAGGCCCGACTCATGGTGACACCACGCACAACATGGTAAGACCGTTAGTTTTCCAAAATAGAACATCAGCCTTTCTGACTAGTCTGTATTAGTCTGGAAACTCCACTGAAACCTGATCAGCATCACAGCAACACATAAGTCTCTACTGACAGACAAGCAGTGGCTGTACTTGAGGTGCATTGGTCAGGAATTGAAACTCTGTCTCCAGCATGGAAGGCAATAATTCTACCACTGAACCAAGTCCAGTTAACCTGGGCACCTATAAGCTAGAAGCAAATGAACAAGTGAGGGTATCACTGTCAACCCCTTTATATCATAGAAGTTTCTCTTCTAAGGTATCCTGCAATATCTTGCCATACTATAAATACACACCCATGTCAATCTCTACATTAAACATTAGTAAAGGTTAAAATCTATTTAATACAGAAATATAAAAATAATACATATTTACATTTCTAAATATAAATTTTTGTACCATCCAAAAACATTTTCATATCAGACAGGGTAGGCTAAGATGCTATAATGTTGGCTGTTGTTAGTTGCTGTCAAATTGATTCCGACTCATGGTGATCCCAGGTGTTATGCAGAACTGAGCTCCGTAGGGTCTTCTTGGCTATAACCTTAACACAATCCGATCACCAGACCTCTTCTTACACAGTACCACTGGGTGGGTTCGAACGGCCAACCTTTAGGTTAGCAGTCGAGCAAAACCTGTTTGCACCACCAAGATGCTGTAATAACTCCCTGAAAATTCAATGGCTTAAAGAACAAGAAATTTCTTTCTCATATAACAGTTTGGGTCAGGAGCTTCTAGGACAGTAGTCGCTCTGTTCAATGTAGTTATTCAGGCTGACAAGGCTCTGCTATTTCCAACATTTGGCTTCCAATCTTGTCATGATCATCTCCATCTATTTAGCCAGAGGAAGGAAAAACATGGAGGAATACGCACAGAAGTTTACATGGGCCAGGCTAGGAAGTGTCAAATACATAATTTAAGCTCACATTCCATTGGTGGCAGTCAGCACATCTAATTGCAAAGAAGGCTAGGAAATGTAGTCTAGCTGTGTGCTAAGAAAGAAGGGAAGAATGGATTTTGGTAAACAGGTAGGTAACAGTCTCTGCTACAATGGCCTTAAAGTGGTCTCCTCTGGGGTGCATGCAGCCCACTTCAGAGACCATAGCTCTAGATTAAGTGGGCATATGAACTAAATGAGTATGTGTTAAAAATCCAGATTCTTGAGTTAGATCCCTGGAGATTCTGGTTTGGGGTGAGAGCCAAAAATGAGTATTTTAAACAAGCACTCCAAGTGATTCTAATATAGGTGATCCACAAATCATATTTGGAAAAACACTGCTATAGACCTCTGGTTCTCATTTTGTAATTCATAAACACTCACAAACTTGCTAAAGGAGTGAGGTGCCCTAATCTCTTCTCTAACCAGAGATTGTTTCTAGTACCCAAAGAAAATAAGATAAAGAGAAAACAAGGAAGGGTGATCTGAGACCAATATAGTTATAAAAAATTATTCTTTTAGGAGCCTTCAAAAGATCATAACCAAAATGTCAGTGCTACAAATTTCTCAATATAGTTTACTGTTTTCTTTTTTCATTCAATTTCACAGCTTCTGGAAAAAAGAATAATAAATACAAGCCTAGGAGTCCTGGTGGCACTGTGGTTAAGTGTTCAGCTGCTAACCGAAAGGTCAGCAGTTCAAATCCTCCAGTTGCTCTGCGATGGAAACATGTTGCAGTCTGCTTCTGCAAAGATTTACAGCCTTGGATATCCTATGGGGCAGTTCTCCTCTGTCCAGTAGGGTTGTTATAAGTTGGAATTGACTCACTCAATGGCAATGGGTCGTGTTTATTTTTCTTGAACATTCATATCAATGTAACACATAATTAATTCAGATCCAAATGCAAAAAAATTAGAAAGCCAGTCGAATAATATCCCAGCAGTATAAACACTATTTTCAAGTCAATTGTTCCAGCTTGCCTGATTTGCTGAAATCCAAGCCAAAGTTATCTAGCAAAATTAGGTGTTAAGTAACATGAAGAAGTCAGTCAGAACGGTCAAAATGCTGACATCTTAGGGTATTTTTGGTCCAGTCTCAACTTCATTTATTTTTGGATTTAATCATTGGCCATGGATTTACGTAGGCCAATGACAAGAGGGCCAACGACATTTAGAATTTTACCACACTGTTACCAAAATAAGCACATGTTGACATTATTATAAATCAACCTTACCAATGTGTAAAAAAAAAAAAAAAGGCACTAAGACAGTCCCTTCTCTACTACTTTCCATATTTACAGATTCAGAAAACAGAGTACTACAATTATAGATCTAATTTTAGTATTAGAGTAGTGATATGTCCTTGCAAAGCCAAAATCAAAACCCTAGCCAAGGAATGCTTTCTGAAAGAACTCAGAATTTTTTTAAAAAAAGACTTTTTTTGGTTTGGGTTGGGATATTTTAAGATTTTATGAAGCAAAAAGGATTTCAAAAATAATTTAGTTTAACTCTTCATTTTAAGATAAAAAACATAAGTGCCTTGTCCGAGGGCAACCCAGTCATGTTGCAACGCTACAGCTAGGCATAGAATTCCTATCTCTTGGCTCCTATTCCATTATTCTACTCCAACATGATGTTTATGTCATCTTATTAGATGACATGTAGACTAGACCCATCAAATTTTAGATATAATGCTAGGTACATTTTTTAACACACCATAAATTGTATATCAAAAAAACGAACACAGTAATTTGGTTATATGTTACTGATTATTAAGATTGTAGGGATTTGCCAAACTTGGCTCCAAAGATATACCAGTATTCTCTGAATAGACAGGCATTATGGATTCAGGAGAAATAAATTAAGGGAAGAAAAAGGAGTGAAAAACACGACTGGTAATGTAAGGGAAAGCCTCACACTTGTTTAATATTTAATATCTTTTCTGGTGATGTCACACACAATAATGAAACAGAAGTCGTTAGAAAAAGCAGTATCATTTGTTTTATTGGCTATGAAAGCTGTCTTAGTCAACATGATTGAGACCAAATGTTGTCTGGTTAATCAATAAAATCAGTTAAAATGGGGAATCGTAAGAGCAATAAATTCCTAATACATTTTGGTTTACCTTAAAACATATTTAGAAATAAGTATCTACTCACCAATCTTTTGATATGGGGCTAAGACTTTTCTCTGTGTATGGGTCTTCTGATTGGCACTAACTTCAGGTTTCTTTCATTAGCCACACCAAAAATTATTTATAATTTATAACAAAACTATCATTAGGATAAAATAGAACTGGTTTTTTATTATATTACCCCATACCTAATTTAAAAACAATTCTTTAGTAACTCAACTTTATAATATTTCTAAGGCTCAGTTTTAATATCAACAATTTTTTCACTCTCTTATTTCAAGTTTTAAATATTTAATTAAATAATTATAATAACAAGATCAACTGGCATAAACTGATTTGGGATAAATACAACTGATTCTTAGAAGCATAAAATTACTGAGAACAGAGGTATGCAGCTATGTTAGAGAGTAACCTACTACTTTAATAGCAAAGGTTCAGTATATTATGAATGTGTTTTACAAAAGCAATGGAGATGATCAGTTAATCTAGTGAACTGGCTAAACAGAAGTCAATTAAATGTATGTACATCGTATCTTGTATTCCTTACATTTTGGCATTTATTTTGTTTTAATCATGTTATTATCAAAGCTTTCTACCCTACCATATAAAGTCTTAAAAGTCAAGAACTATTTCTTCATTTCTCCAGTGCTTAGAAATATGCCTGACCACAACAGAATCTTTATATATGCTTATTCCAAGAATGTAAGAGATGAGGTCTCTCAACAACTCATCAAATTCTTCACATAATTTCTTCCACAAAATGTCAGTAAGAACACTCATGTCTTCTTGTTATGTGGAATAAAAGCATCCCAGTATAAAGAAATCACTTTAATCAGAAGTATCGGTCACTGTATTCTCTGAGTAGCACATATAATAAAGTATGATGAAGATGATAAATGAATGATTCCAGGAAAATGACACCGGAAAAAGGAGGTAACTATAGAACGGCATGATGCACATTCCAAGCCAAAGCCACCAAATTCCAAGCTCACCATTTAACTTTTAATATATTGTAATATATAAAGTCATCAGTAATACATTACATTTAACAGATGTAAGAACCGTCCATGGTATATTCAATATTCTTCGCCAATAGCATAAATCAAATGTGCCAATTCTCCTTCTGTCTTCCTTTTACATTGTCCAGCTTCTGCATGCGTAAGAGGTGACTGAAAGTACCATGGCGTGGGTCAGGCGCACCTTAGTCTTCAAAGTGACATCTTCACTTTTTAAGATTTCAAGGAAGTCTTTTGTAGCAGATTTGCCTGATGTAATATGTTGCTTGATTTCTTGACTGTTGCTTCCATGGGCAGTGATTATTAATTCAAGTAAAATGAAATCCTTGATGTCAATATCTTCTGTTTATTACGATGTTGCTTATCAGTCCAGTTATGAGGATTTTTGTTTTATGTCGAGGTCTAATCCATATTGAAGGCTGTAGTCTTTGATCTTCATCAGTAAGTGCTTCAAGTCCTCTTCACTTCTGGCAAGCAGGGTCGTGTCATCTGTAAATCATAGGTTGTTAATGAGTCTTCCTTTAATCCTGATGCCTCATTCTTACTGTCAATTCTGACTCCTAGAGAGAGATCCTGTAGGACAGAGTAGAACTGCCCCATAGGGCTTCCAAGCAGAAGCTGGTAGATTTGAACTGCTGACCTTTTGGTTAGCAGCCAAGTTCTTAACCACTGTGCCACCAAGGCTCCACGTGTAGTCCAGCTTCTTATGTTATTTGCTAAGCATACAGATTGAATGTTGTTATTAATGGGTGCCGTGGAGTCAATTCTGACTCATGATGATCCCATGTGATAGAGGAGAACTTTCCAATAGGGTTTTCTAGGCTATAATCTTTATGGAAGCAGATCACCAGGTCTTTCTCCTGTAGAGCTACTGGATGGGTATGAACCATCAACTTTTCGGTTAGCAGCTCAGCATTTAACCGTTGCACCATCAGGGCTCGTTACAGATGGAATAAGTATGGTGAAAGGATACAACCCTGATGCACAGCGCTTCCAGTTTTATACTACGCAGAATCCTGTTGTTCTGTTCAAACAACTGCCTCCTGATCTATGGACTGGTTCTGCCTGAGCATAAGTAAGTGTTCTGGAATCCCCATTCTCTGCGATGTTATCCATAATTTGTTATGATCCACATAGTCTATAGGTAATGTAGAATCTACAGGTAATGATATTTTACTTCAAGTTCAATATCTGGTTCATTAATTTTACATCAAAATTAGGGAAATGAGTAATGATCAAATTTGACTTTTTAGGAACTAGGCATAAAAATAGAAAGGGGAAAACAAATACAACTGTGATACTGATAGAAGACATTGATATACTGACATAATTTTAAAAGACTATGAATTTCAACAAACATTAAAATATGCTATTACAATCATATATGCCTTTTGAAATTTACGTGAAAAATAAATTCTATTTTACTAAGTACTATGCTGAAGATTGGAAACCCTGGTGATGAAGTGGTTAAGAGTCTGGCTGCTAACCAAAAGGTCTGCAGTTTGAATCCACCAGGCACTCCTTGGAAACCCTATGGGGCAGTTCTACTCTGTCCTATAGGGTTGCTATGAGTCAGAATCAACTTGAAGGCAATGGTTTTTTTTTTTTTTTTTTTTTTTTTTATGCTGAAGGTATTTTTACTTGGGGTTCTCAAGTAATGGGGGAATTATATCTATAGTTTGCTTTACTTTTAAACTGTTTCTCTCATAAATTACTATAAACTTTAGAGTAATATTAAATCAATATTTCTCAAAGATAATAACTTAAAGAGTGATACTGTGTTATTAATATTATTTGCTAGATGAATGACAAAATGTGAGGTCTTACCACATTCTATCATTTCAAGACCTAATGATATATGCATCTACTGACTTATAGAACATCATAGTTCATTAACATGGAAATAGGAGTACATGTGTGGATCTTTATTTAATGTTAAAATTATAGTTCACTACCTAAGTAATTTGTCATTTAAAGTTTGAAAGGGGGAAAAAAACTATGACTTCATTTACAAAAACAGTGAAATATTTTTCTTTTATATGCTAGGCCAATTATATAGAATTATTTTAAACATATTTTAACAAAATCCTCAGCTAGTTCCATAAATAACTGCATTAATCCAAATTTAACATTAATAAAAAAAATTAAACCCTTAAAATTTCTTTCTTAATAATTGATAAAACATAAAATGATTAAAGTGAAAAATCAAAACTATTTTTATTACCATCTGTGATGGCTAAGATTGTGTGTCAGCTTGGCTGGGCCATGATTCTCAGTATTTTAATGTAATCACTCCCATGACTGAATATACTGTGAGTAGCCAATCAGATGAAAGGGAGTCTCCTTGGGGGTGTGGCCCATATCTGTATATAAGCAGACCTTCTGGCTTTCTGCTCTCTCTGGATCCTGCGGCTGCTTCCTGTCATCCCATCTCCCGTTCTTGGGACTTGAGCTGTCAGCTTATCCGCTGAACCTGGGATTCGTTGATCTGCACAGCCTGTGAGCGGGAGCCCTGCTCTCCAACCTGCCGATCTTGGGCTTGCCAGCTTCTGCAGCTGTGTGACTTGGGAGAGGCCTCTACCCTATCCACGGACTTGGGACGTTCTAGCCTCTACAATCACGTGAGCTGTTTCCTTGATATAATCTCTCTCTATATATATATATTTATACACTTTACTGGTTTTGCTTCTCTAGAGAATCCAGCCTAAGACACCATCATACTTAAAAACATTTTGCTGACTTTCCAATGGTCTAATTCTTTAGGTACAATGTGGTTTGGTAGGCTTCCTCCAGAAAGTTTTATCTTACCCCACAAAGCTCTCCTGAACATAGCACTTTCCACAGTGTACTATAAATGCCTGTCTCTTATTTGTTACTTCCTCTAGAGAAGGAGCTGTGCTTATCTTATTCACTATCATATTTCCAGTTCCAAGCTAATTTTTGTGGAATTAATTAATTAATAAATATTTCATTTAGGACCAATTTTCTTTTTATTATGTGCTAGTTGAACCTTCCACAAACTTTATCTCATGCCAAAGGTGCAAATAACAAGACAAAACTAAAAAGCCTGATGTCTATTTTAAATTCACTTTTTCAACAGCTCCAAAGTTATTTACTGAAATAAGTGATCTGGCAAATTATATCAGCAATACCACTGAAAAATTTAATTAGGGGTCCTGGTTCCTGTGAGATGCAGAAAACAACAGTCTCTCTTTTCCAGTACCAGTTGTCACTGAGTCAATTCTGACTAACAGTGACCTCATGTGCGTCAGAAAGCTGTGCTCCATAGGGTTTTGAGTGGCTGATTTTTCAGAAGCAGATCACCAGAGGTCTTTCTTCTGAAGTGCCTCTGGGTGGACTCAAATCTCCAAACTGTTGGTTAGCAGCTGTATGCTTTAACTGATTGCACCATAATTCTCTGGTTATCTCTCACTAATTCAAGTATAAAGCCTGGACTGGATGTATGGAGACATATTTGAAAATTGAAAAGTAAATACTAGCAGGCAGATCAGGGAAGAGCAGCAGAACTTGAAGTACCACCAAAACAGCAGCATTTAATATTTATTTTCCTCTAGTACCTCCGGCTTCAACTCAACATAGCAAGGAACGCAGCAGGGAGCAGTACATGGCAGACAGTGAAGATCCAAGAGAAATCTATATTCTTAAAGGGCCAGGTCGAAATATCCAGTCTTTTTTTCCCCCTCTCCTTTTTCTCCTTTTTCCCATGCACTAACCTCCAGAAAGTCCCACAGCAGCTGCAACAGGAGAAGCCAGAAGTAAGAGTCTACAGAGCCAAAACTCTGAGGGAGGTGAACCTACTCAGTGAAGCGGGGACGCCAAAAGGGCAGAGCCAAACCTTTAAGATTTTTTCCCTATGCCACTGTCTTACAGGTGTCCCTGGGTGGTGCCAGCAGTTAACCAAAAGGCTGGAGGTTCAAGTCCACCCAGGGCACTTCTGAAGAAAGGCCTGATGATCTACGTGTGAAAAAATAGCCATTAAAAACTGTATGTAGCACAATTCTACTCTGATACACACAGGGTCACCATGAGTCAGGATCAACTCCACAGCAACCGGTTGGTTGGGTACTGTCCTACCACCACTTAGCCCCAGTGGCACAACTGTGGAAAGGGACTGTTTTCCCTAGAGGAACCGAAAAGAGACCCCAGGGAAGCAGAAAGTACCTGAAAGATAATGAAGAAGGAGATCAGGGAGACAATCCCATAAAGTTGTTTTTCTATCAACTCACCCCTGACTTGCCCAGGAGTAATTCTGATACTAATTAGTATGCCAAAGATTTAAAGACCTTAGCTAACGAGTAGACCTACAGGCAGGTCCTAGAGTGATCACTAGGTAGGACACACGCAAACCAAAACAACCAAGCCCACTGCTGTCGAGTGGATTCCAACTCACAATGACCCTATAGGACAGAGTAGTACTGCCCCACAGGGTTTCCAAGGCTGTAAATCTTTACGAAAGCACACTGACATATTTCTTCCACAGAGTGGTTGTTGGGTTCGAATTGCCAACTTGGCAGCTGAGTGCTTTAACCACTGTGCCACCAGGACTCCTGGTACTCACACACAAGACAGACCCAAATAGTATGGCAAAGTCTTGTAATACAGAGCTGACATTAGAACCAAACAGCCCAGAAGGTTAAAACAAAAATATTAACCTAAATTAAGAAGCAGGGTCTCATAAAATAATAGTCGATATCCAGGATAGAAATTCACATGGGATAACACAATCAACAGACTCCAACGAAGAGATAACACAAATGTTAGAAACAGTTTGGCAGTTCCTTATAAAGTTAAACACACATTTACAATATGACCCAGCAATCTTGCTTCTGAGTACTTAAGAAATTTAACTAAGAAATGAAAACTTATGTTCACACAAAAACCTATACACAAATATTCAGAGCAGATTTATTTTTCATGGCCAAAAGCTGGGAATAACCCAATGTCCTTCCACAGGTAAATGGATAAACAAATTGTGGTATATCCATACAATGGAATAGTATTCAGCAGTAAAAAAGAACAAATTATTGATTATATACCACAGCTTGGATGAATGTTAAAGACATTATGCTGAAAGAAGCAAGTCACGAAAGAATACATATTATATGATTCCATTTATCTGACACTCTTGAAAAGGCAAATCTATCTGATGAAAGACAGGTCATGGCTGTCATGGATCAGACGAGGGTGTGAGGATGGTATAAAGAGATTTTTTGAGATGATGAAACTATTCTGTATCCTGATTACGGAAGTGGTTACAAAAAGAAAAGCCAACATGGATGAAACTGGAGGACATTATGCTGAGTGAA
>NW_004443946.1:18894830-18952521 GCF_000243295.1 Trichechus manatus latirostris | reverse complement strand
ATAAAATATTAAAAAAAATAAAAATAAAAAATAAAACTAATTTTTAAAGAGACGATAAAAATTAAGGTACCATGAAAACTCATAGATACATATGTAAACTGTTTCATAGGCATTAAAATCACTTTAAATAATAAAATTGACTATATTATAAAAGTTAAACTGGAATATTTCTAAATTATCTGGATTTATTTATTTTTCACAGTGCATAAGACATTTTTCAAAATTGTTAAAATATGCAATTATTCACTATCAGATTTCTGACAGTTTATATGGCAAAACGGTGAAGAGATATCACTATCAAATGCCAGGTATGATCCTTTACTGAATACTTAATCTACAAAAATCAATAAGTAATACGTTTGGAAAATTGAAGAAATCTAAATATAGACTGTATAATAGGTGGTATTGTTGTATTAATGTTAAATTGCTAGCATATGATAACGGTACTGTGAACAACGGCCTTATTTTTAGGGACACACGCTGAAATATTTAGGGGTGAAGTGCCATGAGGAGGTCTGCAACAATTTTCAAATGATACAGGGAAAAAGAAAAACGTGAAATACTGGTATGTATAAATAAAGCATATGTTACAAAAGATAACAACCACAAATTTAGGTGTGGGATAGACTGGTATCCATCATACTATTCTGTTAACCTTTCTGTAAGTCTGAAAGTATTCAAAATAAAAAGTTGGGGGAAAAAGATGTGATAAATAACAATTAAAAACAAAAAGATGAAATTAATGAATTCACAATGAAATGAATTTCGTATAGTTATGTATAACCTCTGTTGAGAAGTAGAATGGCTTACATTTGGAAAACCTTTGTCTCAATTAGCCTTCAAACTAAACTATGAATAGAATCAGTTTGACCTAACACTTTAATCAATATCTACCCTATGGATGACGCTCCTGTACCCCACAAGATTTAGTCCAAGCATCAAATACTACTTGGTATCATAACTCCTAAAAAGAAAATTATAAAAAATTATTTACTGTCATTTTAAGTTTTCAACCAAAAATTGTAACTAAAACAAACACTGAATCAACCTATACAGAGACAAATCCAGACAGCCAGAGTTTTTGTGAATTTATCTATGATAACATTCTAATTAAATATCTCACGAACTACAATTCCTTTCCTTTTAGTATACAGAAAATTTAGTCAATTAATCAATATATAAGAATTAAATACCCACTATATGTCTGGCATTAGATCATACTTCCTGTGTAAGAAAACTTATGAACACTCTTTCAAGGCATAATAAAAAAAATTTCAAAATAGATTAGTTAATTCATTGTTTATTCTAAGCATCAGATTTGCAAGTAGGTAGTTGCATGCACAGTGTGATTTAATGACTGCTATGAAAATTCTCACACATACACACATCCACCACTGCCCCCCCAAAACAGTGTGACTTCGTTCCTTGTTAAAATGCAGACGGTACCTGAAAAAGGAAATATTTTCAGATCATCAGCCACTTAAAACTTGGAGTGAATTGGCTGATCAGATCTTTTCCTAAGAAAACATTTAATAAGAGGAGAAAGGAGAGATCATGAAGGCAACGAGTCAGGGTTAGAAGATGATGAGACATAAAGGATATGGAAAGAAAAGCAGTAACTCAGAGTCAAACCAAACCTGTAGCCATCCCGTCGATTCGGACTCATAGCGACCCTACAGGCCTTGATTCATCTCTTACTGTAGTAAAGCAATTTTATAATTAGGTTATAGACAGAACATACAGAACTGGATTTAATATCCTCAAGCTACTATATATAGCTGTTCTAATTAATTAGGATGGCTGAGAGATTAACAGAGAGTTTGGAACCTACTAGGAGAAAGGATGAGAAGCTGTAAATAATTGGTAGAATTCTGGGGGTAAGAATAACCTGGTTCATTTAAAGTAACATAACATGGCTATAGTTTATTCTTTACTATTTGTGATTTATGCTTATGATGACTTACCCATTGCCATTGAGTAAATTCCGACTCATAGCAATCCTATAGGACAGAATAGAACTGTCCCACAGGGTTTCCAAGGCTGTAAATCTTTACAGAAGCAGACTGCCACACCTTTCTCCTGTGAAGTTGCTGGTGGGTCTCAACCACTGACTTCTCGGTTAGCAGCTGAGCACTTAACCACTGCACCACCAGGGCTTCTTCTTTATGGTGGCTTACCAAAAAAAAAAAAACCCACTGCTGTCGAGTTGATTCCGACTCAAAGCGACCCTACAGGAGACAGTAGAACTCCCCCATACAGTTTCCAAGGAGCGGCTGGTGGATTCGAACTGCTGACCTTTTGGTTAACAGCCATAGCACTTAACCACTGTGCCACAAGGGGTCTTAAATCCTAAAATTTTTCTTTTTTTACAAAACAAGGTAATACAAGAAAAATACAAAGAGATAAAAGAGCCAAGACTTCATTAACCATTTTTAAGTAATCAAAGAGCTTTTATATGGAAGGGCAAGTAAGCTTTTCTGGGTGCTCTAGCGGAGAGAAATAGAAACAGTAGTGAGACCAATTTGGGCTCAATGTAAGAGAGGTTTCTGAATAAACTGGAGTGATTTAAGAAAAAATAAAAAGAAAAAGAATATGTTACCTTGAAAAGCAATGAATTTTCTTTAAGTGTTTGAACACAGAATAGAGCACTATCATTGTTTAAACTGATACTGGGGCTCAGTGGGACTATGGGGAAAAGAAAAGTAGAGATTAAAAGTCAACCAAAGGTAGAAGCTGGAGCAATAAAAAAATAAGCAAACAAAAAAAAACCTCTCTACATGATATCTGTACTACAGAAAACTCATTCAGGGAGGGCAGATCAAGAGTGGGAAGTGTTCCTGCTGTATGTTCCCATGGGGTAAACAATGGAAAAAAATGGCCAACGTGAAGGCAGTGTCTACCGCTCAGAGTGCTTCATTGTAAACAAACTCTAGCTTTCTTAAACAAAAAACAAGAACCAACTAAAAAAAATGCAGAAACTTAGAAAACCAAATAAAGACCAGAAAGTCAGGCTTAGAAGATAAGCAGAAACAAAATCCACTCCAAAAGGGAGCAGGAAGAACAATAGTATTTTGGTGGAACAGCATGGCCTGGACTCAGTCATACATTTCTTCATTCTCAGGCCACTATCGTGGTAGATGGACATTGTCACCATTGCTTCCACAAATGAACTATAATGTGGGGATGGGAAACTAGACAGTTTAAAAAAAAAAAAAAAAAATCCATTTCTCTAGTAAGAGTTATATAGGCTCAGAGGTATATTCAAACCTGTCCAAACTGGATGGAATTCCAATGCAATGGCCTCCAAATCAAACTGCACACATACCAGGGAATATGTATAATTATCCATTAGAAAAGAAAATATCATTAATTCTATATGTATTAATTATTACCTAATTCTTTTTAAGGAGCCCTGATGGTACAGTGGTTAAACACCCAGCTACTAATCAAAAGGTCGGCGGTTCAAACCCACCAACTACTCTGTGGGAGAGAGATGTGGCAGTCTGCTTGTAAAGATTATAGCAATGGAAACCTATGGGGCAGTTCTAATCTGTCCTATAGGGTCACTACTAGTTTGAGTGGACTTAACGGCACACAACAATTCTTTTCAGTTTCTATTTTTTTGTGTATGTAATGGATAAGTATATTAGTTCAATAATACATGTACATAATACGTATCAGAATGTTAAGTTCAAAGTGAGGTGGAAGATGGTCTATGCAGGAATTGTAATGAATGTGGCTTAAGACTGTTTTGACACTTAGCATACCACCCTGAAATTTAATGTTAACATTTAAAACAGTGAGTGGACAGAGTTTCTTTTGAAAAAAAGTTGTTTGGAGTGTGTTTTGGCATTTTCTACCACCCTCAACTGGGCGGGAGGTATCAAGGAGGAGCTTTCAAGAAGCCATTCAGAGAGTTTGATATGTAACCCTTGGGATTATGGGGAGACTTGTGTTTTACCTTTGCTTGAGAAGACTACAGAAGAAAAACTGACTGGAATCAATAAAGATGGCAAAGCAAGGAAAAAGTATAGCAATGGGAGAAGTTACACTTTTGTCATTTAGCATAGAAAGGCTTCATCAGTTTCCCAGGGACCAGCCAGACAGTACAGAAGGTAAACAGGCCAGAGCCAACTCAAAGGAATTCATCTCTAGAGGGGAGGGTGTCAGAGTGAGAAGAGTACATCAAACGAAGGCTATGGGATATGCTTCTGGTGACAGAAACTATAGGAGTTAGGAGAGGGAAAATACTGTGAAGTCACCTCAGAAACTTTTACTTTTACAAAAATAATATATGCACAAAAGTGAAAAATCGAACAGTAATATTTATAACAACATACAACAGCCGTTACCCTACTTATCCACTATAATGTCTCTCCTCAAAGGTAATAATTTATAAGTCTTTTAGCTGTTGGTTTGTTTCTAGTCTTTCCCTACACATTTTCCCCAAACTCTTATATTAATGGATTTCCTAATATTGAATCACCTTATATTTCTGAAAAAATCCCACTGATGTGTGTTTCATAAAAAGTGTGGAAAATGTACTCGAAAGAGAACTTATAAGTTATCCAACAATCCTGGACATTCAAGAATTCAAAAACATAAAACAGTGACAATAACAGAGGGCTTGTCAGAAAACAAAGGTCTCTGGGTGACCAAGCAGTTTGGGACTGGCTACTAACCTAAAGGTTGGTGGATCAAACTCACTTAGCGTCGCCACAGATAAAAGGCCTGGCAATCTGCTTCTGTAAAGATTACCAAAAACAAACACACTGCCGTCGAGTCATAGCGACCCTATAGGGTAGAGATTTCCAAGGTTGTCTTTGCCCTAGAACAGGCTGGTGGGTTCATAGTGCTGACCTTTCAGTTAGCAGCTGAGCGCTCAACCACTGCACCACCAGGGCTCCTACTCTGTAAACATTACAGCCAAGAAAATCCTATGAAGCAGTTCTGCTCTGTAACACATGGGGTCACCATGAGTCAAAATCAACGACGGCAATATATTTTTTCTTGGTTTTTGTCAGAAAACAAGAAATGGTTTTGGGAAATTAAAAATATGATAAAGTAAATAAAATATCTAATTGAATAAACAATAAACTCAAGAATTTTTTCACTAATATCTCTTCCCTATTATATCCTAAAATCCATATGAGCAAAGACCATATTTGGTTTTCACACTGATCTCCAACATACAGTGTAATAGACGCTTAATAAATATTTGTTATGTGAATAAATTAAAGCAAAATTTATTGTATATTACATGTAAAATGTCTCTAGGAAGTGCCAAAGAGGAAATTTTAAAGTACCTGTTGTTGTTAGGTGCCGTCAAGTGGGTTCTGACTAACAGCGAACCTATGTACAACAGTACAAAACACTACTCGGTCCTTTGCCATCCTCACAATCCCAGCTATGTTTGAGTCCACTGTTGCAGCCACTGTGTCAATCTATCTTGTTGAAGGTCTTCCTCTTTTTCGCTGACCCTCTGCTTTACCAAATATGATGTCCTTCTCCAGGGACTGGTCCCTCCTGATAACAAACATGTCCAAAGTACGTAAGATGAAATCTCACCATCCTCACTATTCTAAGGAACATTCTGGCTGTACTTCTTCCAAGACAAGTACTTGTTACACTAATAACTTGTTACACACACACACACACAATTTACATATAGAGAGAAAAGCTCTCTTATATAATGTACAGGGTAAGTCAAAAAGTATTGCTACAAAATCACAGAAACCCTTACTAACAAAAATATCAAAATGTGAAGCTACTGTTTCTCAACATATCCTCCACCTAAGTCTTTATACTTCTGAATGTGGTGTTTCCATTTCTCTAACCTTTCCCAATTCTGCGCTCTTCGATTCACACCACATCAAAACTGTAGTTTTGGCATCCTCGAGGGACTCAAATTGTGTTCCTTTTAAATGTTCTGGGAACAAAAAGAAGTCTGAAGGAGCAAGATCAGGGCTGTAGGGTGGGTAGGGTAAGTTTTCCCGATGAAATTCTCATAGGACAGCCCTTGCTACCCTCAAAGAATGAGCAGGTGCATTGTTGTGATGGAAAAAACTTCCTCAGTGCAACTTTCTTGGCTTTTTCTTACCAATGCAGTTTTCAATTTTCTTAAACCTTCTTCATAATAAGCCCCTGTGATCATCCTGTGTCCTCTGAGAAAATCTATCAAGACTACCCCTTTGGAATGCCAAAAAACAGTCGCCTTAACTTTCTGAGTGGTGTTCCCTCTCTTGGCTCATCTTTGAGGTCTTCCCTATCTTCCTTAAAATGTTTGATTCATCTAAAAACTGTTGTTTTATGTGGGGCATCATTCCCATAAACTTTTGTGAAGCTTCAATGTTTGGGAATATGTCTACTTAAGTTTTGTTAAAAATTTGATATTAGCCCTGACCTCAAAATAGTTTTTTCCATGGCACAAAAAGTATCCTTTATTTTGAAGGCACCGTAATGAGATTAAGACAAGTGTATTACTTAGAGAACTCCTCTGCAGCCATCCACTGATTGAACAGACATATTTAAACATGTTTTGTTCTGAATAAACTCATGAATGGATGAACTGACACCCCACTAGCAATATTTTTTGACTTATCCTCATATTTTTTTATTCATTTTTTATGTATCATTTTATAAATATATTCTTCTTCTTTGCATTTGAGACCAAACTATATACATAATACTTTTATAGTAAATATTCCTCATGACATTAAACATTTATCAGAAAAAATCATTTGTAATGGCTGTGTTATATCCCTCTTTATGGATGAACTATAACTTCTTTGATTCCTATTGTTGGACATGATGTGTTTTTCCATTGTTTTCTTCTCAGACAACTATAGAAGAAAGCATATTTGACCATATCTTCGATTATTTTTAGGTTGTTTTGTGAGCTATAAATACAGAAAAGTACATAAAACAATACAATTTTTTGACTTTTCTTCTACTTTTTTTTATTTTTATCTCTCTGGGATGCATTCTGAGTCATCTCTTTTGACTGATTTCTACTTTACTATTTCTCTCTTCAGTTGTTCTGTTCTCCTGTTAATCCAGTTCACTTGATTTTTCATTTAGATTATTATCATTTTCAATTCTAGAACTTCTACTTGGTTCTTTTTCATATTTGCTAGGTAATTTTTATAGTTTCCTGTCCCCTACTGATATTTTCAAGCTATCTCTTATTTTGTCAGCTTTATTTGTTTGACACAGTAAGTAAACAGTTGTTTTATATTCTGTATCCAATGATTCTAATATTTAATGCCTATGTAAGGTTGTTTCTGTTTTTAGTGTGTCTACTGATTCTCACTCATGGTACTTCGTTTTCTTGTGGCTTTTCATATTCGTTGGGATATAATCTATGCTACTTCTTTGAATTTTAGGATGAAGATATATTCACCACAGAATTTGCATTTGTTTCTATCAGGTGCCCAGAAACAGTATCAGTCATGTACCATTCTGAACTAAATTTATATACTGAAGGTTTTTTGTGCAGCCCCAGTGATGTGAATTTGAATTGCAAATTCATTCTAAGGTCAGTTTATGACTGTAACTTACCAAGGACTTTTTTTAAACTCCTGTTTTGGTCAGCTCTAAGTCATCTATCTTTCCAGTTCTCCAGGAATGGTGGGGTGTGTGTGTGTTGTGGGAGAGTTCAAGAATGACTAAACTTCCTCCACATGTTCAGGAGAATGCCATTTAAAAGAAAATAAAATGAGCACACAATAAAATATGTATTCGTAATAATGGCTGATTGAAGACATTAATGATTTCATGCGGTTATAAATACAGCTTTTAAATAATTTCAAAGGAGAGGGTGGGGAGCAAACTTTCTTCTTAACATTCCTAACAGAAATAACTTGGTTATTTAAAATAATCATTTTCAACATATATTCACTTGATAGAATTCTAAACTTAAGGAGTTAACAAATATTTATCATTAGAAACAAATATATCATGTAAAGAGTTTTTATTTATATTTATTTATTTGGATTAGGAATTGGATAATTTTAATTAAATTGCTTCATCCAAATCTAGACAGTCCTTTTGAGAAGAGGGTTTAAAATGTTGGCTTGTATGGCTGGTTGTTATTTTATCTGAAGGTAATATAATATTTTGCAAGTAATTTTTCTGGGTCAATCTCATTCTTCTCAAAGTAAGAGACACATGCTATTAAAAAAAATAATCAACAATGCAAAGGTTTTCAAGTATTTCCATCTTTCAGATTTTAGTCTAAAATACTTACGGTATTTAGCAGAGCAGATGGGTCAGAAGGATAAATATTTGTAGCTTAACATTTTAAATACAGACTACACCCTGTATAATAGAATAACTTTATATCAGAATGACTTCTGTGGCAACAGACTGTTCTTATGTAACTATTTTGGGGTAGAAGGAAAATCTGTTTTAGTTTAAAACTCTAAACTAAAACAGGAAAAATACTTTTGAATTAACACTGCTTTAATCTCAAACTTGAATTTTTGGCCAGGAATCCCATGAATGAAAAATATAATATTTTGGAATACAGTGAAAAAAAATTCAGGGGACTACAGGAGATCAGATACACCTGAACAAAGAATTCATAAACTGGAAGATGGTTTCAAGAAATGACACAGAATGTGGCAAAAAGAGGCAAAGGATAGAAATTTTTTTAAAAAGGAAGAGGTTAGGAGATACAGAAATAACTGTGATAATTCCAAGTACTATAGGAGTACCAAAGGGAAATAATAAACAAAATGGAGAACAAATAATAAAAGGCCTTAGTAGCTTTTATGCTCCGGAAGCACACAGGCAAGAACATATTCAAAATGAAAAGCTCATAGTGAAAAGCTAACTGCAGTACTTAACTTCTACAGACTATTAAACTGAAGATGACCAAATTTAACGATGTGAAACACTAAATCAATATTCACTGATTATCTGTTATGGAAATAAGGCTACCAAAATACACTAACAAATCTAATAATCCAGCAAATGATACAAAAAGCCAGCACTAAGAATTAACATAACAAAAATATAACGTTTAGTGTTTACTTCCAATCATAAGATCTACAGCATAGTAGATCTTTGTTCCCTTGATCTTCCACCCAACAAACTTCCCCAAGTTGAAAACAATACCTTAAGCATCACCTCAAGAAGTCTTCCTTACACAGTTCCCATAAACAGGAAAATCACTTATCTTCTATCACAGAAAAAGACTGCACAAGCTTTGAAACTAGATTTGAATACAAGTTTCACCTATTTAGCTGTGTAATCCTAAGCAAAATATATAATGCCTCTGAGCTTGGGTTCCTTGCCTATAAAACGGCAATGATATCACCCATACATCTCAAGGTTACTGAAAGCATTAAATGAAATATAAAAAAGAGTAGGCACCCAGCAAATATTACTTCTCTTCCTCTGTGCCTCCACAGTACTCTATACACACACAGAAAAAACCCTGTCATCGAGTTGATTCTGACTCACAGCGACCCTACAGGACAGAGTAGAACTGCCCCATAGGGTTTCCAAGGCTGTAAATCTTTACAAAAGCAGACTGCCACATCTTCCTCCCGACTCTATACACCACTTACTCTACAACATTTGCTTCTAGAATGGCTGTCAAAGACCAAATCTCCAGAAAAATGCCACAAAAAATGACTGAAATTATATTTGAAATTTGAAAACAAAATTAATAGGCTTGTAAATTCCAATTTTAGTATATCATAAGTTCACGAACTAAGGTGTCCTTGGCCTCTCAATAACTTTTTCATGGCATTCCTAGGTCAAAAGAACTATCTAACAGTTCTCATTATTAAGCAGTTAGATCAAAACAATAAGTTTTTATGTCCTAACAACATAGTAGCTGCTTGAAGATAATAATATATAAAATTAAAAAAAAAAGACAGTATATAACTTCATTCTTAAATAATTTCAATTACTTACTAATGGGGTAGGTGCCTTTGTTGGACCCTGCACATATTCTAAAACCTTGGAATCATACTGGACACTGCTGCCTCATTTACTGTTCCACATTGACTTTCCTGTAATACTTGCTTTTTATCACAGTAACTGCTGGAAACTCTGCTTCACAAAGACAATCATCAAAGGTGCACTTTAACCTTAAAACTGTGAACAACCTTCAGCTAGCACTTTGTGTGATGTCCAACAGATGTTGCAGGTTTCTCTCAAAAATATTAAATATCCCATAGTGCCACTAAGAGTTTGCTACAGCACCCTGGGGTACCTTGGTGCAGCATGGGAAATGTGGGTCTATATTATGGCTTCTTGTGGAAAATAACCACCAGAACTAGCTGATTTTCAAGGATTTAGAACAAGATTGATAATGCTAAATTTCATCCAAATTCTACACCAGCCCCCAATCACTTGCCACATTTAGAGCCCATGTTACGAACATTTACTGTCCTTTAACTAGGTTGGCCAGCTTGCAAAACATTGCAAATACTAAATTTCAATACTGAGTTCAAACATTTGTTAAACTGAAATAGGGGTAACTTTAGACCTGCGAACATGTATCAATCCCTACCTTTTACTTTATTCCTCTGAAAACTAAAGCTCCTTTCAGCTTTAATTCAAAATGCTCACTGATTTAAACAGTCAACACAGATTATAATTTTTAGAAATCATTATCAATATTATTAATTTATATGGGCACTGTTACTGTTTGCTGTGGTTATGATCTTACATCATAGTTCCACTTTACTAAGAAGATTGGGGAAATATCCACGCAAAAAAAAAAAAAAATTACTGAGCACATAAGTGCCAAATGTTTTTCTAGCTCTGGGGAAACAAAGATTAACAAAAAGAAGGCACAGCCCTCACAAACTTTGTTTTTGTTGTTAACTAACATGGAGTCAGCCTCTAACTCATGGCAACCTCATGCACGATGGAACAAAACACTCCCTGATCCTATGCCATCCCTATGATTGGTTGTGGATCGGACCATTGCGATCCATGGGGTTTTCACTGGCCGATAGCAACAAGTAAGCCATCATTGACAGACAGGTGGTGGTTACACATGCGATGCACAGCCAGGAATCAAATCCACTCATGAACTTAGGGAGATAAAATTTAAGTAAGGAAACAAATAAATAGATAACTTTAGATCAAAGATGTAAAGTTACAGGGAGAGGACACTTAAGGCAAGGTTATTTGAGAAGGCCTCTCTGAGAAGGTGACATGAGTTAACATCCATGAGTCAGCCATGTAAAGAGCTAGAGAAGAGCATTCCAAGCAGAGACTAGCAAGAAGTGAAAGGCACCAAGAAAGAAAATGGCAAGCTTCGTCTGTTCTTGCAATAGAAAGGAAGCTATCATAGCTTGTATGAAGACAGTGACAGAAAAATGGCCATGGGATGAGGCTGAAGAGATGCTCAGGAACCAGATCACATAGGGTCTAGTAGTCTATCCTTAATAGACTGGATTTTATTCGAATGTCATAGCAAGTCACTAAAAGTTTTTAAGAAGAGAAATGTCATGATTTTAATTACCTATTTGTCTTAGTAATTTAGTGTTGCTATAACAGAAATACCACAAGTAGATGGCTTTAACAAACAGTCTAGGAGGCTAGAAGTCTGAATTCAGGGTGCCAGCTCCAAGGGAAGGCTTTCTCTCTCTGTTGGCTCTGGGAGAAAGTCCTTGTCATCAATCTTCCCCTGGGTCTAGGAGTTTCTTGGTGCTCTACTCCTGGCTCTTCTTCCTTGGTGTATGAGGTTTCTCTCCTCTCTGCTTGCTTCTCTCTCTTATATCTCAAAAGAGATTGACTAAAGATACAACCTAATCTTGTAGAGTGTGTCCTGCCTCATTAACATCATAGAACTTAGGATTTACAACACATAGGATAAACACGGAAACCATGGTGGTGCAGTGGTTAAGAGCTACGGCTGCTAACCAAAAGGTCGGCAGTTTGAATCCACCAGGTGCTCCGTGGAAGCTGTATGGGGCAGTTCTACTCTGTCCTAAAGGGTCGCTATGAATCAGAATCAACTTTACAGCAGTGGGTTTGGTTTGGTTTAGGATAAATACATCAGATCACAAAATGGAGAACAATCACACAATACTGGGAATCATGGCGTAGCCAAGATGACACACATTTTTTGAGGGGACACAATTCAATCCATAATGCTATTGTATTAGTTATCTAGTGCTGCTATAACAGAAATACCACAACTGGGTGGCTATAACCAACAGAAATCTATTTTCTCACAGTTTAGGAGGCTAGAAGTCCAAATTCAGGGTACTGGCTCTACAGGAAGGCTCTATCTGCTCTGGGGGAAAATCCTTGTCTCAGCTTCTCCATCCTTGGAGTTCCTGGGCCTGTGGGCTGGTCTTCCTCTATTGTCTTAGTCATCTAGTGCTGCTCTAACAGGAATACCACAAGTGGATGGTTTTAACAAGGAGAAGTTTATTCTCTCACAGTCCAGTAGGCTACAAGGCCAAATTCAGGGCATCAGCTCCAGTGGAACACTTTCTCCGTCGGCTCTGGAGGAAGGTCCGTGACACCAATCTTCCTTTGGTCTGGGAGGTTCTCTGCGCAGGAACCTCAGATCCAAATGATGTGCTCTGCTCCCAGCACTGCTTTCTTGGTGGTATGAGGTTCCCATGTGTCTCTGCTCGCTTCTCTCTTTTATATCTCAAAAGAGATTGCATCAAGACACTATCTAATCTTGTCAACCTTATCAGTATAACCTCATCACAGTGATAGAATTTACAACACATAAGGAGATCACATATAATCTCATCATAGTGATAGAGTTTACAACACATAAGGAAATCACAACAGATAACGCAATCATACAATACTGGGAATCATGACCCAGCCAAGCTAACAGATATTTTTGGGGGACACAACTCAATCCATGACATCTATAGTCTTCATAGTGTCAGTCTTCTCTCTCTGTCTTCTTCTATGCCTACTTTGCTCTTTTATGTCAAAAGTGATTGGTTTAAGATATACCTACACAGATGTGACCTCATTAACATAAGAAAGAAAACCCTATTCCCAAATGGGCTTACATTCATAAGTATTGTTGTTGTTGTTAGTTGCCATCAAGTTGATTCCAACTCATGGCGACCTCATGTGTGCAGAGTAGAACTGCTCCATAGGGTTTTCAAGGCTGTGACCTTTTACAAGCAGATCACCAGGCCTAATCTTGAGGTGCTTTTGGGTGCGTTTGCACCGTCAACCTTTAGACTTCTGGTTGAGTGCTTAACTGTTTGCGCCACCCAGGGACTCCTCCACAGGTATTGGGGTTAGGATTTACAACATATATTTTTGGGGGACACAATTCAGTCCATAACACCTATTATGAAATGTTTCTGTATGGAGAATAGATTAGAGGATGACAGGAGCTGAGACAGAGCTATCTATAAATACTGCAATAGTTCAAGTTAGAGATGATGGTGACTTGAACCAGGGTAGTGGGTGAAGAGATGAAATAGATTTGATATTATTTTGGAGGTAAAACTGATGGGTTTTGATAATAGATTAGACTGGGGGGGGGGTGAAGAGGAGAGATGGGAAAAAAAAAAAAAAAAAAAAAAAACCCAAGAATGTTTTCTAGGTTTGGGGATAGAGCAACAGGGTAGATGGTTGTTCCATTTACTAAAATTGGGCAGAATAATGGAGAAAGAGATTTGTACAATAATTAGGGAGGAGTGAATAAGTAACTGGCATTCAATAACGTACTATCAAAATATACAACTACCTACTTGAAAATTATTTAATATATGCTTTTATGTTACTTAAAACATACACTTTGTTATTTATAAAGATAATGCTACATTACCCTTGATAATTTCCACCCAAAATATCTGCTAAACAATGTATATTTTGTGCCTGAGAAGTAAAAGTTTCTTTCAGTTTTAACATAAATTATCCTTAATTCTAGCATAATTAGCTCAGTCTGTAATTATACAGAAATTAGAGACATTACTTGATTAACATATGCCTTCTTCACTAGTCTACAAGCTCCAAGAGATCAGGAATCATGTTAGTCTTTGATCACCAAGTGCTCAAAATTGTTACTGAATATTTAGAGAGACACAATAACACAATGAAGAAAGACTAACAATGAATAAACTGAAAAAAACTGAATGAAAATTAGTATCAGTAATCTAAAATTACATACTTTATTGGACTTATAAATGAGTATTAGTTCTCATCTCATCTGAAAATGGCTTTTAATCTCAGGGAAGGTTTAAATTTCCTAATTCTACCAAGAAATGGCAGATTCTCTGATCCTGGAAACATTTATTCAACACATGTTTAGTGAGCATCCAATTTAAACAAGAAAATATGCAGAGTGTTCAAAATTAAATCAGTAGATATTCCTCTCGAGGAGTTAGTAGTTAATTGAAATGTACTTATTTCTTAGTATTTATTAATAAACAGTGTTAATATAACTTAGCTAAAATGTAACAATTTCTTGAAATTAGTTTTTTTAAACTATAACTGTTTTAATATTATTTTTCTTCTATCATTTAAGCTTTGTGGGCTTTCAGGTTTTCCAAATAAGCAGTGGCATACTAATTTATTTGTGTATGCACACATTATTTAAAACACACACACACACACACAAACCCATTGCTGGCAAGTCAATCCCAACTCACAGCAACTCTATAGGACACAGTAGAACTTTCTCATAGTTTCCAAGGCTGTAATCTTTACAGAAGCAGATTGCCACATCTTTTTCCCACAGAGCAGGGTTGGTGGGTTCAAACTGCTGACCTTTTTGTCGGCAGCTGAGCACTTAACCTCTGTGCTACCCCCCTTGCAAATATATATTTTTTAAATATCAGAATGTCCACTTTAAAATAACCAAAAAAGTGAGGGGAAAAAAAAAAAAACATAACACTGTGGTTTTCAAACACTGGAATGCAGATAATAAAAGACAGCGATCCCTGAGAGATGGGAAACAAATAGGGAAGCCCTACAATTGCCTCATTTTAAAGCACTTAGATTTCTAGGTGGCTGGTGCAGAAGGTAGAAACCAGGAGGAGTCCAGCAGACTCCTTGAGTTGAAAAGACTAAGAACAAGGAGACCATACTTAGCCACAATCCTAAACCCTATAATAAGTCCCTAGTGACTCTCTCTTACCAAGACACCACCTAATCTGAAAGCAAAGTTGTAGGGCACAAGGTCAGCACACAAAAATCATTTGGATTTCTATACACCAGCAATGAGTAATCTGAAAAGGAAATTAAGAAAACAACTCCATTTACAATAGCATCTAAAAGAATAAAAAAACACACAAAAAAACCCATTGCCATCAAGTCAATTCCAACTCACAGCAACCCTACACGACAGAGCAGAACAGCCCTCTAGGGTTTCCAAGGAGCGGCTGGTGGATTTGAACTGCAGACCTTTTGGTTAGCGGCCCAATGCTTAATGACTGCACCAATACCTAGCAATAATTTTGAAAAAGGACGTGAAAGACTTACACAATGAAAATTACAAAATATTCCTGAAAAAGATTAAAGAAGATGTAAATAAATGGAAAAACATATCGTGTTCATGGACAGGAACACTTAACATCTTTAAAGTGTTAATAATACCCAAAGCAATTCTACAGATTTAATGCAATCTCAATCAAAATTACAATGGCCTTCTTTACAGAAATGGAAAAGCCAGACCTCAAATTTATATGTACTTGCAAGGGGCCCTGAAGAGTCAAAGCGATCTTGAAGAAGAACAACAAAGTAGGAGGGCTCATACTTCGTGATTTTAAAACCTGCTATAAAGCTACAGTAATCAAAACAGCCTGTTGTTGGCATAATAAAAGATACATAAATAGAATAGAATTGAGAGTCTAGAAATAAAGCTGCACATCTATGATCAACTAACTTTTGACATGGGTATAAAGTCCATCTAATGTGGAAAGAATATTCTCTTTAATAAATGCTACTGGGAAAACTGAAATGCAATATGCAAAAGAATAAAGCTGAACACACCTTATACCATATATAAAAATCAGTTTCAAAATGAAAAGTCATAATCTTGAAGGGTTTACAACTTTGATGGAAAGGAGTCATCACTGCTTTCTCAGTAATTTAGAAAAAATAAAAATTCTCCCTGAAAATTAGTAACAACAGCCAGCCTTCAAACAAGTTTGGGGCACAGATATAGTCTGGAGACATTCCAGGATAGATAACCGGTAAAAGCAAATTTTCTGTAAAGGAATGTATCCTCACCCTGGAATCTCAAAATTCCAAGATAAACCATATATATGGGCTCATAATTCAAAATTACAAACACACAATGATCAAATCACATAAGCAGGACTCAGCAGAAGCACTATACAGAAAAAAGGTAATCCCCAATGATTTCAGATATTAGAATAAAGAGATAAGAACTACAAAATAATTATGATTAAATTTGTAAAATAATAATAAGAGTCCTAAAACATGACCAAAGAAGTAAGAGACTGTCAAAAGTCACCAGGTGTATTTGCAAATGAACAAAGGTTGAGCTCAGAAAGAAAAATTTGCATACTGAAATCTAGCAAACACAATGCCAAGCAGTAGGGATTAAAAAAAAAAAAAAAAAAAAAGGCCCATCACAGTGAAACAGCAAAAGACCAAAGACATAAAAATCTTAAAATCAATTGGAAAGGAGAAACACAGATTACTCACAAAGCAAACTTCTCAACAGCAACAATAAAAATGAGAAATGGAATAAATCCTTAAAAATGCTTCATCCCCAGCTGTCATGGATTAAACTGTGTCCCTGGAAAATGTGTGTCAACTTGGCTAGGCCATGATTCCCAGTATTATGTGACTGTCCACCATTTTGTCATCAGATGTGTAAATCCTACCTCTGTGATGTTAATGAGGCAGGATTAGAGGCAGTTTTATGTTAATTAGGCAGGACTCAATCTACAAGATTGGGTTTTGTCTTAAATCAATCTCTTTTGAGATGTAAAAGAAAGAAGCCAGCAGAGAGACTGGGGATCTCTTACCACCAAAAAAGCACAGGGAGCATAGCCCATGCTTTGGACCTGGGGTCCTGCACTGAGAAGCTCCTCAACCAGGGGAAGATTGATGACAAAGACATTCATTCCTCCAGAGCTGACGGAGAGGGAAAGCCTTCCTATGGAGCTGGCACCCTGACCTCAGCACCCTGAATTCAGACTTCTATCCTCCTAGACTATGAGAGAATAAATTTATCTTTGTTAAAGCCATCCACTTGTGGTATTTCTGTTATAGCAGCACTAGATAACCAAGACGCCAATTCTCGTTTAAGAATGAAGGCAAAATAAAATTTCAGATAAAGAAAAACAGAGTTTACTACAAACAGATCCTTACTAGGGGAATTTCAAAAAACTGTGTCAAGAAAAACGAAATAATTCCATGCTAGAAAATACGGCAAAAAAAAAAAAAAAGAAAATTGGTAAATACATGGGTAAATATAAATTAAAACTAATGTACAAAACAATAACAGAATCAATTTGAAATTAAAGAAACAATAGAACTAACACATTTGAAAAAACAGGATGAGTTACCCAAGTTTAAGCACCCTAAGATCCTTCTATTGCTAAAGAGAGGGTAAATAATGTTGCGAAATAATTCTTTTTTGGTATCTTGCATTTCTCCACATCTTCTGAGAAGAGGCACTGAAAGGTTTTGTTTCAGACTATCTTCTTAAGGATAACTGTATAGCAAACAGCCTTGAAAGATGGAGATATTGTATCCCTCCATGTCATAGGGAAGATTCGTTTGCTGTATAGGACAATAAAGACAATGTTTCTCTTTGGAGCAAAGGTTCGGCAGGCTTGCTAGCAGCCCCTATTAAAAGACTGGGATCTCCTAAACTCAGGATTCATCAACTGTATGGCAAACCCATGGCATGCATAGCATCCACCTAGATCTGTCTCTGCTTTGCCTGTGAAACTTGGAGTGGGGATGGGAGAAGGGATTATCCAGGAGAACTGAGAGAATCATGAAGCTCATGCTACCTGTGACCCACAAGTGTTCTGTATTCTGCCATTATCCATGAAACTGCAAGTAAGGGAAAATCTAAAAAATTCATTTCTTGATACACTTGCTGTTAACTTTAGACTGTACGCATAATATGCCTGCAAAATTTTTAAGAGTAACTACAATAAGAATAGAAATAGGGGTGTATAACTTATAAAACAATATGGACGGAGAAAATACAATTAAAAACTCTATCAATCCAAAAGAATGCATGAAAGATAATAACCAAAGAGAAAGTAAGACAAATAGTACAAAGTTAGAAGGTAAACATAACACCAAAAAATACATCAATAATCACAATAATATAAATGAACGTCTCTGTCATGGATTGAATTAAACCAAAGAAAAAACCAAACCCTCTGCCGTCGAGTTGATTCCGACTCATAGCTACCCTATAGGACAGAGTAGAACCGCCCCACAGTTTCCAAGGAGTGCCTGGTGGATTTTGGTTAGCAGCCATAGCACTTAACCACTATGCCACCAGGGTTTCCAAAAATCTGTGTATCACACAGTGGAATACTACACAGGGATAAAGAACAATAATGAATCGGCAAATCATCTCAGAACATGGATGAATCTGGAGGGCATTATGTTGAGTGAAATAATCACAAACAGACAAATACTGTATGACACCATTATTATAAAAACTCATGAAAAGGTCTGTGCACAAAAAGAAACAATCTTTGATGGTTACGAGTGAAGGGAGGAGGTGTGAGGGTGGAAAAACATTAAATAGACAATAGATAAGTGGTAACTTTGGTGAAGGGTAAGATAGTACACAATACTGGGGAAGGCAGCACAACTTGTTCAAGGTGAGGTCATGGAAGCTCCACAGACAAATTCAAACTCCCTTAGGGATGGAATTAATGGGCTGAGGGCTGTAGGGACCATGGTCTCAGGGAACATCTAGCTCAACTGGCATAACATAGTTTATAAAGAAGATGTTCTACATTCTATTTTGGTGAGTAGCGTCTGGGATCTTAAAAGCCTGTGAGTGGCCATCTAAGATACTCCACTGGTCTCCCCCTTCAGGAGCAAGGGAAAATGAAAAACCCTGAAGACACAAGTGAAAGATTAGTCCAAATGACTTAACAGATCACAACTACCATGACCTCCACCAGAATGAGTTCAGTAAAACTAGACGGTGCCCGGCTACCACCACTGACTGTTCTGACAGGGATCACAACAAAGGGTCCTGGACAGAGCTGGAGAAAAATGTGTAACAAATTTCTAACTCAAAAAAAGACCAGACTTACTGGCCTCACAGAGACTGGAGAAACCCTGAGAGTATGGTCCTCAGACACCTTATTAGCTCAGAAATGAAGACACTCCTGAGGTTCAACTTTTAGCCAAAGATTAGACAGATCCATAAGACAAAACGAAACTAAAGAGGCACACCAGCACAGGGGCAAAGACTAGAAGGCAGGAGGGGACAGGAAAGCTGGTAATAGGGAACCCAAGGTCAAGAAGGGAGAATACAGACAGATCATGGGGTTGTTAACCAGTATCATAAAACAGTATATGTACTGTTTAATGAGAAGCTAGTTTGTTCTGCAAACCTTCATTTAAAGTACAATTAAAAACAAAAAACAAAAAACTTGAAAACATTATGCTGAGTAGAACAGTCAGACACAAAAGGACAAATGTTGTACGATCCCACTTATATGAAATATCCAGAACAGGCAAACGCAGAGAGTCCAAAGTTTATTAGTGGTTACCTGGGGCAGGTGGGAAGGAAAGACAGAGGTACTGTTTAAGCATACAGAGATTTGTTAACGGTGTCGAAAAAAATTTAGGTAAAAACAGTGGTAATTATTGCACAACAAGGTGAATGTAGTCAATCCCACTGAATTGAATATGTAAAAATAGTTGAAAAGTTTTGTTACGTATATTTCACCACAATAAAAATTTTAAACAGAAAAAAAAAGTGTGTATCAATTTGGTTGGGCTATGATTCCAAGTATGGTGTGATTTTCCTGTATGTTGTAAATCCTGCCTCTATGATGTCAATGAGGGAGGATGGCCGACAGCTGTGTTAGTAAGGCAGGACTCAATCTACAAGATTGGATTGTGTCTTGAGGGAATCTCTTGAGATATAAAAGAGACAAGCTAGCAGAGAGACAGGGTTACCTCATACCACCAAGAAAGCAGTGCCAGGAGCACAGCGTGTCCTTTGGACCCAGGGTCCCTGCACAGAGAAGCTCCTCGTCCAGGGGAAGACTGATGAGAAGGCCAACAGAGAAAGCCTTCCTCTGGAGCTGACGCCCTGAATTTCGACTTTTAGCCTACTTTACTGTGAAGAAATAAATTCTCTTTGTTAAAGCCATCCATCTGTGGTATTTCTGTTATAGTAGCACTAGATAACTAAGATAGTCTCCCATTAAGTCAGGTTGCCAGCTCTGATTTTAAAAAATCTCAACTCTAAGCCATTTTCAAGAGCTATACATAAAATGTAAGGATACAGAAAACTTGAAAATGAAAGGCTAGAAAAATATTTAACAGGAAAACACTAAACATAAAAAAAAAACTTATTATAATAACAGGGAAAACAGACTTTTAGACAAAAAGCAGTATTAGGGATTATATTGTTCAGAGTTCTTGGTTACAAACACCAGCAAATACTCTAGCTACCTTTAGCGCAGGAAAAATTATTAAATAATATTAGACAGCTTACAGAACCTCCAAGAAGACTAGATACTCAAGTTCACAGGTAAGTGGCCAAGAGCAATATTATTATTCTACCCTCACTGGGTTCAAGCACTACAGCCTGCACGAATGGGTACTGAGCATGGAGTACTTCGTCTATTGCTGTTTCTGAAAGTTTAATGACTTTACTCCGAACTTCACCAAATTTAACAGGAAAAGATTCTATGTAGTACCTCTTTCCTTTCATTGCTCTCTTCCAAACTGAAGCTTCATCTGCATGAGTATATCTTATTGGCAAAACCAGGGTCAAATAACTTGAGCATGGGAAGCTGTGAGGTTAATTATGGCTTCCACTTAGGTAAAGTGGGATTCCTATCAAAGGATTTTCTGAAAATACATGCTAAACAGCTACAAATCTGGCAAACTCTCACCCCAGAGATAAAGAGGGTGACCACAGAATAGTGAAAGGTTCAATTCACAAGGAAGACATAATTTTAGATGTATGTTCAACAAATAACATAAAATATACAAAATAGAGAATGGCAGAATTGCAAGGAGGTATTGACAAATGTGGAGTGTAAGTCGTTAAGATGCTTGGCAGCTAACTGAAAGATTGGAGGCTTGAGTCTACCCAGAGGCACCTCAGAAGAAAGGCCTGGCAATCTACTTCCAAAAAAATCAGCCATTGAAAACCCTATGGAGCACAGTTCTACTCTGACACACGAGTCAGAGCTGATTCAATGGCAACTGGTTACTCTTTATTGACAAGTGCACCAACATTGTAGGTGATTTTTTAATAATACCTTTCAGTAATTTTTAGATCAAATACATAAAAAATTTATCTGTTGGTTAGTTGCTGTCAAGTCAATTTCAACTCATGGCAACCCTATGGGTTAAAGAGTAGAACTGCTCCATTGGATTTTCTTGGATGTAATCTTTACATAAGTAGATAACCAGGCCTTTTCTTCCCTGGAACCACTGGGTAAGTTTGAACCACCAACCTTTAGGTTGGCAGCTGACCTAAAGCAACCTTTAGGTTAGTGGTTGGCACAAACCACTTGTGCCATTCAGGGTCCTTAAAAAATTTATGTAGGATATATAAAACTTGAACAACATAAATAACAAGTTAAATTAATGGATGAATATAGAATCTGTACCCATTAATCAGAGAAGTTAACATCCACATCAAGAACATATGGAATTTTTATAAAAACTGACAACATAGTAGGTTACAAAGTGAATCATTTATTTACTTCTAATGTTCTTTGCTTTGTATCACACATTAAATGTGAGTATCTTTTAATATTCCAAATAGTTATTGTTCTACAACATAATTTTTAATAGCTACATAGTATTCAATGGTAGGTATACAGAAAACTATTCTCCATGGTGGACATTTAGTTTATATTCCATTTCTCCCTAACATAAACAACACTGTGATGTAATTCCTATAGGAAAATATAGCCTGTACAGATAATCATTCTCTTATCATAAATTCCTAAAAGTATAATTGCAGGGTCAAACAGAACACATATTTTTGAGAGTTGGGGATGTATAATTTATCTTTTAACTCTATGATTAAAATGTTTTGACTGAATGTGTCGTGGTTTGGGTCAATTTTCACGGACGCATTGAATCCCTTTTATTTGCATAACAGCTTTTCATTGTTGGACTTTTTTCTGGTAGGCAGTTATTGTGGATCAACTTGATCTTTCCCGGATAGTTTTTATGGTTTATTAGAGCAGATTTAGAATAGCCTCTACTCTAAGGAGCCCTGGTGGCACAGTGGTTAAACCGATCAACTGTTAATTGAAAGGATGGCAGTTTGAAACCACCAGCCACTCTGTGGGAGAAAGATGTGGCAATGGCAGTCTGCTTCTGTAGAGATTTACAGCCTTAGAAACCCTATGGGGTCGCTATGAGTCGGAATCGATTAGATGGCAGCGGGTTTGATGACGTTCTACTCTAGGGTTAGTTTAGTCCCATTACTAAGGCATGGCAACTCTGGAGTCTCTGCTTAATGTCCTGGGTGTTCAATGACTCTCCACTGGCTGGACAGAATTTTAATGTCTCCAGCCTTAAATGAGTTCTAGGAGTCCATTTACAGGTCCCTGGTAATTCTTTGATTGGTCTCATGGAGTTTCACCCCATACATGCACTGACTGGTACACAGTTAACGGACACTCCATGCAGATTTTTGGAGCTATTTCTCTGCATAGCTTCCTCGTCTCTGGTATGCTGTTTTACAAATTGCAATCCTCTCTGCCTCCCCTAGCTCTAATCTCTATGTCCTTAATTCAGCAGGACAACTTCACTCTATTTGGGTTCCCCTCCCTGCACTGCAGTCCAGAAAGTACCTCAACCAAAAAGCCATAATGATGATAGAGCAGACCGTGCCTTTTTTCCCCTTCTCTCAAAGCACACATACCTGCACAGTTTGTTGCCAGTGCATGAAAACATTTCCTACATTTTGTCCAGTTTTCAAATTGTTGATGGCAGAAAGGAAAGTTGAGTCCTAGCAACTCCTTCATGGTTGGTGGCAGAATTCCTTCTCTCCTATTTTTTTTTTTTTTTGTTGTTGTTAACTGTATCATTTTCAAATAAACTTTTTTGAGAAATAATTTGTAGATTTACAGAAAAATTGTGAAGACAGTACAAAGAATTCCTGTATATCCTTCCTCTATTTCCCCAAATGTAAACATCTTACATAACCATGGTACATTTGTCAAAACTAACATTAACACTGCTACATCACTATTAACTAAAAGCTAGACTTCACTGAGGTTTCACCAGTTTTTACATTAATATCATATTCTGTTCCAGGATGCAATACAGCATACCACACTACAGTCATTATGTCTTACTTGCCTTTGGTCTGTGACAGTTTCTCAATCTTGCTTTTCAAGACCATGACAGTTTTGAGGAGTATTAATCATTTTGTAAACTGTCCCTCAATTTGAGATTGTCTCCTGTTTTTCTCATGGTTAAACTGGGATTATAGGGATTTGGGAAGAATAATACAGAGGAAAAGTGCACTCTTCATCACATCATATCAAGGGGTCATGATATCAACATGACTTATCACTGGTGAGGTTAGCACTGATCACTTAGTTAAGCTAATGTGTTCCAGGTTTCTTCACTGTTAAGTTGCTTTTTTTTTCCTTTCCATATTCTATTCTTTGGAAATGAGTTGCTAAATCCAGCCTGCACTCAAGGTGGGGAAGGAGAGGAAATTAAGTTTTACCTCCCGGAGTGGGAATATCTACATGTATATTTGGAACTTTCCTATAAGGAAAATTTGTCTCTGATACCCATTTATTTATTCAACTACCTATTTATATCAGAAGGGGCTCATGTATATTTATTTTATTTTGGTTTATAATCCAATCCTATGATATTTATTTTATTGTGCAAACTGTTCCAGCTTTGGCCACTGGCTGCTCTTTCAGGCTGGCTCCTGTATCCCTTTGATATGCACCCAACCTTTTCTTTTTTTGACCCTATAAGACTCTCCATGCTTATCTTATTTTTTCCTTCCCCAGTCCTAGGATCAGTCATTTCTCCAAGAAGCCCTGGTTCCTTTCTTTGAAAAACAGTAATTTGAAACCAAAATCTGAGCATTGGGTATACTCATTGCTCCGGGTGTCACTAATTATAGGTCCTCTCAGCAGACAAAGCTAGGTAATACATGTATGCATACTAACCAATGTATACACACACACACATATCTCTATTTCTGTATCTCTTTATATATGTTAAACTAAAAATCAATTAGTACTGATGATTCCAACTCTAATTCAATATGACAGGGTTCATTCTAGCCTTCTGCCCTGTACTTACATATAACTTCACTGAAAGTAAGAAATCTGCCTCCCATCTTTGTCATTTATTTCCTTACTTATTGAACCCCAGTATATATAAAGCAGCTTCAGAACTGATCAATGATACCCCGTGATAAACAAATTGACAACTTGTATACAATGTTTTATAGTATCGCTATGAGTTGGAGTAGACTCGATGAACACGGGTTTGGTTTGGTTTATACAGCGTTTATGTACAGTTCTTTTTATCACTTCCATAAATTTTCTAATCAAATACTCTTTTCTAAAGTTACTTAGGTGAGCTCCCAGCCCCCAACATCCTTCAGTGAGGTTATGCCATAAATGCCTAATACAGTCAAGTCTGTCAGTTTGTCGGACTGTGGTGGCTTGCGTATTGCTGTGATACTGGAAGCTACACCACTGGTATTTCAAATACCAGCAGGGTCACCTACGGTGGACAGGTTTCAGAGGAACTTCCAGACTAAGACAGACTAGGAAGAAGGACTTGAAGGTCTACTTCTGAAAAAACTGGCCAGTGAAAACGTTATGAGTAGCAGTGGAACACTCTCTGATATAGTATCAAAAGATGAGCCCCGTGGGTTGGAAGGCACTAAAAGTATGACAGGGGAAGAGCTGCCTTCTCAAAGTAGAGTCAACCTTAATGTCATGGATGGAGTCAAACACTTGGGACCTTCATTGGCTGATGTAGCACAACTCAAAACGGAAAGAAACAGCTACAAACATCCATTAATAATCAGAACGTGGAATGTACGAAGTATGAATCTAGGAAAATCAGAAGTCGTCAAACATGAAATGGAACACATAAAGATCAATATCCTTTACTGAACTAAAATGGACTAGTACTGGCCATTTTGAATCAGACAATCATTTGGCCTACTACGCCAGGAATGACAAATTAAAGAGGAATGGCGTAGTGTTCATTGTCAAAAGAACATTTCAAGAATTATCGTGAAGTACAAGGCTATCAGTGATAGGATAATATCCATATGCACAGAAGGAAGACCAGTTAATATGACTATTATTTAAATTTATGCACCAACCACTAATGCGAAAGATGAGGAAATTGAAGATTTTTACCAACTTCTGTAGTCTGAAATTCATCAAACATGCAATCAAGATGCAGTGATAATTACTGGTGATTGAAATGCAAAAATTGGAAACAAAGAAGGATCTGTAGCTGGAAGATATGTCCCTGGTGATAGAAACAAAGCCCGAGATGGCATAAAAGAATTTTGTGAGACCAGTACTTCTTCATAGCAAATACCTTTTTTCAACAACATAAACGGTGACAATACACATGGACCTCACCAGATGGAAAACACAGGAATCAAATCAACTACATCTGTGGAAGAGACAATGGAGAAGCTCAGTATCATCAGTCAGAACAAGGCCAGGGGCCGACGATGGAACAGACCATCAATTGCTCATACGCAAGTTGAAGTTGAAGAAAATTAGAACAAGTCCACGAGAACCAAAATACAACCTTGAGTATATCCCACCTAAATTTGGAGACCCTCTCTCAAGAATAGATTTGACACATTGAACACTACTAACCAAAGGCCAGACGAGTTGTGGGATGACATCAAGGACATCATACATGAAGAAAGCAAAAGGTCATTAAAAGACAGGAAAGAAAGAAAGGACCAAAACGGATGATAGGAGAGACGCTGAAACTTGCTCTTGAATGTAGAGTAGCTAAAGCAAAAGTAAGAAATGATGAAGTAAAACAGCTGAACAGAAGAATTCAAAGGGTGGCTCGAGGACACAAAGTAAAGTATTATAATGACATGTGCAAAGACATGGAGTTAGAAAACCAAAACGGAAGAACAAGCTTGGCATTTCTCAAGCTGAAAGAACTGAAGAAAAAAATTCAAGGATCAAGTTGCAATTTTGAAAGATTCTATAGGGAAAATATTGAACAACACAGGCGGCATCAAAAGAAGATGGAAGGAATACACAGAGTCACTGTACCAAAAAGAACTGGTCAACATTCAACCATTTCAGGAGGTAGCATATGATTAAGAACCAATGGTATTGAAAGAGAAGTCCAAGGTGCGCTGAAGGCATTGGTGAAAACAAGGCTCCAGGAATTGACAGAATACCAAGTGAGATATTTCAACAAACGGATGCAGCGCTGGAGGTACTCACCTGTCTATGCCAAGAAATTTGGGAGACAGTTATCTGGCCAACCAACTGGAACAGATACACATTTCTGCCCATTCCAAAGAAAGGTGATCCAACAGAATGAAGAAATTAATGTCACACACAAGTAAAATTTTGCTGAAGATCACTCAAAAATGGTTGCAGCAGTACATCAACAGAGAACTGGAAAAAATTCAAGCCGGATTCAGAAGAGGACATGGAATGAGGGATATCATTGCTGACATCAGACGGATCTTGTCTGAAAGCAGAGAATACCAGAAAGGGGTTTACCTGTGTCTCACTGGCTATGCAAAGGCATCTGACCGTGTAGATCATAACACATTATGGATAACACTGTGAAGAATGGGAATTCCAGAACACTTAATTGTGCTCATGAGGAACCTGCACATAGAACAAGAGGCAGTTGTTCAAACAGAACAAGGGGATACTGTGTGGTGAAAAGTGTGCGTCAGGGACGTATCCTTTCACCATACTTATTCAATCTTTACGCTGAGCAAATAACCCGAGAAGCAGGACTATATAAAGAAGAATGCGGCATCAGAATTGGTGGAAGGTTCACTGACAACCTGTAATATGCAGATGACACAACCTTGCTTGCTGAAAGTGAAGAGGACTTGAAGCACTTACTGATGGAAGATCAAAGACTACAGCCTTCAGTATGGATTACACCTCAACATAAAGAAAATGAAAATCCTCACAACTGGACCAATAAGCAATATCATGATAAATGGAGAAAATATTGAATTTGTCAAGGATTTCATTTAACTTTGATCCACAATCATCTGTGAAAGCTGCAGTCAAGAAATCAAACGACATTGAGCAAATCTGCTGAAGAAGATCTCTTTCAAGTATTGAAAAGCAAAGATGTCACTTTGAGGACTAAAGTGAGCCTGACCCAAGCCGTATTTTCAATCACCTCATATACATGCAAAAGCTGGACTATGAATAAGAAAGACCGAAGAAGAATTGATGCCTTTGAATTATGGTGGTGGTGAAGAATATTGAATATACCATGGACTGCCAGAAGAACGAACAAATCTGCCTTGCAAGAAGTACAGCCAGAGTGCTCCTTGGAAGCAAAGAAGGCAAGACTACGTCTCATGTACTTTGGACACGTTATCAGGAGAGGCCTCTCCCTGGAGAAAGACATCATGCTTGGTAAGGTAGAAGGTCAGCAAAAAAGAGGAAGACCTCAACAAGATGGTCTGACACAGTGTCTACAACAATGCGCTCAAACACAGCAACGACTGTAAGAATGGCACAGGACCGGGCAGTATTTCATTTCGTTGTACATAGGATCACTATGAGTAGGAATCAACTCGACTGCACCTAACAATAACAACAGTTAGATTTATTTGTGATAATCTGCATACTAATCTGGGTCTCCCACAACATAATGGTTGATATTTTTTTTTAATTTGTATAAATGAAACTTAAGTTTTTGTGATGTAGAGTTCTATGGGTCTTGAAAAACATACTGAGTCATAGGTTCACCACCCAAGGACCATACAGAACCATTCTATCACCGTAAATATTCCCCTATGTATCATCATTGTAGTCAACTACTTATACTTCCCCTAACCCTGACAACAACTGATCTGTTTTCTGTACCTACAGTTTTGCTTTTTCCAAAAGCAAAGATACGGAATCACATAATATGTAGTCTTAGGGGTCTGGCTTCTTTTACTTAGCAAAATGCATTGAAAATTCATCAATGTTGTTATGTGAATCAATAGTTCATTCCTTTTTACAGCTGATGAGTATTCCACTGTATAGATGAAACACAGTTTGTTTATTCATGCACCTACTGAAGGACATCTTGGTTGCTTCCCATTCTGGAATATTATGAATAAAACTGCTATAAAAATTTGTGTAGAGATTTTGGTGTGAGCCTAAGTTTTCAATTTACTTGGGCAAACACCTAAGAGTGTGACTGATGGATTATATACTGTCTATTTTTAACTTTATAAGAAATTACCAAACTGTCTTCAAAAGTGATTGCACCATGTTGCATTCCTACCAGCAATGAATGAGAGTTCCTGTAGCTCCACACTCCACATCCTCAAGGACATTTGGCATTTCAATTTTTTTATTTTATCCATTCTAATAAATATGTACAAGTAGTATCTTACTATGGTTTTAATTTGCACTTCCCTAGTGACAAATGATGTATTTTTTCCTATGGTATCTGTTATCTATACCTACTTTGATGAAGTCTTTATCCTGATCCTTTTGCCCATTATTTAATTGAGATGTTTGTTTTCATACTGTTGAGTTTTAAGAGTTCTTTATTTATTCTGGATATGAGTCCTTTATCACATATGTGTTTAACAAATATTTTCTCCATGTCTATGGCTTATCTTTTTATTATCTTAACAGCATCTTTCACAGAGCAAGTTTTAAATTTTGATAAAGTTCAATGTCATGGACTGTGCTTTTGCTGTTTTATCTAAAAACTCATCACCAAACCTAAGGTCACACAGAAACTTTTTTCTGTTTTCTTGTAAAAAGCTTTATAGTTTTGCATTTTACATTTAGGTCCATGATTCACTTTAAGTTAATTTTTGTATAAAGTATAAAGATGTCTCAAGGTTCTTTTTTTTTTTTTTCCATGTATGCCCAATTCATCCACTACCGTTTGTTGACAAGTGTATCTTTTCAACATTGAACTGTCTTTGCACCTTTGTCAAAAATCAATTGACTGTATTTGTGTGGATCTATTTGTGAATTCTTTTTCTGGTCCACTGATCTCTGTGTATATCCCTTTGCCAGTATCACACTGTCTTGACTGTTGTTGTTATTGTTAGGTGCTGTCGAGTCAGTTTCGACTCATAGCAACCCTGTGTACTACAGAAGGAAACACTGTCTGGTCCTACGCCATCCTCACAATCGTTGTTATGCTTGAGCACACTATTGCAGCCACTGTGTCAATCCATCTCGACAAGGGTTTTCTTCTTTGCTGACCCTCTACTTTACCAAGTACGATGTACTTCTCCAGGGACTGATCCCTCCTAAGAACATGTCCAAAGTATGTAAGACGTGGTCTCACCATCCTTTGCTTCTAAGGAGCATTGTGGTGGTATTTCTTCCAAGACAGATTTGTTGGTTCTTCTGGCAGTCCATGGTATAGTCAATATTCTTCGTCAACACCACAATTCAAAGGCATCAATTCTTCTTCGGCCTTCCTTATTAATTGTCTAGCTTTCACAGGCGTATGATGTGACTGAAAATACCATGGCTTGGGTGAGGTGTACCTTAGTCTTCGAGGTGACATCTTTGCTTTTTAACACTTTAAAGAGGTCTTTTGCAGCAGATTTGCCCAATGTCATGTGTCTTTTGATTTCTTGACTGTTCCTTCCATGGGTGTTGATTATGGATCCAAGTAAAATGAAATCCTTGACAACTTCATCTTTTCTCCATTTATTATGATGTTGCTTATTGATCACCATAGCTTTATAATAAGTGGAGAAATTGGGTAACATTAGTCTTCCAAATCTGTTCTTATTTTTCAGAGTTGTTTTGGCTATTTTAGGTCCCTTAACTTTCTAAATAAATTTTAAAATAAACTTATAAGTATCTACAAAAAAACTTGCTGGGATTTTGATTTAGAATGCATTGCATGTATATACAAATCAGATCGGGGAGAACTGGCATTTAAGAATATTAAACCTGCAAATCCATGAACACAGTATATCTCTCCAATTATTTAGACCTTCTTGATTTCTTTCATCAGTTTTTTGTAGTTTTCAGCATTGGAATACTTGTATGTATTTTTTAGATTTATACCTAAGTTGTTCATTTTTGGGGTGCTATGTTAAATGGTTTTTTTTTTTTAAATTTCTATTTCCAATTGTTCACTGCTGTTACAGAGGAATGCAACTGATTTTTTGTATATTGATCTCACATCCTGTGACCTTACTAAACTCACCTGTTATACGTGTTTTTGCATATTCTCTGAAAACTTCAATGTAGATAAGCAAAGTATCTAAGAAAAAAAAAATCCTGCTGTCGTCAAGTCAATTTCAACTCACAGTGACCTTACACGACACAGGAGAACTGCCCCATAGGGTTTCCAAGGAGCAGCTGGTAGATTCGAACTGCTGACCTTTTGCTTAGCAGCTGATCTCTTAACCACTGTGCCACCAGGGCTCCATCTAAGAATAGTTACCTAAAGAACAGTTTTATTCCTTCCTTTCAGATCTATATGCCTTATGTTTCTCTGTATTGCTGTTTTGCACTAGCTAGGACTTTGAGTATAACGATGAAAAGCAGTGGTGCAAGAGGACATTCTTGCCTTGTTCTTGTGTTCAGTCTCTCACCATTAAGACATCAACTGCAGGCTTTTCATACATACCCTTTATTAGTTTATGAAAGTTTCCTTGGCTTCCTAGTTTAAATCATAAATGGATACTGAATTTTGCCTAATGTTTTTTCTGTATCTGTTGAGGTGAATGTATAGTTTTAATCGGTTAATATGGTGAATTACATTGAATAACTTTCAAATGTTGAAGTTATCATAAATTTTACTTAGCTGTAATGTAATATCCTTTATACATGTTGCTGAATTTGATTTTCTAATATTGTATTGAGAATTTCTGGTCTTATAAAATGAATTAAGAAGTGTTCCTTCTATTTTCTGGAAAATATTGTGTAGAAATGACATTATTTCTTCTTTAAAGGTTTGGTAGGATTTATCAGTGAACCCATCTGGAGTTTTCTCTTTGAGAATGTTTTTAACTGCAAACATTCTTCTGTTGCTATCTTTTTATCTTCAATTTCATTAATAGATACAGGGCTATTCAGGTGATCTGTTTCTTCTTGAGTAAGTTTTGGTAGTTTGTGTTTTTCAAGGAATTTGTCCATTTCATCTGTTACTGAATTTATGAACATAGAGTAGTTCCAATCATTCCCCTTTATCCTTTTTATGTCTGCAAGATCAGTATGTAGGGATTTTATTATTGCCATATTTTTTCTTCCAATATTTAAAGATGATACTCTATCTTCTGGATTGCACAGTTTCTGACAAACAGTCTATACTATAATTCTTATCTTTGTTCCTCAGTAGATAATGTGTTTTTTCCCTCAGCTGCCTTCAGGATTTTCTCTTTTGCTTTTTAGCAATTTGAATATGATATGCCTGGTGGTGGCCTTCTTTTGTTTTGTTAGATGTTTTTGGTATTTATCCTGTTTGGTGTTCTCTGAGCTTCTCAGGTCTTGGGTTTGGTGTCTGTCAGTAATTTTGTAAACTTCTTGGTCATTATTTCTTCAAATAATTATTCTGCCCTGCTCTCCATTTCTTCTCCTTCTTGGTTCCAATTGAGTGTATATTAGAATGTTTGATATTGTCCCACAAATCTTGGGTATCCTTTAATCTTTTTTTTTCATTTTTTATATTCTTTGTGTTTCAGATACTTTATTCCTAGATATTTTAATAATTAGAAGAGGGCTCATCAAAAGCCATTAGAATATTACTTTCCACTTGAAACTGTCTTACTGCCCCCATCTCTATGAATTCATTGAATTTTTCCCCCCCTCTTACCTCTATGTTTCTGTTTGGGTTTATCTCCTATATCCTTCAAAGGATCACTTTCCTCCATATTGTGCATTTCTCATCCTTTTCTCCCTGGGAGATTCAATACAAACCCACAGTTTCAATAACGCTTTTTACATAAACTCCCAAATCTAGCATGTTCAAAACTAAATTCAATAAATTTCTTCCTCCAAAACTTGTTCTGTTTTCCATTACCTATCTAGGTGAATGATACTAACAACTGCCTACTCATCTAAATCAAAACCGTAACAGTCGTCATAAAATTCTCCTTCATTCCTTAAAATCAACTAGTTACCAAAACGTGTGAGCTCTACCTCAGATATACTGCTTGAATCTCTATTCATTTTGATATGGTTTTAATTAAAGCTTTTATATAACTTCTTGGATTTAAGCAATAGTGTCTTCCAATCTATCCTTTCCACTGCAGATAGAGTGATTGCTTTCAATTACACACTTGATCACATCACTTTCCAACTTACAATTTTTTAGTGCCACCTTAACACTTAAAGGTTAAAAAGCCAAACTACTTTACAGTGTCCAGTGTCCTCCATAATTTTGGTTAATCAACATCTTTTCCCATCTCTCATATCCTGAAAACATATAATTTCATATATAAATTTCAGGGGCTTGCTTTAAAAAAGAAAAAACAGTTAAGTATTATAAAAATTATAAAAACATATGTCCATGTAAATAAAATGCTAGACTTTTCCCAGGGATTTGCAAAGGGCTTAGCATTTTAGGAACCTAGAAGCTTGTGCTTCATAAATTTACAGTAAATCTGCCTCTATTCACAAATAATCCATCAGAAATTACTTGAAATCATTCCTTTCAATGTGTTCTTTGTTCCATTTGTAATACCCCATTTCACTTTTACCTAGCTAAATCAGACTCACACTTCAAAACTTGGCTCAGATCTCTTCAGAATTATGACTTTACCTGCCCTGCATCCCTCCACAACATCAGGTTAGACACCCATCCATTGGGCAAACAAAGCAATGTATGTAAATCTCTGTCATAATGTCAATCATACAGCATTAGGTTTATATCATATCATCACTCTGTCTTCCTTATCAGAAGATACCAATGCCAGAAAGAGCAAATCCATTTAAAACAGGAACCAAATTTTCAAGTTAAATAGTTTAACTCACACATCATCTTAAAATATGTTAGGTTATAATTATAAATATGAACTAACTTTTATAATAATAAACTAAGAAAAAATCAATTTGAAAAGTACTTTGTGTAATTTTTCTCATAAAATTTAAAGACAGCATGATAGAACAGCTCAGAGAAAGTGTCAGGTTATTTTGTGAAATATATTCAAGCCCTATCTAACTCACTCATACTCACTTCTCCTTGGAAGCCCCTATACTTGCCACAAGAAGCCCTGGTGGTGCAGTGGTTAAGTGCTTGGCAGCTAATCTAAAGGTCGGTAATTCAAACCCACCAGCTGTTCCGTGGGATAAAGATGTGGCAGTCTGCTTCTGTAAAGATTTATAGTCTTGGAAACCCTGAGGCAGTTCTATTCTGTCCTATAGGGTCACCATGACTCAGAATCAACTTCATGGGAATGGGTTTTGTCTTTTTTTGGATACTTGCCATGTTTTTCTTTGTCAATTGTAAAATAATAGAATGCAGATAGATCTTCATTTAGCAAGGGCTTTGAATGTAATTCAGACTGTTCTAGAAAATTCACATTATTTCATGAAACTGCTCCCTTCGCAAGATTTACAATTTTACTTAACAACTGCTTTACGCAGTATGTTACATGTAGTAACCATTTGAAAATCAATAGGAATAGCTAATGAAATTGATGCTATGGGGAGTAAATTAAGTGGGGAGAAATGTTTGGGAGTCATTTTATAAACTGTCAGTTTATTAGTAAAATTTTTACTTGTTATCATGATTTGCTTACCTATACATCTTTGTGACTTCAGGAATCTGAATAAGGAAAACTCAGAAAACAAAGATCCCCTTATAGTTCACAGCTTTATTCCCAATGCACAACACAATGTTTGGTAAATAGTAGATAATAAACATTTCTTGACAGAACAAATGAACAAATAATACTGGTCCATATACTCCAGATTCTCTTCCACAAATTCATTAAGAATATTTCCCAAGTATTCATTTCAATTCTGTCCAATAGGGAATAGAAAGAAAAAGATTTAGTTGTCCTCAAATATTTTACTGTCTAAGGGGTGAAAACAAGTACAGATAAGTTAACATAAAAAAGAATATAAGAATCTTAAAAAGTACAACATACAAAGAGAGAGACAGGAAGGAGTAAAAGAGGAAAGGAGATCATCTGGTATGGAATACAGGCAAGGCAGAATGAGAAGATGAATGAATACTATAGAGATAAATACAATTTCACCTAGAAAAGGAAAACAGCTGAGAGATCTGTGACTCCTTTCCTCCACCCACCTCGCACTTGCAGAGAAAATAGCCTAGGAAGGACAGGCCAAGCATGCCGGATCCCTATTGTCCTGGCCCTGCTGACACGAAGGGTACAAGTTCCACACTGGATTTCGACAGACATTTCTCCAACGAAGATATACAAGTGACCAGTAAGCACATGAAAAGCTGTTCAACAATATTAGCCATTAAGGCACTTCCTCGAAATGTTAAACAGGAGCTATCATATGACCCAGCAGTTATACTCCTCAAAATGTTAAACAGGAGCTATCATATGACCCAGCAGTTACACTGCTAGGTATACACCCAAGAGAAAAAAAAAACCTTCCACACAGAAACTTGTACACAAATGCTCCCAGCAGTATTACTCGTAATAGTAAAAAAGTGGAAACAACTCAAATGCCTGTCACCTTAAGAATGCATAAGCAAACTATGTGATATCCACACGATGGAATATTATTCAGCAATAAAAAGAAATGAGGTACTTATATATGCTGCAAAATGGATGAACCCTGAAAACATGCTAAGTGAAAGAAGCCAATCACAAAAGACCATATTTTGTATAATTCTATTTATATGAAATGTCCAGAAAAGGCAAGTATTCAGAGACAGAGAGTAGATTAATGGTTGCCTAGGAGAGAGAGTTTGGGATAAATGAGGAGCGGCTGCTAATGGTCCACTGTTTATTTCTGGGGTGATGAAAATTTTCTAAAAATGATGACAGTGGCAATGATCAATTCTGTGAATATACTAAAAACCACTGAATTGCACACTTTAAATGGGTGAACTGTATAGTATGTGAAATTATATTTCAATAAATAAAGCTGTTTAAAAAAAATTCCTAGAAGAGGACAGAAGTGTAGCTGACAAAGCTCTCCACTCATCCACAAACCACCCTCCCCCCAAAAAGTTAAAGTGATCTCACAAAGAATTAGAAGAAGTATAACCAACATAATGCCAGCAAAAATCTCACTCTTCTAAAAAACCAAACCAAACCTGCTACCGTTGAGTCGATTTCGAGTCACAGTGACCCTATAGGACAGAGTAGAACTGTCCCATAGGGTTTCCAAGGAGTGCCTGGTGGATTCAAACTGCCAACCTTCTAGTTAGCAGCCGCACCTCTTAACCACTATGCCAAACTGTCTCATAGGGTTTCCAAGGCTGTAATCTTTACTGAAACAGACTGTCACATCTTTTTCCCCTGGAACTGCTGGTAGATTCGAACTGTCAACCTTTGGTTAGCAGCTGAGCACTTAACCACTGTGCCACCCGGGCTCCTTTTATTCTGGGCAGCTTTCTAAAAACCCAACTACCTTGAGTAAGTCATTGATCTGAATAAATCAAAGAAATAATTAAAAACTTATCACGTGTGTAACAAATTATCTAATTTCACTATACTGGGAATGTAATATACTTGACCAGGTTATACAACTTAGCTTTGGATTATATCTTATTAGCAACATCTGCCACTTTTCTAAGCCACTGTCCTTCATAGTATCCTGGAAACAAAAAGAGTAATCTGTATTCCATTTTATTAACCTGACCTAAAAATTACAATAGGGACCATATCTATTTTATTCATCATTATGTTCTATGTTCTAGCATATTAAGGGACACATAGTAGGTACTCGATAAACAGTCACTGAGTAACTGTTTTTTAAGCTCTCCTAAAATCATGTCTTAGTGATAGAGGAGAAAAGAGAGTTTTAAACTAGGTATTTTAAAGTACCCTAATTGCATTTCATCCATTTGTGCTAAAAATGTCAGGACTTAATTACGTTGCTTCCAACCTAACTGAACTGTAAGAATTTGCATCCAATGCCAGGTGGCTGTGAAACTCTGCCCGGAATACAAATTTCCCCTAACCCAAACTCTGCAACTGACAAATTATATATTTTTCCAGGTCTGAACATGATGTTAGTCATTCCATAAAAGTGGGTGAGATAAGACAGAACTTTAAAGGAAGAAAAGAAAAATGCCATCTGCTTAACTTATTTTTAAAAGAACTGCCTTTTAAGAAACAAGATAATTTAGTCCTGAACTACTCAAAATATTTTCTTCTACCAGAATTATGTTACGAAGGTTTTTCTCAAAGTGAGCTGTGTAGAAAATAGATTCAACTCTGAAAATGCTTTTAGGGAATCTATTTGAGTTCATTAGGAAAGAATGGAATTCTTTCTTGGCTGTATCTTTTTTCAGTATTTTGAGCAGCAGGTGCCTATAATTTAAATGCTGGAGATTAGTGAAGTCATCATTTTCTTTTGCTCCTGGAGTTAAGACTCTCATTATCTCATATACAATTAGAAAGATCCTCAGGCTGCAGAGGATAACAGTGTTGCTCAAAGTTTAATGCAGCCATCCGGTCACTAGAGAATAAATTTCTGTGTTGAACACCAACCAAGTGCTGAATACTAGAATCAGATCTGCCTGAAGAGTGGGGAAAAGGTGAGTTTTGACAAGGTATATTCACTAAACATTGAGTCTGTTACTCTCTCCATTACCCATTCTTTCATTTAGTCATTAACTCATTCATTCATTTATATATTTTATTTCTACTGGCCCTACTGTGCATTAAACATTATGGTAGTTTAATATCTGTAGCAGTGATATAACAATAAAAAGGAACACAGTTCTTACTCTTAATGAGGTTACAAGCCATTGAGAAATACAGGCAGTACACAGGCAATTATAATACAGTACAAAAAGCTATGATGGGTGCTTAGAAAACACACAGAAGGACACAAGGGAGATCATGGAGGGCTCAGTCAGTTCAACCAGCATTCTTTCCTTCCTAAATGGGTTATCTTAAATTAAAAAATTATACTCAATTTCTTTTAGAAAGCAAATAAATATCGGGTAATTATCATTTACCACACTATCTAGGTAGGAGTGGAAAGAGGAGCAGCAATGACTGGTCTCCTTGAAACTGCTGCCTAATAATCTAGTGCTATGGAAATTTTCCCAACTGGGTAAAAGTAACTCTCCATAATCTCTCAAAGAATACAACGTCAGGATTTTTAAACTCTCAAAACATCTAGAAACAACAACAACAACAAAATGGCATCTCCTAGTTTCTGTCATTTACTTGCTAATTTGGGCTAAGTCACAAGCCGGTGTTTCTTAGGAAGCTCATTAGGGAAGCATACTTATAGAGACTTTTGACTATCCAACTTCTTTGCCTGCCTGTTTGACTGTCTCCCCAACCCACAGCTAGCAATCTTCCACTGAAAAATCCAAGAGTTCATATACAGAACTCAACAGTCATTATTCCATTGAGGCCTCCCCTCTGCAGCTGTTTAATCTCACTTTAGTCTCACTCCTTAGGTACCCACATAAACCAAAACTTAAACAAAAAACTCTATTCTTCTACTTAGTTGAGCTTTAGTTTTTACATCTCCAAAATAAGAATTAAACTAATTAGATATGACTTTCCCATGGAGGAAGGAAAATTTCAACAGTAGTGTGGGTGACAGTCCCAAAATGACCCCAGTGATTCCCACCTCCTGGTATTCACTTTCATGTTCTCTCTTCCTCTTGAGTGTGGTAGAACCTGTGACTTGCTTCTAACCAACAGAATATAACATGTAATCATGATAAGGTTACATTATATTAAGGGTGATGGATGTCACTCCCATTAGGATGTTATGTTATATAAGACTGTATTAGCAGACTAGAACTAGAGATTCTCCTTGGTTTGATGAAGTAAGCAGTCATTTTGAGGAAGCCCATATGGCAAGAAATTGTGAGCAGTCTCTAGGAACTGCAGGCAACTTCTAGGATCTCTAGCAAACAGCCAGCAAAAAAAGTGGAGGACAGCAGTCACCCAACCAGAAAGATATGAATTCTGCCAACAACCTGAATGAGTATGGAAGCAGATTCTTCTCCATTCCAGTTTCCAGATGAAAATGCAACCCAGCTGACATCTTGATTGCAGTTTTGGGAGAACCTGGGCAGAGGACCCAGTTAAACAATGCCAAGAATTCTCACACACAGACACTGTGAGATAATAAATGTCTACTATTTTAAGCCACTAAGTTTGTACGAATTTATTACACAGCAATATAAAACTAATGTAAGTAGACAATGCAATCACCCATGTGTTCACTCTGACCATTAAAGTACCATGTTCTCAATAAATGTAATACGTGGATATCAAAACTTTGTTTAAATCATTAGTTTCAACCTCCTGTACTCTCATTTAGCTAAACTGGTTTCTAAACAACATAACATATTCATGGAGTTTCCATTCTTTCTTGTAAGTTGTGGATAAATCACAATTTATTTAAACTTTATTCTCTGTCTCTCCCTCCCTCTTTGTTTCTTCTTTATCAAAACCTTCATCTCCTCCTGAAACAATTCACCAATGCTCCCATTAAACTTTTGTAGCTTGTATAATAATACTCCTCAGTTAAGGCATTATATTGGAAAGGTAAATGAGAATCTACCAACCTGACAACAATAAACAAGCAAACAAACCACCACCTACAACAGCAACAAAAACACATCATAGTACTGTAACTGTACCAAAGATTTGGGTAGCTACTTACAAGCAGCTCCCATTGCTACTTTTCTTGCTTTAAAGTCATCAGAACCACACTATTACTAAAGGGATGATGGGAAAGGACACTTTATGACACAATGGTCAGATATTCACTGAAGTCTAAGCCATCTAAGACTAAAATCACGTAGAGGGGATCTTATCATCCAGAAGTTTTAGAGACCATCTCTTTCTATACAACACTAATCTTCCTTCTTTTAATCAGGCTAAATGCCAAAGATAATCAGAAATGAGATGGAAATTTTCTCAGATAAAACCTAATAAAAAGCCAAAAACAAGAAAAACAGGTGAGAAGTTATCATTGCTACTCCTATTAAACCCATGAGAAGAGGTTATCATCATTTAGGTTTGCTTTTAGGGAAAAAAAAAAAAAGTCTCTTGCAAGGATGGCTATATCTTTCCAAAAGGTGGGAATCATCAGCCATACAGCCCTTCTTCCATCACTCTGTAGCAATGCCTAGAGCATTTCTCTGAGGTGAATCACTCACACCAATTAACAGTTAATATTTAGTTGATATTAATTTTAAAATAATTGATACTTTACCAATTTATTCAATATGTAAAATTAGAGACTTTTTAAAGAAAACTAATTCAATATACTTTGTTAAGTACCTTAAATAGGTTAGTTAAAAGAAATTAAAAAAATAATTAAGCCAGTGTCTTAATCATCTAGTGCTCCTCTGACAGAAATACCACAAGTGGATGGCTTTAACAAACAGAAGTTTATTCTCTCACAGTCCTGTAGGCTACAAGTCCAAATTCAGGGCATCAGCTCCAGGAGAAGGCTTTCTCTCTCTGTTCACTCTGGAGGAAGGTCCTTGTAATGCATCAGTCTTCCCTTAGTCTAGGAGCATCTCAGCGCAGGAACCTCAGGTCCAAAGGACACGCTCTGCTCCCGGCACTGCTTTCTTGGTGCTGTGAGGTTCCCATGTGTCTCTGCTTGCTTCTCTCCTTTATATCTCAAAAGAGACTGGACTAAGACACTATCTAATCCTGTAAACCTCGTCAATGTAACCTCATCATAGGGATGGAGTTTACAACACATAAGGAGATCACATATAACCTCATCATAGTGATAAGAGTTTACAACACATAAGGAAATCACATTAGATTACACAATCCTACTATACTGGAAATCATGACCCAGCCACGTCGACAGATATTTTTGGGGGACACAATTCAATCCATGACAGCCAGTTAGGCTGGTTCTCAAGAAACTTACAATATACTTAAAGAGACACAATATGCACTGCAAAATCTGGTGAATAAAAAAAAAAAATTCACTACACACCCAATAAAGAACAAAAAACAAAATACTCGTTGCCACTGGGTCGATTCTGAGCCATGGCAACCCCATGTGTTACTACGTAGAACTGTTCTATAGGATTTTCGAGGCTGTAATCTTTACAGAAGCATATTGCCAAGTCTTTCTTCCGTGGTACTCCTGAGTGTGTTCAAACCACCAACCTTTAAGCTAATGGTTGAGCGCAAACCATTTGTTCTAACCAAAGGACCTGCACACCCACTACAAGAGCTAAAATTAAAAGACTGATAATACTATGTGGTGACAAGCACATAGAGCAAAGAAAATCTCATTATTTGTGGTGGGAATGGAAAATGGAAAAATGGGAATAAAACCAAGAAAGGCCGGAAGAGATGATGGCAGAGGGTAAAAGGAACAGATCCAGTTGTACCAATTTCCTAATTCTATTCCTAGAAGTTCTCACACCTGACCTGGTTTCTGAAGCTCTTTCTTGATTCTCTGAGATATACTCCTCAGTTACATAAGCAAATTGAGCCCCATTATTTATTTCATTAAAATGTTTTTAATACTGAATTGGCTATTTATATGCCTCAGGCAGACAACACAGATGTTATTCATTTTAAATCATACATTCCTGTTAAATCTAATCTCTACTGTAGTTAAGATGAGCTTTTTGATTAAATAAATTCTAAAAATAATGAGTCTATAAAAAATTTAACATGTATTCTCAGGAATACACAAAAATGAGGAAATGTCTTCTGAAAGCAAAGTACGTCTTTGGATTTGCAGAGCTGGTACAGAAAATAGTACTACAGTATCATAGTACCAGAGAACAAGCCTAGATTAAACTGTATTGCCCCAATATACAATTTTTAGACCAATAAATATATAACCTTCCAAGCACCAGTGAGAACCTGATTAAAAATTATAAGATCTTATATTTAGAGATACTAATACAAACAAGATAGCTTTACTAGCTGTTTCAGATTTAGCGTAACTACTGGCAGCAGAGCAAAATGAAAAATCAATAATGTTTAAAATGTTGCCATTATTAAAAAAATGCATTTCCACACTAAATGAAATTTATCTATAAGGAAACAAAGGATGTTATAAAAACTCTTCTATTTCATTTAATAACTATTATCCAACCCAAAGATACTCTAAAATTAAAATTTTATAGTCAATAAAAATTAAATAAATTCATCTATCTGAAAATGCAGTATAAGAATGTACTGCTCTATGAAAAAAAAACCACTTCAGAAACCACTGTTTATCCTCTGCTGACTGGCATTTTTAAGAAACTAAATTTACCACAGAAACCTGTCTTAACACTGGCAGATAAGTATAGGCTATATTTAGATACGACTGCTTTCCAGACAGCAATCCTGCCTCTCCTTCATATTTAATGTCATGATCCAAGGGACCAAAATATCATTCAATCAGACTGACTGTAGTGTGAAAAAACTATACTCAGGGGGATAAGGCTGTGTTTCAGAAGAACCAAAAGAATGAGAGTTCTCACCAAAAGCAGTAAAATTTCTGTAGAAGTACATACAATAAGAACTTCATGTTTAAGAAATTTATAATTAGATACAACTATTTTATCCAAGTTTTTCATTATTCTTAAGTGTAACTGCTGTTATCAAGCATTAATGAATTATAATCTCAAAATAAATTTCAACAAGCAGGTTTTTTTTTTTTTAAACCAGTATACTGCATTTGTAAGCTGATATCTAATAACTAAAAAAGAAATCTTCTTATTCCATAAAAAGCAATACCTTGCAATCAAATATAACAAGAGCAGTAGTAATACAGGTCTGCAAAAGAAACAAGGAAGAAAAACTAATGAAAATGCTATGGTTGTAAAATTACTATGCATTAATTTGTGCTTTATAATCTTCTTTATAATAACAGTGAAAAGAATTTCTACTTTTACTAAATAAGTAACAAAGCTTTGTACTTTCTATTTTGATACTCCGAAGTATCATAATAATCAAGCATAGGAAATATCTTTATTTTTACTCTCTAGATAGATGTATCAAAGTCAAAGACAAGATATGAAGTAGTAAGTGCAGTTCGGTTAAAAATGGCAGCACTTCCTCATCTATAATACAATTTATCCAGAATTTAGGATATTCTAAATTTGATAAAACTATTAGAGATTAAAATCTCTTCTCTATTTTTAATGATCCTTCCTTTTCATAAATCACAAATGGTTACAACTTGATAATACTTTTCAAAATTTTGACATCACTTACTGGCTACCTATATGCCTCAGGCAGACATCTTTGAGCAGCATAAATAAAAACAAAACTGATAAATTTATCATGTTGTACAAAATTCTTAAAAAATATAAAATCTCCCCATTTGAATTATAAAGAAAGTGCTAATATCCTACATTCTAAATTATATGTGCCACATTTACATCCAAATTGGTAGGGAAGTAGTCAAAGTATCTCTATTTGCAGATGATATGATCTTATACAAAGAAAACCCCAAAGAATCCACAAGAAAACTACTGGAACTAATGGAAGATGTCAGCAAAGTTTCAGGAGACAAGATAAACATAAAAAAATCACCTGGATTCCTTTACACCAACAAAGAGAACCTCGAAGAGGAAATCACCAAATCAATACCATTTACAATAGCCTCCAAGAAGATCAAATACTTAGAAATAAATCTAACCAGAGATGTAAAAGATCTATACAATGCAAACTACAAGACACTACTGCAAGAAACCAAAAGAGATCTGCATAAGTGGAAAAACATACCTTGCTCATGGATAGGTAGACTCAACATAGTGAAAATGTCAATTTTGCCCAGAGCAATCTACAGATACAATGCAATCCCGATCCAAATTCCACCGGCATTTTTTAACGAGATGGAGTAACAAATTACCAACGTCATACGGAAAGGAAAGAGGCCCCGAATAAGTAAAGCATTACTCAAGAAGAAGAACACAGTGGGAGGCCTCACACTACCTGATTTTAGAACCTATTATAGTGGCACGGTAGCCGAAACAGCCTAGCACTGGTACGATGACAGATACATAGACCAATGGAACAGAATTGAGAATCCAGACATAAATTCATCCACCAGTGAGCAGCTGATATTTGACAAAGGCCCGAAGTCCGTTAATTGAGGAAAAGACAGTCTCTTTAACAAATGGTGCTGGCGTAACTGGATCCCATCTGCAAAAAACTGAAATAAGACCCATACCTCACACCATGCACAAAAACTAACTCAAAATGGATCAAAGACTTAAATATAAAATTGAAAACAATAAAGATCATGGAAGAAAAAATAGCGACAACACTAGGGGCCCAAATACATGGCATAAACTCAATACGAGCCACAAGTAACAATGTACAAGCACCAGAAGAGAGTCTAGAAAAACGGGAGCTCCTAAAAATCAAACACTTATGCTCATCAAAAGAGTTCACCAAAAGAGTAAAAAGACTACCTACAGACGGGGAAAAAAATTTTGGCTATGACAAATCTGATCAGCATCTAATCTCTAAAATCTACAAGATACTGCAAAACCTCAACAACAAAAAGACAAATAACTCAATTAAAAAATGGGCAAAGGATACGAACAGGCACTTCGCCAAAGAAGATATTCAGGTGGCTAACAGACACATGAAGAAACGCTCACGATCATTAGCCATTAAAGAAATGCAGATCAAAACTACAATGAGATATGATCTCACCCCAACATGGCTAGCATTAATCCAAAAAACACAAAATAATAAATGCTAGAGAGGTGTGGAGAGACTGCAACACTTATACACTGTTGGTGGGAATGTAAAATGGTACAACCACTTTGGATATCGATCTGGCGTTTCCTTAAAAAGCTAGAAATAGAAGTACCATACAATCCAGCTAACCTGCTCCTTGGAATATATCCTAGAGAAATAAGAGCCGTCACACGAATAGATACACGCACAACCATGTTCACTGCAGCACTGTTCACAATAGCAAAAAGATGGAAACAACCTAGGTGCCCATCAACAGACAAATGGATAAACAAATTATGATATATCCACACAATGGAATACCACGCAACGGTAAAGAACAACGATGAAGCCGTGAAACATAACATGGAGGAAGCTGGAACTCATTATGCTGAGTGAATTTAGTCAGTCACAGAAGGACAAATATTGTATAAGACCACTACTATAAGAATTCAAGAAACGGTTTAAACCCAGAAGAAAACATTCTTTGATGGTTACGAGGGTGGGCAGGGAGGGCGAGAGTTATTTACTAACTAGATGGTAGTTAAGAATTATCTTAGGTGAAGGGAAGGACAGCACGCACTACAGGGGAAGTCAGCACAACCAGACTAAACCAAAGCTAAGAAGTTTCCTGAATATAATCAAACACTTTGAGAGACATAGTAGCAGGGGTAGGGGTCTGGGGACCATGCTTTCAGGGGACATCTAGGTCAACTGGCATAATAAAGTTTATTAAGAAAATGTCTGCATCCTACTTTGGTGAGTGGCGTCTGGGGTCTTAAAAGCTTGCAAGCGGCCATCTAAGATGCATCAATTGGTCCCACCCACCTGGAGTAAAGGAGAATGAAGAACACCAAAGACACAAGGGAAGTATTAGCCCAAGAGACAGAAAAGGCCACATAAACCAGAAACTTCATCATCCTGAGACCAGAAGAACTAGATAGTGCCCAGCTACCACTAATGACCGCCCTCACAGGGAACACAACAGAGAGTCCCAGATGAAGCAGGAGAAAGTTGGGGTGCAGAACTCAAATTCTAGTAAGAAGACCAGACTTAATGGTCTGAGACTGGAGGAAGCCCAGAAAGCATGGCCCCTGGATTCTCTATCAGCCCAGAACTAAAACCGTTTCTGAGGGCAACTCTTCAGACAGGGATTGGACTGGACTGTGGGATATAAAATGATACTCGTGAGGAATATGCCTCTTAGGTCAAGTAGATACAAGAAACTAAATGGGCAGCTTCCGTCTGGAGGTGAGATGGGAAGGCAGAGAGGGTTAGGAGTTGGTTGAATGGACATGGGGAATCAAGGGTGGAAAGGGGGAGTGTACTGTCACAGTATGGGGAGAGCAATTACAGTCACATAACAATGTATGTATAAATTCTTGTATGGGAAAAATTTAAAAAAAAAAATTATATGTGCCACACTTAGAAATGACCAATACTTCCATGAATTAAATAATTCTTCCTCTAAATGTCTGACATAAAACATACCTAGAATGGCCCTAAATTTTTAAGAGCTTTTGCAAATTAAATGAGACACACACCCCATACACACAGTCAGCATAAGCATAATATATGTTGTTGTTGTTAGGTGGCATCGAGTTAGTTCCGACTCATAGCAACCCTATGCACAACAGAACAAAATGCTGCCCGGTACTGCACCATCCTCACAATCATTATGCTTGAGTCCACTGTTGCAGCCACTGTGTCAATCCATCTCGTTGAGGGTCTTCCTTTTTTTCGCTGAGCCTGTACTTTACCAAGCATGATGTCTTTCTCCAGGGATTGATCCCTCCTGATACCATGGCCAAAGTATGTGTAGTATAGTGTCGCCATCCTTGCTTCTAAGAAGCATTCTGGTTGTACTTCTTCCAAGACAGATTTGTTCATTCTTTTAGCAGTTCACAGTATATTCAATATTCTTCGCCAACACCATAATTCGAAGGCGTCAATTCTTCTTCAGTCTTCCTTATTCATTGTCCAGCTTTCGCATGCATATAAGGCAACTGAAAACACTATGGTTTGGGTCAGGTGCACCTTAGTCTTCATGGTGACATCTTTGCTTTACAACACTTTAAAGAGGTGTACAGTATATCTCATTCAATTCATTTAAACTAGTAATTAGTTTTACCAGAACTGAAGCACAATGCTGGGTATTTACTATATACACTGTTTAGGTAAATTACAGATTGTTGTCAGGTGTTGTCATGTACCCTTGTCATGGAATTGGTTCCAACCCATAGCAACCTTATGTATAACAAAATGAAACTGTTGGGATTCAGAGTATGAAACAGTCACTTTGTTTCTGTCGTTTCAATCTTCTCTGAGGCAGTAAACCTGGCATCTCTGCTCTGACTAGCTGAAGTATAATCACACATAGACACACTTACATACATAGAGAGAAAACTTTGATTCAGTTTAATTCAGTCTCCACAAAAATTCCATATCTACTCATTTATCTGATTAAGACTCATGCAACATTGCTTTGAGGGCCAATATTGACCAGATCAGCCTAGGTTCTCTGCAGCCTACCTTTTCCTCCTCTATTATACTCTCTCCTTTCAAGTAACACTGGTGCTTGAAATACTTGATTTTCCTTTACCACCAACTGCTTTAAGCATGAGGAGCTCAGGTAGAAGAATCATAATAAAATCTTCCAGGCATATTAACATATAAAACATTCATTCAATATGCATATCTTATTATCATAATATACTTTTATTTTGGAACATTTATTAAAACCACATGTACAATTTTAACAACTAATACACTAGTCTGGAGTACTCATCAAATGCCAGTAATTTTTAAGAAGGTTTTTTTTTTTTGGGTAACAAAGACATTTCAGCCATATTTCTTACTGAATACTGAAATATCAACAATTCAACTCCATACAGAATCGTCTAATATACACAAATCAATGAACTAGTAGTAAGGATTACTGTCAAGAGTCTGGGACAGAAAAGAGGAAGGTGGCTTTTTAAATAAATTTTCACTCATAAGGTGTATACTAAATGAAAACAATTTCCACAGGAACAGAATTCAGAATAAAATATTTCCCATCATGACAACTGAATAAAGTATTTTTTTCCACACTGGGCATTTCTTTCCTTAAAGAATTTAACCAAGTAAGAAATCTATCCCTAAAATACAGAGTCATTAATAGCATACCTTGACAATTTTAAATTAAAAAAAAAACCTTTCCAAACTCAAATAAGCAGGGGCAAGAACTATTTCTTCCTCACTGAGTTCTTACGTTTTTCCATACCAGAATAACTAATGCCAAGAGATTAATGCTGTCAAGAGAATGATGTTAAATTAAGAGAGCCACCTGTTTTAAAACAGAGACTGAGAATTATTTTGTCTATCCATTACAGTAGTGGTCTAAGATGAATCTAGAATGAATTTAGAATCTAGCGGTAAGTGGCATAATGAATATTATTCCACATTCTGGGAAGAAGTACCAAATTCTTTCAAAATACTATAATTCACTATCATCATCCATTGTTGAACCGTCTCTCCACAGCTTTTGTATCATTAAAGTGCATATAAGCCTGTTTTTTCCACAAAGATTACATTAACAGATATATAAACTTATTGCACCAAATACCTTACAAGTAATATAATAATGGAATTCTTTTTTATTCATGCAAATGGGTAAAATCTTTCAAAACTTATAGTTTCCTCTCATATCCATAAGGAAAACAGAACTCTATATGCAAATAATTGTTAACCAATATTCATTTACTAGGTATATGTACAGCTACATAAAATTGCATTGTGTCCTTGATTAGGTATTTACAAGGCTGAAGGGAGAACGATCAATCTTCCTAGGAATAAAAATCATGGAGAAAGAATACTGGCAACACTTTTGAGTGAGGAAAAAAGACTGGAAAAAGGAAAAAAAAAAGGAAGAGATTTGGGTTTGGAAACTCATTCTGAACTCATTACATTATAATCATAAATCTTCGATACATTTTCAGCTCTCTGTCTCTCGTGGCTATATTAAAAAAAATATGACTGGTCAATCATTAAGGAATCAATAACTTTCAGATTCAATATATGCTTGTGTTTTATTCCTCACAAAATTCTCATTGGTTTTCTACCAAAATTGCTGGGAGGGTAGATCACATGTGATCTGGAAAAGACTGATTTCTTATTATAATATATTTTATTGCATACATTAAACATAGTTAAAGAAAGCACCTGCTACCACTCAATTTTCTTTTTCTGCTGCTCATGGCTTAACTAGCCTTGATTTAGACCTTTTGGTTAGCAGCAAAGCTCTTAACCACTGCACCACCAGGACTCCACATATATATATAAGAATAATCCTACTGAGGTGTTATGTTCATATAGCAGATAGGATGCATCTTTTCCAGTACATAAAACTGTAAAAAAATTAATTTAGGAAACAGAAAGTGATATCAGAGTAAACTATATGCTGATGAATAATGAGATTGATGCAAGCAAAAAAATTAAAAATTGAAACCTATAAAACACTCCAAAAATCCTGTGCCATATATACCTTTCTAATCTAAAATATATTTGAAAAAGCTTAAAGTAGATGTGAACAAATTCAATTTCACTTTACAAAGCAAATAAACGATTAAGCATGTTCCCTATCTAATACTATTGTCACATTGGCAAGATATTGCTAGTCAAAAGTTAATCATTAATCATGACATCATCCCTTCTTCTAAAATCTCTTCTCCTAAAAAGAAACTATGCCATCAGGTTTCACTATGTGGAACACAAACCGTTAGAAAAGCAGAAATTGCTCTAACTTAAATCACTTCTGAATTACGAATCTTTTGAAAACAGTAACACCAATCATAAAGTTTTAAATTATATTTAGTAGTGAAAACCAAATACTCACAAAGAAGGATCTTGTACCAGATCTTTGAGATTTATCCCACTGCGATCTTCTGCAAGATTCCTGAAGCAACTATCACTCACTAAACAGGAAAGGGGGAAAGAAAAGAAAATTAATTAAACAAAACAGTTTGAAGGATTTGGTATTGTGAATATATGCAGAAGACAGAAGCATCTAAAGTTCATTCAAGATATTTTAAGTGTATAAAGTTTTAATTACCTTCCAGTGAGAGATTCGTACTCAGTGATCTTTGATAAGTCACAAAATCTCTCTAGGATTAATTTCCTTAAATGTAAAACTATGAAATAAAACGATGGGTTTAAATTAAATGGCTTGAAAAGATTTCTTTAAGATTTAATATTTTGAAAACTAAGTCATACTAAATTAAAAGAAAGCCCTCAAAAAATGATATATTTTGTGAATCATATTTTTTATCTATATTTTGTTTAAAATTACTGCTGACCAAAAGCAATTGTGAAATTAAAACTGGCTGTCTGAATAAGGTTTTCCAACCATCAATACTGATCAACTTCTAGGTCTGCTAGATTTAGCAACAAATATTAATATTCAACAAAAAGCCACTATTTCAATAACAAAATAATTTAAGCAGACAGACATAATAAATACAATATATAAAATAGTAAACGTGGGTCTTTCATAACATTTAACTTTTGTTGTTACCTTTACAAAACTAATTTACTAGTACATAGTGGTAAGTCATTACTCTCACAAAAACAACTAGAAAAAAAGAGATAAATTTACCAAAATCAATCAATCAATAAATAAAGATATTGGAAAGCAATGGGAAAAAAAAGGAATAAAAAAATGAAACTTGAAGAAAAGTAAGATCTCTTCTTAGGTGAGCTGAGCCTGCTGATTGTTTTCATTTCTGGGAGACTGCCATTTAGACGTAGTCTAAGGCTCAGAAAAAGGGACACTAATAGGAAAAAGAGAAACCAGCAGAACTCTAGACGGTTCATGGGCTGGCATGACAGATTGGAATCTTGTGGAGCCACAAATGCACAGAAAGTTTTCTCCCTGGGAGATCTGCTGAAGGGCTTAATTGCTAACTGAAAGATCAGCAGTTCGAATCCACCATCTGCTCCACAGGAGAAAAGACCTGGTGATCTGTTCCCATAAAGATTTCAGCCCAGGAAATCCTATGGGGCAGATCTACTCTGTCCTATAAGGTCTCTATGAGTTGGAATCAACTCAATGGCACATAACAACAAGAGAATGGCACAGAGGATTGGGACAGGATTCTGGGTCAGAAGGCAGGCAATATTTTCTGTAATTATGTGGTGTTTAGGAGTCAAAGTTACACTACAGCAGGTGTAGCCTACAACATTCAGTGTAGCATTTCAACAGGTCTGCCCTCAAAACATATGCTCGCAATCAAAAGACTCCCTTGGGGACCAGGCGGAAGCAATAAAAGGTATCAGGGCCAGAAAGGCAGAGTAAAATCTCCCATAGTTTCATAACACCTTAAGTATAAAGTCACACTAGAGAGAAGAACCTATAACACAAGAGGTCTTGCCCTTAAGATATTTAGATTATGTGTACCTACAACAACAACAAAGTTGCTATCCAGACTCCACCCAGCACAATTCCTGGTTGAACTGAGGTGATTAATCCTTCTAATAGAGGATTGAGGGAAAATAAAATTTACCTCAATTTCCACTGTTCTATTATAAACAATATTTGGCATACAATAAAAACTACAATACGGAAAAAAGCAGAAAATGTGACCAGTAACCAAGAGAAATATAATAAATACAAGCAGGCCGACAGATGATAAAAGGATTTTATAAAATTATTTAACATATATTAAAGATAATAGAGAAAAAATGTTCACAGTAGATGAAAAGAAAATTTCACCAGGGAATTAAAATCTATGAAAAAGAATCAAATGATAATTTTAGAATTTAAAAATACTATATCTGAAATTAAGAATTCAGTGGGTGAGTTTCATAGCAGATGTAACAGCAAAAAACAGGCAGACAGAAATATTCACACTGAAACAGACAGACAAATAAATGAAAAGAACAGAGCATAAGAGCCATTTGGGAACCAAAGCAGTCCAATACATGTGTAATTGCAGTCCCAGAAAAGAAGAGAGAAAGAAAGGAGAAGCAGCAGTATTTTCAGAAAAAAATGCCTGAGAACATTCCAAAACCAATGTAATACACTAATCCACCGACACAAGTAGTCCAACAAACCCCACACTGGAAAAAATTCAAAGACAACCACCACCCAGTAATCAAACTGCTAAAAACTGAAGGTTTCAAGAAAATCTTAAAAGCAGCACGGAGAGAAAACAGGACACATCATTTTCAAAGGAGAAACAATAAACTTAACACCTGAGTTTTCAACAGAAACTATGGAAGCCAAAAGATAATGGAATGATGTATTTAAAATGCTGAGGATCAAAACTGCGACTGTAAAAGTTTATAACTTGATAAAATACCCATAAAAAATAAAAGTGAAATAAAAACAATTTTCTTATAGAATATTTTCGCATTTGTTAGCATAAAGAAGATTAAGTGACTGGTTATTTTATATTTCAAGTTAACAGTTTTATTATATGCCTTTGAGAGCCATATCTAATCTACATAAACAGCACGAAGAATATAGCACTTGCCTTGTCCACTTCCAAAATCCATTACTCAGTATCTTATCTGTATTTTGTATTCCCTTTTCTTATAGAGATCCTCTCAAAATTATTAGCTTTAAGACCCCCTAATCTAAATCTGCTTCTCATAGAAATGATTAATACAAACAAACCATGATGTAGTAAAAAATATTTAAAGTGGAAAAAAGTTTGGATTCTCTTTTATTAATTCTAAAGCAATAGCCTGTTTTTTTTTTTTTTTTCAAATAAGTGACTTTGACTAATATATCATTTTCATTCCATATTTAACAGAAACTGATCTTAATCTGTTGATTTATGACAAATTCTCTGCTTTCCATAATTTTAACACAAATGCTCTTTATTGTATCAGTTCCCGGGTAGAGCCTAACAGAGGAAAATAAAATGTTGGCATACAGTAAGAAAAACGGGTTTCCAGCTAAGCTGAACTATAATTGAAGGCATAATATATCATAAAATTTGTTCTTATAAAGTTTCTTGCCCAATTTGGCAAAAATGAGAGCTCAGCCACAAACTTCAAGGGCCTGAAAGTTTTGGAGGCTGAATTAAAATGGAATGAACCTCTGTTCCTTTAAAGGCTTGCTAGTCAGCTATCTGTGAAATAAGTTTTGCTAAAGAAGGCACTTTTTAAAACATGCATGACCCATCCAAATTTTAAGTTAAAAACAGCAAGAAATCTAAAGAAGTGGAGTATTAACACTAATTCTGAAACTCTGGCTGCCTAACAGACTATAACTATTGTTTTTAGGTAAGATTTTTTTTTCAAGAATCCAATAAACGTTTTTTATCTTCCTTTTTTGGAATTTAATGATGTTACATTTTAAGAAGCTAGTGAACAAAGTTTTTCATGTGAAAATCACACCAAAACCTATCGTTTTTGATCATCATGTCTTTCTAGGTGTTATTCCCAGTATATTCCAACTAAAGGAATTACTATGCCCTTCACTCCACTTATTAGTGTTCTTCAGTATATTAATATATAATCACAAAACAGGAGAAATTACAATAGAAACATGTAGTCAAACTGCATGGTACTAACATGAAAATCATACTTGCACTTCAATCTGATTTATGCTGACATATTAACTTAGAAAATAAAATTATTTAAACATATTTATAAACAGACTCTAGCAGAGTGCCTGGCTAATCATATGCATTTTTTTTCTGTATATGTTCATCCTACAGGTCTATAATCAAGATAAACGGTGACATTCACTATTTCCTAAGCACTACATATTCATTATTTCACTTATACTAAGTATATTCTAGTTATACATATAACCAATATGATCTTAGATAAAATCCTTACAATGTATTTTCCAAATCCAATTATTATGGATTATTCCATCAGATTATTAAGAACTATATTATGAAAGACATAGTCTTTTCTTATTTATAGGATGACATTTATATACCACCTGGCTCTGGTCAAGAAGGAGTTCATGTAAGAAGAAAATATCTATCCTCACAAATTCATGTTTAAAAAAAGGCATGGGAGGGAATCAGTATTTACAATCTTGATAGTGCTGTCCCATGTTTAAGAAAATAAAGCATTTAACCACATGAAATTGCTAACAAGACAATAAAAACTGATTCAATTAAAAACTCATTCATTCTGTAGTTGCTACATATCCAGTGAAGTAAAATTCTAAAGTCAGGAATGACCTTATAAAAACAATTGATAATTAAAATAAAAATGTAAGTTTATAAAATAGAGACATTCTAGCTGGTTTAATTCAAGGTAATACTTCAGGCAAACAAAAACTGTAAGCACAACTTGTTTATTTGCTTTTGTTTGCTACTTTATCTGTGCATTTTTATAAAGCTATGACTAAAGGAAGGGGAAAGAGCATGGGAAAAGACGAAGGATAGGAGGACAAAGGAGGAAGAGAATTAGGGGGACAAGAAGGGGAAGAAAGGAAGAAAGAGGCAGGAGAAGGGAAGAAGAAACCAACAAATTGAAGGGTTTTAACAGCTCATACAGCTTGAGTAGTAAAGTTAACGGATGTAATGTATAGCTGAGAAAGCATATGGTGTTGGTATACTTGGGTTTCTATTTGGCTGCTTAAACATGTGTCATGAATTACTGTAGCAACTACAGCAACTACCAGAGACTAAAATAACATGAAACATTAAGTTTCAAAAAAAGTCAGACTCACTGAAGAATTAGATATACTCTGCTATCTCAACAACAGCAAAATCTGCAAGAATAACAGTATATAAAGTCACATGATTTAGACATGGCTAGAACTCATTCTTGTAGCTTAGATTATTATTTATGGTTATGTAACTACTATGTCATGTTAGGCACAAGGACATACGATTTTTACACATCCTGGTTACCCACCAGAAGTGAATTCTTTATTAACTACAGCAGAAGTAATAATAACAACAATAATAATAAAAGAGAGATCATAGGCTGCAACTAAATTTAAAAGTATAAAGCTTCTAAAAGAAAAACTTCTTTCCAACTTTAGCATAGACAAAGATTTCTTAGATTGAGTGAGTGGCCATCTAAGATACTCCACTGGTCTCATCCCTTCGGGAGCAAGGGAAAATGAAGAGAACAGGATACAAGGAAAAGACTAGTCCGAAGGACTAATGGACCACAGCTACCAAGGCCTCCACTGGACTGAGTCCAGTACACCTAGATGCTCGGCTACCACCACTGACTGCTCTGACCAGGATCACAACAGAGGGTTCTGGACGGAGCTGGAGAAGGATGTAGAACATAATTCTAACTCACAAAAAAAATAAATAAATAAACAGATTTACTGGCCTAAAGGAGACTGGAGAAACCCCAAGAGTATGGCACCCAGACACCCTTTTAGCTCAGTGGTGAATTTATCTCCGAGGTTCACCGTTCAGCCTGGAAATGGACAGCCCCGTAAAAACAAATTGGACTAATGAGGTACAGCAGTCCAGTGACAAGGGCCGGAAAGCAGAAGGGGACAAGGAAGCTGGTGATACGGAACCCAAGGTTGAGTAAGGATATTGTTGATGTGTTGTGAGATTGTTAACCACTGTAATAGGGTAACATGTGTAGTAACTGTTAAATGAGAAACTATTTTGTTCTGTAAGCCTTCATCTTAAGTGAGAATAGCAGGCACAATTGGAAGAGTGTAGTCAATGTCACTGAACTATGCATGTAGAAATTTTTCAAATGGTGTATCTTTGGCTATGTGTATTTTCACCAAAAAAAAAAGGTTGAGAAGTTAGAGGGTTAATATGTTGTGGGGTTGTTAACCAACGTCATAAAACAATATGTGTACTACTGTTTCATGAGAAACTATTTGTTCCGTAAGCTTTCACCTGAAGTACAATAAAAAAAAAAAAAGAAAATTTCTTAGATTGAACATAGAAGATAATAGTAATTTTAAAAAGTGATAAATTAGAATTCATCAAAACTAAAAACTTCTGCTCATCAAAAACACACCATTAAGAAAATAAAGAAGCAAATCACAAATTGAGAGATACATTCATAAAACATACATTTAACAGAGGACTGGTATCCAGAATATAGAAAGAACTCCTAAAAATCAATAAGAAAAGACAAATATGTCAATTTAAAAAACTGAGAAAAAGATACAAAGAGATAGTTCACAAATGAAGCTACAGAAATGACCAGTAAGCCCAGAGGGAAAATAAAAAGCGCAACATCATTAGTTATCAGGGAAATACAAATTAAAACTGCAATTCAATATTACTACAAACCCAACAGAATGGCAAAAGTTAAGGACTGATAAGACCAAATGTTGTGCAAGGCTGTGAAACAACCAGTACTCTCATACATTGTTGGTGGAACTAAAAAACAGTACAAGTGCCTTGGAAAAGGATTATTATAAAACTAAACATGTATCTATCTTATGACCCAGCAATTCCATTTCTAGGTATTTACCCAAGAGAAATCAAAGCATATACCCACAAAAAACTTGCATAAGGATATTATAGCAATTTTATTCATTAACAGCCCTAACTGGAAACCTAGGGGTTCATCAACAAAAGAATGGATAAAAACTGTAGTATACTTCATATATACTCAACAATAAAAGTAAAGATACATGCAACAACATGGATGAATCTCAGTAACATTAAGCAGAGTTAAGAAAAAGTCTTACCCAAAAGAGCACATACCATATAATTCTATTTATACAAAGCTCTAGAAGAGGTCAAACTAATCAAAGGTTAAAAAAAAAAATCAGAAAATTTATTGCCTCTGGGGGATGGAGACAGGGACTGATAGGGAAAAGATACGAGGAAACTTTCTGGGGTGATGATCATGTTCCTTAAACTGGAAGAGGGTTGGGTTACACAAATGAATGCATTTGTCAAAACTCATAAAATGGTATCCTTAAATTTTTGTATTTCACAGTTTGTAAATTTTACCTCCAAAAGAAGGAATCTTAAACAAATGCTGTTGTTAGCAGCCATTGAGTCAGCTCCAACTGATAACAACCTTATGTACATCAGAACAGAACGCTGCCCAGTCCTGCACCATTTTCATGATCATTGGTATGTTTGAGGCCACTGTTTCGGCTATTCTTATCAACCCATCTCATTGAGGGTTTCCCTCGTTTTTGTTGGCCCTCTACTTGATATGCATGCTTAAGTGTTCAGACTGAAGTGACTGATGTCTGTAGCTTACTTGGAAATATATAAAAAATAAGATGAAGTGATAAATGGATAGAGAAAAGAATATACGGATATAAATACGGTAAGGCAAATATAGCAAAAATACATTGTAGATGTTAGGTAGTGAGTGTATAGATACTCATTGTATAAGTCTGTCAACTTTGAAATTGTTTGAAATTATTCATAATAAAACAGTAAAAGAAAACTAATAGTCAACAATAAAATTAGCTCTAGAGGGCACTGTGAAGCAAAGTCGGGAAATTTTAATGTGGACTGTGTATTAGAAAATAGCACTGTATTATTGTCATATTTTCTGAATATAATCTTTGCAAAGTGGTCCTTCTTCTTAGGAGATTCATGTTGAAGCATTTAGGAGACTAAATGGTTCCACAAACAAAATCCTACCAAACCTAGACAGAGAGAGAAAGTAGGGGAGAGTGCGTAAACAAATGTCAATATGTGATAAAATGTTAATTTCGAATCTAAGTGAAAGAACCTCCACTCATCTGTCAGTTTATTCTACTGTGGTGGCCTGCATGTTGTTATGATGCTAGAAGTTATGCTACCAGTATTTCAAATACCAGCAGGGTCACCTAGGTTTCAGCAGAGCTTCCAGACTAAGACAGACTAGGAAGAAAGGCCTGGTGATCTACTTCTAAAAATTAGCCAGTGAAAACCCTATGTATCACAACAGAATACTGTCCAATATAGTGCTAAAAGATGAGCCCTCTAAGTTGGAAGGAACTCAAAATACACAGTGGCTGCAACAACAAACTTGAGAATACCAACATTGATGAAGATGACACAGGATTGGGCAGCCTTTCATTCCACTGTGCATGGGGGGTTGCCCTAAGTCTGAGCTGACTCTGTGGCAGCTAATACAACAAATGAAAGAAACATAAGTGTTGTAGTATTATTGAAACTTTTCTATAAATTTAAAACCTTCAATTATTTTTCAAATTTAAAAGTATACGAAAAAATAACGAACTTTTGGCAATATTAGCAAATAAAGGCTGTCCAACTTAACACAAAACAAATTGTGGTATTTCATACAAAGAACATGAATGAATGTGGCAACAGAAGGTTGAATAGAAAGAGCCAGGTACAAAAATACATACAGTATGAGTCTATTTATGTAAACTTCAAAAACAAGAAAAGCAAATTTATTGTGCTAGAAGTTACTGTTGAGGGGTGTCTTAATCATCTAGTGCTGCTATAACAGAAATGTAACAAGTGGATGGCTTTAACAAAGAGAAATTTATTCTCTCACAGTCTAGTAGGCTACAAGTCCAAATTCAGGGTGTCAGCTCCAGGGGAAGGCTTTCTCTTCTCTGTCAGCTCTAGAGGAAGGTCCTTGTGATGCACCAGTCTTCCCTTGGTC
>NW_004443946.1:18870177-18894730 GCF_000243295.1 Trichechus manatus latirostris | reverse complement strand
TGATGCACCAGTCTTCCCTTGGTCTGGGAGCATCTCAGCGCAGGAACCTCAGACCCAAAGGACATGCTCTGCCCCCGGCACTGCTTTCTTGGTGGTATGAGGTCCCCGTGTCTCTCTGCTTGCTTCTCTCTTTTTATATCTCAAAAGATACTGGCTTAAGACACTATCTAATCTTGTAGATCTCATCAATATAACTGCCACTAATCTATCTTATTACATCATAGTGATAGGATTTACAACACATAGGGAAATCACATCAGATGACAAAATGTAGACAATCAAACAATACTGGAAATCATGACCTAGCCAAGTTGACAGATATTTCTGGGGGACACAATTAAATCCATGACAAGAGGGAAAGGCAAGCAGTGACTGGGAGAGCTACAAGATGGCATCTGAGGTTAATGTTCTATTTCTTGATCTAAGTGTTGTCTAATTGAGTAGTAAAGATTTGTATACATTTTTGTATTTGTTATAATTCAATAACTAGTTTGTTTTTTCTCCTTTTCAGATCAGTCAAGTATATCTGCATGCACTTTAAAAAATCAAACCTTTAAAAAAAAGACCAGGCTTACTGGTCTGATAGACACTGCAGAAACCCTGAGAGTATGGCCCCTGGACACCCTTATAGCTCAGTACTGAAGCACTCCTGAGGTTCACCCTTCAGCCAAAGATTAGACAGGCCCATAAAACAAAACGAGACTAAATGGGCACACCAGCTCAGGGGCAAGGATGAGAAGGCAAGAGGGGACAGGAAAGCTGGTAATGGGGAACCCAAGGTCGAGAAAGGGAGAGTGCTGACATGTCATAGGGTTGGCAACTAATGTCATAAAACAATACATGTATTTTAACGAGAAACTAGTTTGCTCTGTAAACCTTCATCTAAAGTATAATAATACTTAAACATTTTTAAAGACAAACCTCTGCTGTTCATCTCCTTACAAAGCAGAATAGTAAAAGTAATAAAACATTTATGGATCTTTTATAAATCCACAATTGGATACATTATCTTTTATGTTTTCTAAAAGGCTTCAAAGAGAAAATTACACTTAAACTTTTTTTAAAAAGAGGGTTTTGTTTCTCCTGAAAAATTGGTATGATTCCTTTTATCAGACAATGACATCTACAGACTCATTTTGTCCCTACTCTGTCTTGGTTTTCAGGATACTGAGTCACATCTAGTATTCAATTTCAGTACATTGTACTGAATGCTTGGAAAAATAAAATTCTCTTTCATGTGTGAGTGTGTTTATCAGCTTCTACCTTGTGGAAGTCAGTGGGTCATAATTTCTAATAAACAAAAAGTCCAGCCTGTTGTCAGTTCAAATGGAATCAGAAACTAGTTCTGAGACGTCTTTTGAAGACTAAAAAAATTTTTAGTTCGAGACCTTTTAAACCATCAAGAGCTTTCTCTACAAGGGACTGGTGCTCAGCAGGAATTCTCACTCTCTCCCCTAGATGACAAATCTCATAGATAAATAGCTGTGGAACAATACTATCAGTCACCAGAAGATCTCTTGGGAAGATGTATATTATGTTTTAAAAATTACAAGAGTCATATTTGCTGTAATCAATTTAATTAACTATGTTAACATGCAAGGAGTCCCAGTAGTGCAGTGGTTAAGTGATCAGCTGCTAACCAAAAGGTCAGCGGTTCGACCCCACCACTCGCTCCATGGGAGAAAGATGCGGCAGTCTGCTTCTTCAAAGATCGCAGCCTTGGAAACCCTATGGGGCAGTTCTACTCTGTCCTATAGGGTCCCTATAAGTCAGAATCAACTCGAGGGCAATGGGTTTTATGTCAATGTGCAATGTTTCCTAAACCATCATGTACATCTGAAACACTGGCCGAGATTTGTATAAAGATTCTATATAAAGCCTTGTATAAAGATTCTGATTCGGTAATTGTGAGCTAAGATTTTGGGGTAGGGTCAGATTTAAAAATCACTGGTACAGTGGAAAGAATAGTAAGATTAAAGTCTGAATATTTAACTATAGTCTGGTTCTATAATTACTAGCTATATGAGCATGAGCTAGTATCTTAGTATCTCTGGACTTCAGATTCTTCATCGTTGTATACAAGAATATTTGTACTACCTAATGCTCAAGGTTGCTGAAAAGAGCAAGTAAGATAATATATGTTAAAGCACTTTGGACCTGTGAAAACTATATTCAAAAGTATGATTAAAAATATCATTAAAAAATATTCAATTCTTATTCAATTATTATTATTGAAAAAGTATTATTAATGAAAAGGATTGATAAACATACAATGAGTTTACGATTATGTTCAGGGTTCCTTTGACTAACATAGTACTGTATGTTTTCAAGAGCAAATCTTATTTAAAATTTCTCTAAATATGTGTCTTTATTTTTTTAAACCTCTCCTCCAATATGGACTAACAATGACCATTAGGATTCCTTAAAGACAAAGGACTCTGAATCATGCAAATCACAGATTCTCTTCTCCACAGGAACTCGTTTCTCCACTCATTTTGTAGTTAGAGCTAGTGTAGAAAGTCTCTCAGTACACAAAGTTAAAATCTCTTTTCTCACATTATTCACAGACATTTCCAACTGCTATCAACCATAAAACTTATCTCCAAGACACACTAAGATATTTGGTTCCAAAAATCACGTGATTTGTATACATGCCATCAAACCAACCATGATGTGTAACTTTCCGGAATCACATTATAAACAGCGCCACTGTGGTAGGACTGAGAAACTACAAGTAATAGCAAATCCCTTTGGATTAACAAATTGATTGCCTTTGCAAGTTGACTGCCTTTACAAGTTGGTCTTTGAAAAAGCAAGTGATTTCAAAAGGCTTCATTTATTTCCCATTTAACATATATAAATATTACATAAAATATTTTGAGTTGCTATATATCCAAAGGTAAAAGACTCACTTACATTTGGTGTATTATTGTAGGTGCTGCTGAGTCGATTCCAACTCATTGCGACTCCAAGTGACAGAGTAGAACTGCCCCACAGGGTTTCCAAGGATGTAATCTTTATGGAGGGGTCCTGGTGGCCGCGGTGTTTAATAAGAGTTTGGCTGCTAACCAAAAGGCTGGCAGTTCGAATCTGCCAGCCGCTCCTTGGAAACCCTATAGGGCAGTTCTACTCTGTCCTATAGGGTCACTATGAGTCGGAATTGACTCGATGGCAAAAGATCTGCTTTCAGATCCTAGCTATATGTTGTCATGAGTGTAGGGTAACCCTGTAAACAGATTTTAATCTCTTTGAGCTTGAGTCCCCCGATCTATACAATGGGGACAAGTATATCTCCACTATAAGACTGCAAAGGGTTAGTCTGAACATCAAATGAGATAACATATATACGTTAATAGTAAAACACTATATATAAAACATGTTATAAATTAATGCTGCAATCAAAATCGGTCTAAATAGCTTTGGAATTTTTAAAATAAAAATACACCAACCTGGATAGAGGCTGAGATGTTACTGGGATGTATTATAAGCAAATCAGGAAAACTCACCTGGCAAATGGAATCAGATAATTATAAATTTTAAATTAGTGCCATTCTTATAATTCACATCAACTTTCTCTTCTGTTTTTTATTTTGCTTCGTATTTTGAAGCACCATCTTCTCCATCTAATGATTGCTTCCAGAATATTTTTATTAAGTTCCTAAACATCCAGGAATTTCTAAGAAACAGATTTGTGAATTCCATATCCACTTCATCACAGAGATACACTCCTATATAAAGCTATAGAATTACCTATCACTATTCCTTAGGATAGCCCATGAATTACTCTTTCCTGTCTTTCAGGAGAGAAAGGCAAACAGAAAGACTGACAAATACGAAATAAGATAGTAAACAACATTTGCATGTTTTACTGTAAAATTTAAATTAGTATTTTAAATATGCAATTATAGAAATGTTTATGTAAGAATTAATCACTACTATTTAATACAATCATTAGCCTCTTCAAAACTTTAAAATACTTGCAGAAAAGCTCAGGTCTGTTTACTTAATGACTAAATTTTAATTTTTAAAATTTCCTTATCTGTATTTTACTGGTATAGTGGTTAAGAACACAAACTCTGGAGTTAGACAATCCGGACTTGATCTTGGTATATCCACTTAATAGATGTATGACCTTCAGCAAGTTAGTCAGCCTCTCTGTTCCTCAATTTCCTCATGTTTAAAATGAGGCCAACAATAGCACCTCTCAGAGTTATTCAAAGGTTTAAATAAGTCAATACACATAAAGTGCTTAGCATACTGCCTGACATTTATAAATGTTTGCTTATATAATTTCTATTACTATAATTATTACTACTATTATTTCTGCTTTGGCTTTGTGATAAATTCCCTTAAAAGAATGAAAGGAAAAGTGAAACATTTTTGGTGGTGGGTGGCACAGTTAAAGGTTTATCTAATTTCATCAGAAAAGATGTGGGCAGAGAACAAGATTAGTCTTAGAAAGATTCATCTGTATCTAAAAAAGTATACTGAACCACTACTTTACACTAATTTAGACAGACCTAGAGAAATTTGAGAGGGTGATATCTGCAGTTCACAGAGGACTTCTTTTAGAACACTAGAATACATTTGTAATTGCTCTTCCCAAACTCTGAAATTTAACCAAAAGCTTACTGTGAATTTTATAGGAACTAATCACAGATCTAAATAATTAAAGAGAGAAATCCAAATTTCAACAAAGAACGGAGAAATTGCAAGGTAGATAAATTCCAATGAACATACGCGAAGGCAAAAGACTGACTGAGAGCAGTAATTTAAAACCCAAATAGAATTAAGCTGTCACTTAAAAATAAATCTCAGTTATCTTCACATGCATGTACCTCCCTAACTACTTGTTTGGCACAGGTACAAGGCTCAAGAAAATGTGCACATAATACTGTTATACTGATACAAATATAATAGAAAATTAACTATATTTATTATAGATATTTTAAAAAGGGAAAAAATGAAAAGGTCAATTGCTCAAATACAAACATAGACAGGACTGGGAAGCAATAGTTAAATCTTTACTTTTTTAAAAACCAAATTCTCCTCATGTTTTTGCAGTCATTACTCTACCCACAACAGGAGGAATTACTAACTTCTAACACCACAGATTAGTTTTGTCTGTTTCTGAACTATAGAAATAAAACCACACCATAGGCATTCTTTTTATGTCTGGTACCTTTTGCTGAATATTATGTTTGTGCAATCTGTCTATGTTGTTAAGTGTAACTGTATTTTGTTTGTTCTCAATGTTGTATAGTATTCCATTGTATGAATATACCATGGTTTATCCATTCCACTATAGGTACACATTGGGACTGTTTCCAATTTTTTGTTGTCATTGTTGTTAGTTGTTGTCAAGTCAGCTGTGACTCATAGACATGTATAACAGAATGAAACACTGCCCAGTCCTGTGACATCTTTTGATTGTTGGTATGTTTGAGTTCACTGTAATACTGCTATAAATATTCACTCACATACCTTTTGGTGAACATAAGCTGTGAAATTCCTGGGTCATAGGAAAACAGATATATTCAGCTTTAGTAAACACTGCCAGCTTTCCAAAATGGTAATACCAATTTGTGTGTAAGATATATTCACCTTGTAAATACTCCAGATGTCAAATACATATCAAATTGGGTCTAGCTTTGCATTACTTCTGGTTCTTCTTGCACTTGCATCATCAAAATGCAATACTTGAAAATTTTTTTAAACCTTTAACAGTTCATAGTTTTGTTGAAGTGATACTGTATTTTTACACAAATAACGAGCTCCTTCTACATTTGTTTGCCAACTGCTCCCTCTCCCACTAGGTATTTTCCTAAGTGTGCTTTGTTTAAAAAAAAAAAAAAAAATAGCATAGTGCACTTTAAAAAATACCTCACTGGGGGAAGGAGTAGTTGGCTAACAAATGTAGAAAATAGTCGTTATATGCATAATAATACGGTAATGACTATCTTCTTCACTCTGTAAGTGCAAAACATTTTCATTCTTAGATTAACACCACTTACAATGATCAATGATTTTTTCAAATCTACATCATCTATTTTCTTCCTGTTATTGTTGTATATTTTCCTACTGTTAGTACTTGTCCATTTATGAATCATATCAGATAAAGTTTGGCACAAAATCATAAAATATGAATGAATACTGTCACATGTCCTTTTAGCAACATAGAATGCTCTAGGTTCTTATTGCAAAATATTGTGATGAAATCCTTCCTGTTCAATGACTAACTGAATAAGAATACCATATTTCCTTTTATGTTTAGAAATACATTGTTCTCACACAGATCCTTGTTTGAGACAATTCATTTAGGATGGTGTCATCTGAACATTAAGTCTGAGAATTTACTTATAAGATCAATTTCACATCAACATTAGTCTAGAGTGCTGCTCTCTTACATTCATCTTCTGATTTTGTTAGTAACTTCAAAAGTCTTCTTTTGTCAATTTTCTTATCTTTTCCATCATAGGCAAAAAATAAGAAGTTCTGAATTCTCAACTGTGTTCAATATAAGTTAGACTACAAACAGGATGTCTCTGGTATTCTTTTATATCTTCTTCAAAGATGATGCAATATTTTAGGCAACATGATAAAAAAAATGGAGGATAATACAATAGTGAGATTTTATTTAACTATTACATCACCCTTTTAGGTGAGTCTATTATTTTTCTGTTTCTTATTATTTTAATCTTTTTAGGATAGTTGGAAATAATGGATGAGTAATGATAAAATAATTCTAACAGTAATAAAACAGCAAAATGGTTTAAGATATACAAAGAATAAGAATACCATGGGGTTGCTATGAGGCGGAATCAAGTCAATGGTAAATAACAACAATGATACCATAAAAGAGAATTATGGAAGAATATTATGAACAACTGTACAGCAACAAACTGGATAACCTAGATGAAATGGACAAATTCTTAGAAGCACACGACCTACCAAAACTGACTCAAGAGTAAATAGAACATCTTAACAAGTAAAGAGATCAAATCAGTGATCAAAAACCTCTCAACAAAAAAAAAATTACTAAACCAAATGGCTTCTCTGGGAATTCGACCAAATATTTAGAGAAGAATTGACACCAATCCTGTTTAAATTCTTCTAAAAGATAGATAAGGAAGGAAGGCTCACTTATTTATTCTATAAAGCAAAAATCACCATGATACCAGAATAAGACAAAGACACCACAAGACAAAAAAATTACAGGCCAATATCCCTTATGAATATAGATGTAAAAATTCTCAACAAAATATTGGTGAACAGAATCTAACAGCTTGTTAAGAGTCAAACACTATGACCATGTAAGATTTGTTCCAGGAATATATATTAGAAAATTAATCAACATAATATACCATATCAATAGGACAAAGGAAATCATTTCTACAGATGTAGAAAAAACTTTTGATAACATCCAACACCCTTTCTTGATGAAAACCTTGAAGAAGATTGGAATAGAAGGGAAGTTCTTCAATACATGAAAAAACAACAGCCAACATTACACTTACTGGAGAAAGATTGAGAGTTTCCCCCTTGAAATCAGGAACAAGACAAGGGTCACTCTCTCACCATTTCTAGTCAATATTGTATTAGAATACTGTCTTATTTCCTGTATTATTGCTCTGTCCCTAGCCAGATCAATAAGACACGAAAAACAAATAAAAGGTATCCAAATCAGAAAAGAAAAATTCAAATTATCTCTATATCCTATCTATGCCTCCATTATTGTACCTATTATATTGTAAATATACATGCTTGATTCTCTAGCCAGATTATATTTCCAGAACACTGGACAATGCCATACACATGGCAGCCCTTTAAGTGTTTATTAAACTACAACTTGTGTACAAATTGTAATATCTTATGGGATACAGCAACTGATTCTACCTTCTTAAACTCATAGAATGATGAGAAAATCTCTAGTATAGATTGGATTTACTATAACAAGTAAAATTTATATAAGGGACTTAAGCATCTGCGGATTTTGGTATCCATGGAGGTCTTGGAACCAATCACCCACAGATAACAAGGGACAACTATATTTTGTTTTTGGTTTTTTTTTTTTTTTAAACCAAGTTCTGCACTCTGAAATTGATCAAACATGCAATCAAAATGCACTGGTAATTACTGGTGATTGGAATATGAAAGTTGGAAACAAAGATGAAGGATCAGTAGTCGGAAATTATGGCCTTGGTGATAAAAATGATGCCAGAGATTGCAGGACAGAATATTGGAAGACCAACTTATTCATTGGAAATACCTTTTTTCAACAACATAAAATGTGACCATACATGTGGACCTCACTACATGGAATACACAGGAATCCAATCAACTGTATCTGTGGAAAGAGACAATGGAAAAGCTCAATATCATCAGTCAGAACAAGGCCAGGGGCTGACTGCAGAACAGACCATCAACCACTCATGTGCAAGTTCAAGTTGAAGCTGAAGAAAATTAAATCCACAAGAGCCAAAATACGACCTTGGGTATATCCCACCTGAGTTTAGAGACCATCTCAAGAATAGATTTGATGCAATGAACACTAATGACTGAAGATCAGATGACATCAAGGACATCATACATGAAGAAGGCAAAAAGTCATTAAAAAGACAGGAAAGAAAGAAAAGACCAAAATGGATGACAAAAGAGACTCTCAAAGTTGCTCTTAAACATACAGTATCTAAATTGAATGGAAGAAATGAAGTAAAACAGCCGAAGAGAAAATTTCAAAGGTTGGATCACAAAGACAATGTAAAGTATTATAATGAAATGTGGAAAGATCTGGAGATAGAAAGCCAAAAGGGAAGAATATGCTTGGCATTTCTCAAGCTGAAAGAAAAGAAGAAAAATTCAAGCCTTGAGTTGCAATACTGAAGGATTCTGTGGGCAAAATATTGAATGACACAGGAAGCATCAAAAGAAGATGGAAGGAATATACAGAGAAACTGTACCAAAAAGAATTGGTCGGCAATCAATCATTTCAGGAGGTAACATATGATCAAGAAGCAATGACACTGAAGGAAGAAGTACAAGCTGCACTGAAGGCACTGACAAAAAACAAGCCTCCAGGAACTGACGGAATACCAATTGAGATGTTTCAACAAATGCATGCAGCGCTGGAGGTGTTCATTCTATGCTGAGAAATGTGGAAGACAGCTACCTGGCCAACCGACTGGAAGAGATCAATATTTTTGCCCCTTCCAAAGAAAGGTGATCCAACAGAATGTGGACATTATAGAACAATATCATTCATATCACACACAAGTAAAATTTTGCTGAAGATCATTCAAAAGCGGTTGCACCAGTACATTGACAGGGAACTGCCAGAAATTCAAGCCAGAACCAGAAGAGGGTGTGGAACGAGGGATATCACTGCTGATGTCAGATAGATCTTGGCTGAAAGCAGGGAATACCAGAAAGATGATTACCTGTGTTTTACTGACTATGCAAAGGCATTTGACTGTGTGGGTCATAACAAAATTATGGATAACATCGCGAAGAATGGGAATTCCAGAACACTTAATTGTGCTCATGCGAAATCTGTAATTAAAGCAAGAGGCAGTTGTTCCAACAGAATAGGGGATACTGTATATTTCAGAATCAGGAAAGGTATGTGTCAGGGTCGTATCCTTTCACTACACTAATTCAATCTGTATGCTGAGCAAATATTCCAAGAAGTTAGACTATATGAAGAAGAAAGCGGCATTAGGATTAGAGGAAGACTCATTAACAACCTGCGATATGCCGATGACACAATCTTGCTGAAAGCGAAGAGGACTTGAAGTACTTACCGTTGAAGAACAAAGACTACAGCCTTCAGTATGGATTACACCTCAATACAGAGAAAGTAAAAATCCTCACAAATAGACCAGTAAGCAACATCATGGTAAAACGGAGAAAAGATTGAAGTTATCAAGGATTTCATTCTACTTGGATCCACAACGGAAGCAGTCAAGAAATCAAACGACACTGCAAAAGACCTCTTTCAACTTCAAAAAGCAAAGATGGCACTTTGAGGACTAAAGTGCACCTGACCCAAGCCATGGTATTTTCAATTGCCTTATATGTATGAGAAAGCTGGACAATGAATAAGGAAGATCAAAGAAGAACCGAAGCCTTTGAATTATGGTGTTGGCAAAGAATACTGAATATACCATTGACTGCTAGGAAAAGGAAGAAATCTGTCTTAGAAGAAGTACAGCCAGAATGCTTCTTAGAAGCAAGGATGGTGAGACTCTGTCTCATGTACTTTGGACATGTTATCAGGAGGGACCAGTCCCTGGAGAAGAACATCATGCTTGGTAAAGGAAATGGTCAGTGAAGAAGAGGAAGACCCTCAACAAGATGGATTAACACAGTGGTTGCAATGATGGGCTCAAGCACAGCAATGATTGTGTGGATGGCGCAGGACCCGGCACTGTTTCATTCTGTTGTACATAGGGTCGCTGTTGAGTCGGAACTAACTTGATAGCACCTAACAACAACAACATATATATTTATAGCTACACATACATTGCCTAGTTGTATCCATTAAAAGGGCCTGGGAGCAGTAACACCCCAACAGCAACGAAAACCTAGCATCCAGATCTTGGTTTCTAAATGCCAGAGTTTCTTGGAGAAATGGTTGATTCCATTTCTGATAAAGGGAAAACAGAAGTAAGGTAGAAGTAAATCTAGAACATTTTCTGCTAGAAAGTATGGAAATGCTCAAAAAATTATGAAACGTGTCAAAAGAACTCAGACACCAGCCCGAGAGAACTAAATCTTGGAGAATGTGAGCGCTAAAATAAATGATAACCCATAAAACTCATTGCCATCGAGTAAATTCCGACTCACAGCAACCCTACAGGACAGAGTAGAACTGCCCCATAGGGTTTCCAAGGCTGTAATTTTTACAGAAGCAGACTGCTGCATCTTTCTCCTGCAAAATACATGATAATGGATTATAAGTCACTGAATAAGACAAGAACGCATTAGTTCATGCTTATTTAAATTGAAAAATCAAAAGTTCAATGAAGCACCTCCCCACAAAATATTTATCAATTACAAGGGAAAAAGAGTAAAATTACAGTGGAGAAATCTAGTACAAATACTACCTTAATGAAGTGATCAAATTATATATTACTAGTAACGAAACTAAATCAAAACAATGAGCCATCGACAGGATACAATGAGACTATAGCATCACTTCTGTAATATTCTGGACAAAGATGCATAACTTACCTATTATCTAACAGGTGCATTCCTAAGTATTTACTTAAAAGAATTAAAAACACAGATACCCAAAAACACTTGTACAAGAATATTCACTGAAACTCCATTCATAATAGCAAAAAATAAAATAAAATAAAAAATTATGAACAATTCAAATGTCCCTCAATAGGAGAATGGATTAAAAAAATTATAAAATGCTCATACAACAGACTACCACTCAAGTGATAAAAAATAACAAAGTACTAAGATACACCACAACATGGATGCTTCAAAACAAAATAAAGCCAAACACAAAAGAGTATATACTGTAAGATTCCATTTATATGAAATTTGAGAATTAGCAAAACTAATTTACAGGGATAGGAAAAAACCGTGTCCAGAAGTTGGATAAAAGACTTTTTTGTTGAACCCTTAATAAAGTACTATTTTCATTAACTATAATTTCAAAAATAAAGTTCCAAACTAAAACTGCATTATTCTCTGATAAAATGAAGATACATACAGAGAAGAATAAATGCATTCAAAAAAAAAAGTAAGAAGTATAAAGGAATTTACACTCTAGCAGAAAAAAATGGCCTAATCAGGAAGTTAAATAACAATACATATCAATAACACAAGCACTATAACATATAACATTTCATATGATAAAATTTAATACAAATAGAAAACAGTAATACAAGAACTAGAACAAAGCAGTGTACAATAAGTTACAAATGAGTGCTAAAGGCATTGTGCATTTCAGACAGAATTGTGGAGAGGGCATGGCCTGAGCAAGAGCACAGTCACAAATGGTGATAGCCTTTGAAGTGAGTAAACCAGACTGACTAGAAGGAAGATTCTACTGAGATAAGAAAATAAGGACCAATTGATTTTTTCTCTTTTTTTTTTTTCTTAGCAGACACATGACATTATAAATATGAAATATAAAAAAACGTCATTTTACTGGGTTTCTCAGAATGGATTATAGGGAAGTAAAGTCAGAACACAAAAAAAATAAGGAAGACAGCTAAAGTAACAGAAAAAAATGGAATATACGTGAACATTATGAAGTTGGGATTATCAAAATTTGGTGAAAAAAATCAACAGAGGATTTGGAGAAGAGAAGCATCAAAAATATGAGATTTTGAATTTTATTACTCGTAGAGAAACTATTATTTGCTAAGTGATAGGTACTGTGCAAGTGCTTTACATGCATTATCTCCTTTAATCTAATCCTTCTACTAATCTTGTGAGACACTGCTCTCCCTTCTTTATAGATAAGAAAACGAAGCTTAGAGAGGTAAACTAATTTTCCGAAGATTTCAGAGTTAGCCAGGATTCAAATCCAGACCTGTACAATTAAAAACTTACTTATTTTACCGACCATGAGAAGGATGTCAATGATACAAACAGGAGATTTAGGTGGGGTATGTGGATTGGCAGTGAGGTAGCAGAAGAAAAGGATAATAAATAGAGCTCAGATAATCTGAGCTTGAAGTAACAGCAAGCTTTAAAAAAAAAATGTTTAGTAGGCAGGGGTAGAAACACATCTGAAAATCATTCACATAAAAAAGATGATTCCTGAGAATGGGAAATGTCTCTAATACAGAGAATATAAAGTGGAACAACAAACCAATATTAACTTCTAATATAAAATTATTGTACTTGGCACAATATGAGAATAATGCTATAAGGAATCCTCTTACAGACTGGCATAGTTATCAAATTGCACTTTAAAAATTATTTCAGTAAGGCAATACTGTCTTCTGTAAATACAAGTTAGCTTCCCATCTATGAGATAGTAGTATCTGCATACTCTAAATGAAGATGTTGTCAGGTGCCAAGGAGTCAACTGCAACTCACAGCTACCCATGTGACAGAGTAGAACTGCCCCCATAAGGTCTTCTTGGCTATAATCTTTATGGAAGCAGATAGCCAGGACTTCATCCCACAAGAGCAGCTGGGTGGGTTAAAACCACCAATCTTTCTGTTAGCAGTTAAATGCTTAACCATTGTACCACCAGGCTTTCATTACACATAGCAAAGGGCTTTTTAGAACTTTGTCAAACTTATCTAAACAAGTAATACCTGCAAAGAAAGACCTACTGGGGGGTAAAAATTACATGAAATTATTCAGCAACAATAAAACTAGTGAAGACTTAAATTTGCTTATAAAGGTACAGGGATAATAAATACATTTATTTTGAGCTAAGGCACTTAAAAGTACCTTCTGAAGAAAAACTGCTATCATCCTGACAGTCTACTGAAGTTGAATAAAAGTGGATAATGATAAACTCTGCTAAATACAAAGAAAAAATTAACCCATTAAATTGGCTGTATATAAAATTATTTGCTTGTAAGAAGCCATGATCCGGTCAATATAGGAAAGCCCAGACACAGACTATGTGTAATTAACCAAGATGAGAAGAGAATGTACTTTCATATAAGTTAGGATAGGATTCTGACTGCCCAATCATTAATATAAACCTCGCTGAACCTGCCAGTCTTTATTTTTTCCATTTTCTCCCTCTGACACTTATTTCTATCTCCTTAGGAGTTTTTACATTTCAAGTTATTAAGGCAACAGATTGCCTCATGAAAGGCCCGTATCAGACACAAACCTCTCACCAAAATTATCTGCCTTTCTTCTATTAAATTCTCTACCTACAAACGCTCCTATCTCCAAGGAGCCAGTGAAAAAGAGAGAAAGGAGTTTAACCCGAGCAAAAAAGTTTATCACTAGATACATCATACCTTGTATCTTTATACTGTCATCTAGCTGTCCAAGGAGTTCCACCAGAACTATTCTTTTGGTGGAAGTAATCTAGGCTGTCCCCTTTTCTCCATCAGTATTTATCTATCTTATTAAATTTAATAATTTGATTAAACAAACTTGCTAATATAGTTAATATCCAATAAAGAGTCAGTATAGGTAAATCTTAATCCTCTCAGCATTAACTCAGTCAATCAGAAAGGCAGGATAATTATGCTATAAATATCAACTACTAGTGGGATTTTTGATAAACCAGCATTTTCTTCACTCGATTCATTGTTAACTGCTGTTAGTAACTGAATTTTCTATAGTTTTGATCCCTGATTATTCACTCCCTCACTGCTTCATTTTCTTATTATACCTAGTTAGGAGGCTCAAATCTTTTCTCTACCAAAGGCTTAGTCCTTTAGACAAAAAAAAAAAAAAAAAACACAACAAAAAAAATCCAGTGTTTTATTTAGTTGTTCATTGCAAAATAACTCTAACCAAATAAACTTTATATAATGGTATGGTATACCTGAAAGATGGGTAGAGGGGAGACAGAACAATAAAAATACAAACCAAATGGGAAAATAAATAATTAGAAGCGTATCACTATTAGCGAAAAGAGAAAAAAGGAGAATAAAGGATTTGCTCTTGATTTAAAAACAAAATTTTTGATACCAGTGATCCAGAAAATACAAAGTAATTCAACATGCTACAATTTACACCTATCAGACTGGCAAAAAATTTAAAGTCTAAATAACAAGTCTTAGTAAAACCTAAGTTGCTTGTGAGAGTGTAACTTGATGAGACCACTTTAGAGAACAATCTTTTTTAATTTAGTAACATTGAAAATATTTGCATGTTATATGCCACCAATTATATATCTAGGTATTTGTTGTTGTTATTGTTAGCTGCCATTGAGTCAGGCCCCAACTCACGGTGATCCCATGCACAACATAACTAGACACTGCCCCATCCTGTGCCATTCCCATGATTGGTTACAGATAGGACCGTTGTAAACAAGAGTTTTCATTGGCTGATTTTTGGAAGCAGATCACCAGGCCTTTTTGCCTACTCCACTTTAGCCTAGAAGCTCATTTGTAACCTGTTCAGCATCACAGCCACACATACACCTCCACTAACAGACAGGTGGTGGATGCACATGAGGTGCACTGGCTGAAATCGAACAGGGTATCCCAAATAGAAGATGAGAATTCTACCACTGAACCACCAACTACCTCAGCTAGGTATATATTTTGGGGGAAATTCTCACATATACATGCCTCTAGATGCATATATAAGATTCTTTGAAGCATCATTTGCAATAGAAAAAGTTCTGAAATGACCACCAATAGAAGAATGAGTAAATAATGATAATGATATATTAATGCAATGAAATACTCTTCAGCAGTTAAAATGAATGAAGTAAAGAAATAGATCTATCTAACAGTTAAATCACAGAAATAATGTTGAGGGGAAAAAAAGTTGCAGTATGATGCTATTCATATATATGTAGTATAAAATATGCAAAACACCACTATATAGATATTTTTTTTCCTGGATATAACGAAAAGTATAAAAGTGTAAAAACAAGCATGGGAATGCAACATACCAAATTCAGAATAATGTTTACCTCTGGGAGGGTGAGTAAAGATGAAGGGAAATGATACAGATAAGTGATTCACAAGAGATGCCCATTTTATCACTAATGTTTTATTTCTTAAGTTCAGTTGGTGATTACCTGGGTATGTATTAGATTAATAATACTTTTAAGCTAAGATTCATATACTGCAATCCATCCTATATTCTCTCAAAAAGGAATATTTTATGTAAAAGATCTGTGGTGGTGTTTTTGTTGTTGGTGCCATGGAGTCAGCTCCGACTCATACAGACCATATGTATAACAAAACAAAATGTTGCCCGATCCTGTGTCTTCCTCACAATCGTTGTTGTTTCAACCCATTGTTGCAGCCACTATGTCAATCCATATCATTCAGGGTCTTCCTCTTTTTACCTGATCCTCTATTTACCAAGCATGCTGTCCTTCTCCAGCAACTGGTCTCTCTTGATGATGTGTCCAAAGTGAGACGAAGTCTTGCCATCCTTGCTTCTAAGCAGCATTCTGGCTGTACTTCCTCCAAGACAGATTTGTTTGTTCTTCTGGAAGTCTGTGGTATATTCAATATTCTTTGCTAACACCACAATTCAAATTCATCAATTCTTCAGTTGTCCATTTTCACTGTCCAGCTTTCGCACATGTATGAGACAACTGAAAATACCATGGCTTGGGTCAGACTACCTTAGTCATCAAAGTGATCTTTTTGCTTTTTAACACCTTAAAGAGATCTTCTGCAGCAGATTTGCCCAATATAATGTGTCGTTTGATTTCCTGACTGCTGCTTCCATGGGCATTGATAGCTGATCCAAGGAAATCCTTGACAACTTCAATTTCTTTACCATTTATCGTGATGTTGTTTATTGGTCCAGTTGTAAGGATTTTATTTTTCTTTATGTTCAGATGTAGTCCATACAGAAGACTATAGTCTTCAACAGTAAGTCCTTCAAGTTGTGTTCACTTTCAGCAAGCAAGGCTATGTCATCAGCATATCTGAAGTTTTTAATGAGTCTGCCTCCAATCCTGATGTCTTGCTCTTCTTCATACAGCCCAGCTTCTCATTTTGTTTAGCATAGGCACTGAATAAGCAAGGTGAAAGAATACAACCTTGTCACACACCTTTTCCAATTTTAAACCATGGACTATCCCCTTGTTCTGTTCAAGTGATGGCCGCTTGATTTATGTACAGGTTCAGCATGAGCACAATTAAGTGTTATGGAATTCCCATTCTTCACAATGTTATCCACAATTTGATATGATCAACACAAGTCAAACGCCTTCACATACTTGATGAAACACAGGTAAACATCTTTCTGGTATTTTCTGCTTTTGGCCAAGATCCATCTGACATCAGCAATGATATCTCTCGTTCCATATCCTCTTCTGAAACAGGTTTGAACTTCTGGCAGTTCCCTATTGATGTATGGCAGCAGTCACTTCTGACTTAATCTTCAGCAAAATTTTGCTACCATGTGATTTTGATGATACTGTTTGACAATTTCTGCATTCTGTTTGATCGCCTTTCTTTGGAATGGGCATGAATATGAATATTGTAATATAAAAGATCTGTAGTAGAATATTATAAAAATTCCAACACTGAAATATAGGCATTCCCAAGGAAGCAAATATCTAATATTCACAGGCAAAAATATAAATGGTAATTGCACTGCTCTTATATTTTATGAGATTACAAAATTCTTCACTATCGGTTGTTATGCGACTCCCACTACTTACAGAGTTGGCCTCCCATGAGAATCTTATCTCCAGATAAACACGAATCCAATACTGAACTATCATTTGGCTCATATATTGACCTCTTAACTACAAAGATATTCTGAAAAATCTTTGTGGTGTGCAGATATACTATGCCATCCCCATTAACTAGCTGTAAGACCTAGTATCAAGCAAAAAAGACATTAAAAATTGCAATTATGTACATAAAGAAAATGTCACAATAACTAGAAACATGACATTCAATTGTAATAAACTGTTTCTTGCAGGTTTTATTTAAAAGCAACACAGCCTCAAAATATTAAGTCACCTGCCTTCTAAGACACTGCCTTAATGAAAGGCTACTCAACAACAGCACCATTCAGCACTCCTATAAAATCTTTGTCCTTCAGTGAATATACTGGCCAGAATGAGAGCAAATATATTTCATAAAACAAAGTCTCTCTACTTAAATGCAAACGTTCCAGAACAAAGATTATTATGGCTTCAAACAAAACATGTCAAAATTTAACAGAATTTCATCATGACTACAGAGAAAATACTTAAGCAGAATAACTTTTATGTGTTTACACATGCATTTTAGACTAAATTCATTTTTCCTATGTAGAAGCCAGAACATAAATTTCAATTCTAGCTCACTAACAGGTTAAACAGATTCTGCTGTTCTATAAAATTATCTAAGCATAGCTGATGGCAGGGATGGGGCTGTACTTTATGAAAAACTTGGGTCGGGGAAGGACATGATCCTGAAAAAAATATAAGAAAATTTCTAGAACTGAAAGATAAGTTTCTGGACAGAAACGAACTAATAAGTGGCCAGCAGAGAAAATTTTTAAAAGATACCCACCAAGAAACATATCAAGAAATTTCAAAACAAAAGTAATAAACAAAAGATTATAAAGTTTTCCAGAGAATGAATAAATGACCAAATGAATGAACACGCAGATACATACAAAAGATCAAAAATCAAAAATTGCACTAGAGACTTATGGTTTCAGCTCTGACATGTTAAGAGATTAAAAGCTGTTACTCCAATCCTCACAAAAGAAAAAGCTGGACAGAAAACTCAGGTAAGAGCGCAAATTGTCACCCCAAAACCTGGGAAGTCAGGCACAGCCAGAGAGATAAGGCACCCGAGACTTTCTTACCTGAAGAACAAGTAGAACACTTAAAGATTAATTTTGACGAACTGCTGGAGGCTGAGTACAGAGGAGCATGAGAGTAAGAAGCAGCTCCTGTGGGCTACAGTCAAAGGAGGGCACCTACACTCTTGCAGTCTTTTCCTCCAGGAACTCCACTAGGTTCTTACGGTGAGGATATGAGAAAGCTTCCCATGTGGCCCTAGAAGCCAGAAGGGAATAGTAGCTATTCTGAGACCCTCCAGACCATTCTGCACCACAAAGGCAACTCTGAAAATCTTATGCCAGCTGTGGAAGAAAACTCAGTCCAACTCCAGCCCTCTCCAACCTTCTTGGCTCACCTAAGGAAAAAAATAAATAAATAAAAGTCATAGTCAAAAGACGATAGGGCTTTAAAAAATATACTGGGACTATTAGCCTGAGAGGGTACTAGGAGTAAAAGTTCTATCCCTGGAGGAGGAACAGAAACACTTCTGAAGGCCAAATCTCTCATTAAAACACCGAAAAGTAACTAGAAGATTAGAGAACATCCCCCTACTCACACCCCAACATCACATTAATCAGCTTTCCATAATAAAAACAGTAAATTACAGATGAAAGAGCAGCAAGACACAGACTGTTTGAGGCATGGTTCAAAAGAAAGCCTCAAAGGCAAGAAGAGAGGAAAAAAACAAAGGAGGAATTTGAAGTCTCAGGTGTCTATAGCTACAGCAAACATTAAACACAGCCCAACTCCTACCAGATTAACATAAATCCTCACACTAAAAGCCCATTTACCTCATTACCTATTACCCCAGAGAATATGTCTGGCTTCCAACAAAAAAATTACAAGGCATGTTAAACGGCAAAAGGAAAACACACACACACACACAGTCTGAAGAAACAAAGCAATTGTCAGAACCAGATTCAGATATGACACTCACACTGAAACAGGGAATTTAAAATAACTATGATTAATAAGTTAAAGGCTCTAATGGAAAAAGTAAACTACATGCAAGACAAGGTGGATACTGTTAACAGACAGATGGAACCTATAAAGAAATAATAAAAAGGAATGCTAGAAATCAAACATACCATAACAGAAATGAAGAATGCCTTCAACAGGCTCATCAGTAGATTCAACCCAGCCAAGGAAAGAATGAGTGAATTTGAAGAGACGTCGCTAAAAATGTTCCAAATGGAAATGCGATACAAACAAACAAAAAAAGAATGAAAAAATAGAACAGACATTCCAAGAACTGAGACAATATCAAAAGGTGTAATATACGTGCAATTGGAAGAGCAGAAGAAAACGAGAATAGGCAGAAGAAATAATGGCCAACAACTTTCTAAAATTAATACCAGATCCAAACACAAGATCAGAGAACACCAAATAGGACAAATAAACATATAAACACACATGCAGACATACCCTGAGACATATTATATTCAAACTGCAGAAGCCAGATGGAAAAAGCACCTCATCTACAAAGAAACAATAAGCATTACAACAAACTTTCGTGTAGAAACCACATAAGCAAGAAAAGAGTGAAGTGAAAGCTTTAAAGCAACAAACGAAAAAACTGCCAGTGTAGAATTCTGTATCCAGTAAAACTATCCTTCAAAAGTGAAGGAAAAATAAAAAAATTTCTCAAACAAAAACTGAAGGAATTGATTGCCAGCACACCTGCCCTGCTTAAAAGAAGTTCTTCAGGCAGAAGGAAGAAGATACAGGTCAGAAATCTGGATCTACATGAACAAAAAAAGAGCATCATAAAAGAAATAAGTGAAGGTAAAATAAATTCATTTATTTCTCTTTTTCTTAATTGACCTAAAAGATAAACTGTTTAAAGTAATAATAACATCAAGGTATTGGGTGTTTATAGCATATGGAAAAGTGAAATGAATACCAGCAATGTCACAAGCGGTAGAATGGAGGAGTTGGGAATATGCTGTTAAAAGGTACCTGTCAAAAAAAACCCACTGCTTTTGAGTCGATTCTGACTCACAGCGACCCCATAGGGCTTCCAAGGTTGTAAACCTCTGCAGATGCAAACTCACATCCTTCTCCTGTGAAGGCGCCAGTGGTTTCAAACCACCGACCTTTTGGTGAGCAGCCAATCACTTTAACCACTGTGCCACCAGGGCTCTTTAAAAGGTACCTGCACTACACGTGAAACAAAATAGTGTTATCTGAGAGTGGCCCAAGATTATTTTAAGATGTATATTGTAAAAACTCTAGAGCAACCATTTAAATAGGTTTTAATGAAAAGTATAAGTGATATGTAAAGAAAGGAGATGAAATGTGATCATACAAAATCCTCAATTAAAACCAGAAAAGGCAGGAAAACAGGGAAGACCAAAGAACAAATGTAATGAATGAGACCAGTTACCAAGACAGATTTTAATCCAATTATATAATCATTTTAATTACGACTGGTCTAAAACCCTATGGGGCAGTTCTACTCTGTCCTGTAGGGTTGCTGTGAGTCAGAATCGACTCATCAGCAATGGGTTTGGTTTGGTTTTGGTCTAAACATAAGCTAATGATTGTCAGACTACATTAAAAAAAAAAAAAAAAAAGACTCACTAGATGCTGTCTATGAGAAACCCACTGTAAATATAGAAGACTTGGTTAAAAGAAAAGGGATGAAGAAAGGTATGCTAACACTAATCAAAAGAAAGCTGGAATTGCTACATTAACTTCAGACAAAGCAGACTTTAGAAGAAGATTATCAAGAATAAAAGGGGGCATTACATAATAATAAAGGGATCAATTCTCCAAGACATAATCATCATAAACATGTATGTATCTAACAACTAAGCATCAAAATACACGAGGCAAAATCTTGTAGAACTGAAAGAAGAAATAAAAAAATCTAATATTATAGTCTGAAACTTCAACACCTCTCTCACTTACTAACTGGTAAGTCAACCAAACAGAAAATCAGTAAGGATATATATTATCTGAATATCACTATCAATTAATTTGACCTAATTGACATTTATAGATCACTCCATCTAACAACAGCAGAATGCATATTCTTCCCAAGCTCACATGAAACATTCATTAACATAAACTGCATTCTGAGCCATAAAGCACACCTTAATAAATTTAAAAGAATATAAATCATACATTGAGAGTACATTCTCAGAACACAATGGAACTAAGCTAGAAACCAACAACAGAAAAGACTGAAACTCCCCAAATATTTGGAAGTTAAACAATAACTTCTAAATAATCCATAAGTCAAACAGAAAATTTTTAAAATATTAACTAAATGAAAATACAACGTCAAAATTGTGGGCCAGAGGGTTTCAATGGTGAATTCTACAAAACATTTAACGAAGAAATGATAGCAGTGGTTCAACACTTGAAAACCAATTAATGCAATTCACTACATGAACAGGTTAAGGAAGAAAAATCATATGATAATATGAGTAGATGCAGAAAAAACATTTGAGAAAATCCTACATCCATTATGACAAAAACTCCCAGAAAACGAGGAACTTCTCAATAAAGAAAATCTAGAAAACATCTACAGCTAACATCATACCTAATTGTGAGAAAGTAGATCCTTTCCCTCTCATTGGGAACAATGAAAGGATATCCTCTCTCACCACTCCTATTTAACATAATAGTCTAAGTCCTGGCTAACAGAAGACAAGAAGAGGAAATAAAAGGTATACAGGTTGCAAAGGAAGAAATAAAACTGTCTTTGTTCAAAGATGACAGGATTTTCTATATAAAAAATCCCAAAGAATCAACCATAAAACTCCTGGAACTAATAAGCACTTATAGCAAGGTTGCAGGATAGAAGGTTAACACACAAAAGTCAATTGCTTATCTATATACTAGCAATGAACAACTGGAATTTGAAATTAAAAACACAACAACACTTACATTAGCACCAAAATCTAACAAAATATGCACAAAATCTACAAGAGGAAAACAATACTCTGATAAAAGTAATCAAAGAAGATTTAAACAGAGATATCCTGTGTTCATGGATAGGAAGACTTAACATCACTAAGATGTCAATTTTCCCCAACCTGATCTATAAATTCAGTGCCATCCAAATCAAAACTCCAGCAAGTTACTTTGTGGCTATTGACAAACTGATTCTAATGATTACATGCAAAGTAAAAAAATCCACAAGAACAAACAAAACACTGAAGAAAAACAAAGTCGGAAGATTGGCATTACCTGACTCCAAGACTTACAATAAAGCTACAGTGGTCAAGAATATCTGATATTTGGCAAAAGAGACAAATATATCAGTAGAACAGAATAGAGAGCCCAGAAATACGCCTACACAAATATAATCAACTAATCTTTGGCAAAGGCAACTCAATGGAGAAAAGATAGTCTTTTCAACAAATGGTGCCAAAATAACCGAACAGCCATCTGCAAAATAAAAAAAAGAAAAAATTCTAGACACAGACTTACACCTTTTACCAAAATTAACTCAAAATGGATCAAAGACCTAAATGGAAAATGGAAAACTATAAAATTCCCACAACATAGTAGAAAATCTAGGTGATCCTGGATTTAGCAATGGGTTTTTTAGATATAACACTATAAGAACAATCCCTGAAAGAAAAAATTGGTAAGTTGGACTTCATTAAAATTAAAAATTTACAAGACAGTTTGACAGCTAAACAGTTTTATCATACAATCCAGTAATCACCCTCCTATGTATTTATTCAAATGAGTTGAAAACTTATGTCATCACAAACAGCTGCACACAAATGTTTACAGAAGCTCTATTCATAACTGCAAAAAACTGAAGCAACCAAGATGTCCCTTAATAGGTAAATGGAAAAATAAACTGTGGTACATCTATATAATGAAATATTGTTCAGTGATAAAAAGAAATGAGCTGTTAAGCCACAAAAAGACATGATGGAACCTTAAATGTACATTGCTAAATAAAAGAAGCAAGTTTCAAAATGCTACATACACTAAGGTTCTAACAATATGACCTTCTGAAAAAGGAAAAACGGTAGCAGCAGTAAAAAGATCAGTAAATGTCAGGGGCTTGGGGCAATGAGTAGGGAATGAATAAGTGAAATACAGATTTTTACGGCACTGAAACTATTCTGTATAACATGGTAATGGTGAATATAAGACATTACGCATTTGTCAAAATCCATAGAACTGTACAAGACAAAGAGCGAATCCTAATGCAAAATATGGACTTCAATAATTAATAATGTGTCAATATTCATTCATCCATTTCTAAAAATTTACCACGCTAATGCAAGATGTTAAAAACAGGATAAATTTAGTGGACGGAGTCTGTATTCTCTGCTCAATTTTTCTAAAAAACTAAAATTGCTCTAAAAAATAAAGTCAACTAATTTTTTTTTTTTAAATATTAACACAAAAACCTGGGCACAGATGTTTAGAGTGGTTTTATTCGTAATCGTTTCTCTGTCTCTGTAAAGTCCCAGATTTTCTGACTCTTGCCAGCAGCCAGAATAAGCAAATGACTCTAAAGAAAAAAACAAACTACAGAAGTCAGCTTACTTCTCCAAGTTTCTCTCCTCTAGAATGTTAGCTGCCATAGTCTTCACCGCTTTCGTTTTCTCTACTGCCTTTTAACAGATGATTCTTGAATTTTATCTGGCTTTTCTAGAGTTCTCAGAAGGAGATATGATCTACCGTCAGTGACTCCATCTGATCCAGAAGCAGAAATCAAAGTGTAATCATTTTAAAGACATTTTAAATGACAATTAAACTCAAAACATGTGGTACCAATAATGCACATGACTCAGTTGAAGAAAGGACAGTATGAACAGCTATTACCAAACTGTGAATACACAGGAATGTTAACTAGGTCATAATAGCTGTTTCAACGATGTTTGTAAAATATAACTTAATTTCAGAGGGTATTAAAATCCATGTGTTAATGAAAGAATCAAAAAAAATCGACAAACCACTGGCCAGACTAACAAAAGAAAAACAGGACAGGACACAAATAACCCAAATAAGAAATGAAATGGGGGACAGTACAACAGACCCAACTGAAATAAAAACGATTATAGCAGAATATTATGAAAAACTATACTCCAACAAATTTGAAAACCTAGAGGAAATGGATAAATTTCTAGAAACACACGGCC
>NW_004443946.1:18831370-18870077 GCF_000243295.1 Trichechus manatus latirostris | reverse complement strand
TGTTAACCAATGTCATAAAACAACATGTGGGCTACTGTTTCATGAGAAACTATTTGTTCTGTAAGCCTTCACCTGAAGTACAATAAAATATAAAAGAATAAAATAAAATAAAATCCATGTGTTAAAACTGATGATATCTGATAAACTTTACAGCATTAAACAATATGTGTCTTAATCACCTTTAAAAATCTATACTTTTCACGTGTAATCAAAGCAAGGTGAAATTTTATGACAACCTGTTAATGGTCCTAGAATGTATGTTTTGGAATAACCATTAAAATTGACAGTAGAATGTTATTACACATGGAAAATTATCTGTATGTCTAGGTTTATCAAACTGATAGTTTCTTAGATATGTTAATTTTCATAAGATTGAGTGAAGTATCTATTGAGACAATGCTTTTCTTTATTTCAAGCAGGACAGACAAGAAACTCCTTCATTAATCAAAAGTATCAAATACTTTCAAGAAGAAAATCATCATAAATAAGCTCCACTGTAAATCTAACTTGAATTAGAGGAACGAGTCTGTTAGTCATAGAGATTAATGAATTTGGGACTCAAAATGTTTTATGTATCATGTTTGATATCTATGTGCATAATAACCAAATAAGTTAGTATGAGTTAAGAAAATAAGGAAGCCACGGAAGCCACATGAATATCACACGATTATCAAAGTTCTGATTAGATGTTATTATTCTAAGAATTAACTCTAAATACACTGACATTCTATATAAAGTCATATTTTTCCATCTCTGAATTTTCTTCTGTTAGTATCAATCAAGTGGGTAATATGATACCTGATTTCTACGCTATCATGTTACCAGGTACACTGTATCCACAGGTTACGTATCTGTGGATTTAACCAACTGTGGATTGAATATATTTCGGAAAAAAAAAGAAAGTTCCAAAAAGCAAAACTTGAATTTGCCACGCACCGAGTACTACTGCTGAATCCACGCCAGGGAAGTGACGTGTAGGCATCCCCTGCCGTAGCCTCCCACTATTTTACAGATCCTGTCTCTCTCCAGCACTTGTTGTTTGAACATTGTTCTCCTCTCGACTTGTTCGTCTGCTACTTCTGTTGTGTGCACCCTCTGTTTCTGTGAAAAAAACAGTTCCTAAAAAGCAATTAAGTGATCAAAGCAATCCCTCAAAGGCTAAGAGCGAGCTTAAAATGCAATCTCTTGACGAGAAAATAAAAATCCTACGTTTTTTGAAAATTGGTTATGTTGCTTGCAGAAGTAGGCCGTAAGGTCGGTAAGAATGAACGGAGCATTCGCACAATAAAGCAGAAAGAAGTTGAAATTCATGAAAGTGTTAGTGCCGCTCCTGCAACAGCAAAAATGGTCTCTCTGGTTCATCATAAAGTGCTCGCAAAGACTGAGAAAGCACTAATTGCTAAGTGTAAGCGTTAACAACTATTTACATAGCATTTATATTGTCTTAGGTATTTATAAGTAATCTAGAGATGATTTAAAGTACACAGGAAGATGTGCTTAGGTTATATGCAAATACTGTGTCATTTTATATAAGAGATCTGAGCATTTTTGGATTTCGGTATTCGTGGGGTTTCTGGAACCAATCTTCCGGGGATACCAAGGGACAAAAGTACTATATTAAAAAGTTGTCACATCTTACCAGCAATGGCTACAATGCATTTTTAAATAACAAAGTATCAGTTTTCTTTTAATTTGAATTTTTGTGATAAAAATCTCCATCCAATACTTAATATCAATGCAGCTCTTTGATACCAGAGATAAAACACAAGAAAAACTATTCTTTTTTTAATTGACATTTATTTTCTCTATCTGATTTTAAATATTTATTTATTCATATCTATTTCCCTGCTTTTGCCTAGTTACAATGTTTGGATCACAGAGGAAATAATAATAAAAGAAATTTCACCGTATATTCCTTTGAGATAAGGACAACAATAGGCAATGACACAAAAACTAACATTTATTGAGCGCTTCCTATGTGTCTCACATCAAAGAAAGTCCTTTCTATGCTTTAAAAGGCATTCCCCAGATACTTTTGCTTTTGCATAAGATATATTAAGTCACAACAGAATGTCACTCCCACCCTAAAAACAAAACATGCTGAATAAACAAAAAATCATTATTTTTATTAAAAACCAACAGACAGCTAGAAGGCAAAGAAATCTAAATGAACTAAAATCTAGAAAATAAAACAAGGGCTGCTTTCAGCAGTAAGAGGAAGTCACCATAAATGGAGATAAGAAGAAATCAGAAAAGTTTTTAATGAATATTTAAAGGCCAAGTGTGGGTTAGTAAAATGGTTAGAATCCCTAGAACTCCAGTCACAAACACCAGGCAACTCTTTCTCCCTACTGACCAGGCTGCCACCTAAGGATGTACCAACCAAGCTGGCCTGGGGCGGCTATCAGGGGAAAGATGGAAGCATCACACAGAGGAATGGCCATGATGGAATCCTGAATTTTCAAAATAGGTCTATATAATCTCCTACCCCTTCAGTCCTGATCGTTAGCAAGTAAGCAGTTAAGAGGAGAAGATTGCTTTCTGAGGACAGTGGCAAACTGCTTACTAAGGTTTGTATACCAGGAGGTAGAAAGAGAGTCAGAGTCAGAAGTCTTTTTGAATTGATGTTTGAGGAGGCCAGTCTAGTACTCAATACTACCAGGTACGTGCAGATGATATGAAACAGAACCTCCATTAAATAACAAGTTTGGTAGGCAGTGATGGCTTCTGCATCAAAAACATATAGTCTTTTATTATTGTCACATCTGGTAGAATGATGGAATCAGCTGGCAGTTGTGACAATCTGGACTGTGCAGACTTGATCGCAGCTTGATTCCAGACAGCTCATCAGAAAACAGGCTCTTACTCTAGGCATCAACATGGGTGACCTAGACTTTCCAACCGGCAGCTGCAATTTGTTTCCAGGATTTTTGGCCCCAAAGAGGGATATGTCTTTGATCTGCTAGTCTGTAGTCTTACCAAAGTAAGAGACTAAAACATGAGGCCAATCACAATACCCAAACTCAGGAAAAAGGTAACATGCTTGGCCATTAAGGGTATCGTCTCAGCCAAGGGTCTAAAAACTTTTTTTCTAAAAAGAGCAGATAGTAAATATTTTAGGCTCTGGAAGACACATACATTCTTCTTCTTTTTTTCTTTTCCAATGCTTTAAAAAGATAAAAATTATTCCTAGCTCAAAGACAGTACAAAAATAGGCCACAGGACAGATCTGGCACACAGGCTGAAGTTTGTCAAGCCATGGTAAAAGGCAAAGAAGATGCTTTTGATTCAGCCCATTGTGCTAATCAGCAAATGAGCCCTTACCAGGGTTGTTCTTCCAGAGTTGTCCTTGGACTGGAGGGTGGCTGCCACCCAGTGGACACCATCAGCTTTTCATTTAGCTAAACCATCAGTGAAACAGACCCAGATATTTAAGGTAATCTGGTCATGGAATCCGTCCAAGGGCTTTACCCCGAAGGTCAACTTAACGTCCTTTCCCTACTGCAAACTCTGTTCAAATCTATCAGCTGAATTCAGTTACTATTTCCCCCTACCAGTACATGGGACCAGGGAGTCTAACAGGGACTACAATAGCAGCCAGTAATGTGGGGAGTGGAGAGTTAGAAAAAAGGGACTGTAGTTTCTGACATCTGGAAAGCACCCCATCTCAGGGAGCCTTTCTTTTTACTGCTGTGCACACCACTACAGCTCTTCCCTGCAGTCCTCCACACTTTCAGCAACACTTGCACCCAGTTTTCCTTCCTCACATGGGACCAGGAAGGATGGTGTCTTGGGTACCTGTATCCAACAGAGCCATAAAAGTCTGAGTCCCTCCTCTCCTTCAAAGTTCCCCAGGACACAGCTTTTTCTTTGAAGCAGCTGAGGTCAGGGCAGAGAGGGAAGGCGGGATACGAACATACAGATGAAAAAAGTGGTGCATTTCACAGAAAAGCTTTGCATTTACTTTCAGTTTTGACCAGCTGCTCACGCAGTTCAACAAACCATCTTCTAATGTTGGTTCACTCAAAGGTCTACATCCTATCTGCTGGCACCATTTATTTCAGTGCCGGGTACCCTTTGACTCAGCAGCCATAGCAATACTGCCTTTCAACTAGGGCCACAGGGCTTGCTGTCACATTGTCAGCAAGAGGAGAGTAAACCATAACCAAAGCACAATTCAGGGGCAACTTGTTTCAATCCTCACATTCACCATTTAACCTCTAACCATTCATTAACAGGTAGGACAAAGGGGCAATTGCCTCCCATTCCGGCCCTAATGCCCAACACTGGGTGAAAGCATTCCCTAAGGTGTCCCAGGGAGTCTTCTATATCTCTCCTAACCTGGCCCATGGGGGCCCTTGTTCTTCTCCCAAAGAGTCATACATGGCTCTATCAGCATCCCATCCTCTCATCACAACTATAAAAAAGCTACTACAACTAATAAATGAGTTTAGCAACGTTGCAGAATACAAGGTCAATATATAAAAATCAATTGCATTTTTACACACTGGCAATGAACAACTGGAAAATAATATCCTTTTAAAGTACCAATTACAATAATATAGAAAAATATGAAAATTTCTAGGAATATATTTGACAATAGATGTGAAACACTTGTACCATGAAATAATAAAACACTGCTGAGAAAAAGTAAAGACCTAAATAAATAGACACATATACTTTATTCGTGGGCCAAAAGACTCAACATTGTTGAACATGTCAAATGTCTGAAAATTGATCTGTAAAGATTCAACACAAGTCCAGCCAAAATTCCAAGTAGACTTTATTATACAATTTGATAAGCTGATTCTATAATTCATATGAAAATGCAAAAGATCTAGAATAACTAAAAAACAAAACAAAACTTGGAAAAGAACAACAAAATTGGAGGGTTAACACTACCTGATTTCAAGAATTAATATAAAGGTACAGTAATCAAGACAATGTGGTACTGGTGTAAAAACAGATAACTATACAAAGGGGAGAGAAAAAGAGTTTAGAAATAGAACCTCACATATATGGAAAAATGATTGTTTACGGAAGTGCAAAAGCAATAAAGCAGAGAAAGGTTAGTCTTTTCATCAAATGGAGCTGGGACACTTGGATAGCCACACTAAAAAAAAAATTTTTTTTCCATCCAAACCTCTCACCATATACAAAAATTAACTTAAAATGAATCAGAGACCTAAGTGTAAAACCTAAAATTGTAAAACTACAAAAAAAAAACAAAAAACAGGAGAAAATCTTTTTGACCTTGGCTTAGGCAAAGATTTCTTAGAATCAATACCAAAAGCACAGTCCATAAAAGAACAAATTGATAACTGAACTACTTCATCATAATTTAACTTTTTACTTTAAAATAATTATAAACTCACAAGAAGCTGTAAAAATACTACAGAAAGTCCCATGTACTCTGGCACAGCTGCCCCCAAAGGTGATACGTCATATAGTTATAGTACAATATCAAAGCCTAGAAAAATGACATTGGTACATTACTGCTGTCAAGTCTACAAACCTGATTCAGCATTCACCATTTTTTTTACATGCATTCATTTGTGTGTGTAATGTGTGTATATATAGTTATTTGTATGCAATTTTAGACAATGTATAGATTTGTTTAATCACCACCACAATCAAGATACAGAAAAGTTCCATAACCACAAAAGAACTCCCTTCTTTGTATTGGTACCCAACTCCCACATCACCCCATCCCTGTGGCAACTACTAATCTGCTCTCCGTCTCTATAGTTTTATCATTTTGAGAATGTTATATAAGTGGGTTCATATACAGTATCTAACCTTTGACACTGACTATCTTTACTAAGCCTGAAGTCTTTGAGTTCCATCCAGGTTGTTGTATGTATCAATAGTTTATTGCTGAGTAGTATTCCATTGTAAGGATGTGCCAGAGTTTGTTCAACCATTTACCCAAGGAAGAATATTTGGGTTGTTTCTAGGACTTAGGCTCTTCCGAATACAGCTCCTACGAATATCCATGTACAAGTTTTTGGGTAAACATAAGTTTTCATTTCTCTGGGATAAATGCCCAAGAGTACAATCACTGACTTACATGGCAAGTGTATATTTAGGTTTATAAGAAATTGCCAAACTATTTTCCAGGGTGGCTACACCATTTTACATTCTCATCAGCAATGTTCGGGGATGAAGTTTTTCCACATCTGTCAGTATTTGGTATTATCACTATTTTTTATTTTAGCTGGTAGTGGTTAAGAGTTCAGCTGCTAACCAAAAGGTCGGCAGTTCAAATCTACCATGTGCTCCTTGGAAACCATATGGGGCAGTTCTACTCTGTCCTGTAGGGTTGCTATGGGTCAGAATCTACTCAATGGCAACGGGTTTGGGTTTTCTTCGGTAATAGGTTTGTAGTGGTATCACATTGTGGTCTTAACTTACATTTCCGTAATGGTTAATGTGTTGAACATCTTTTTATAAACTCATTTACCAACCAACTCTCCTCTTTGGTGAAATATTTGTTCATGCTGTTTTCTCATTTTATAATCAAATTGTTTCTTTGAGTTTTGAGAGTTCTTTGTATGTTATAAGACCTCTGTCAGATATGTGGTTTGCAAATATTTTCTCCCAGATTGTAACTTGTTTTATCAAAATCTGTAATGTGTTGTTCTTACAAGAGCGCTGTGAAAATATCCACAACTAAGGGAACATATATAAACCCTCCAAGATACATCATGTAACTAAATACCTCACAAGGACAATCTGTGAACAAAGTATTCAGTATTCACAGAGCATGACTTCTATATGTGTGGGATATCAATATGCAATATGTGTATTTATATTTAAGGTATATTTATTGTTACAATTTGATTATTGATTCTTTTTTATTTGTTCTGTAGCTATGAAAATCACTCTTGTATACAAATTTCTAGTTGCCAGTAATGTTCTGAATATAATGAAAGATAATGAAGTAAAGCTTCGATTATGACAAAAAAAAAGAAACAAGTGACCAATTCATACAGCAATGTGGATCACTCTCAAAAACATTATGCTGAAGGAAAGAAGCCGAATACAAAAGAACATATACTACATGACTCCATTTATAAGAAGTTTGAGAGTGGACTACACTAAACTATTGCTAAAAAAAACAAAAAATCAAGTTCTTGCTTTGAGGGGGAGGAGATTTTTTAGGAAGAGGCACAAAAGAATTTTCTGGGTTGATAGAAATATTTTATATATTGATGGAATGTGCTTTACTAAGGTTTATTAATTTCTTAAAATTGACCACACTGTGCACTTAAGATTTAAGAATTTCACTTTTTGTAAATTATACTTCATATCAAAAAAATTCAATCTTCCCAAAAATACGTAATCTATAACTAAAACCCTTCCATTCATAAAAATTCAGGCTCAAGTGGCTTCATTGGTGGTTTCCACCAAAACATATAGTGAAGAAATAACACTATAAGAATATATAGAAAAAGAATGTAAATATATAAATATAAACCTAAAAGAATATACAGAAAAAGAGTGAGCCATTCCAACATAACCTTGATATTAACACAGACAAGAAAGGAAAATTATAAGACAATCTCTCTCATAAAATTATGTTAAAAAGTCCTAACAAAACAGTAGCACACTAAATCCAGTATTATAAAATGTTATAAAATGTATAACACATCTCAACCAAGTTTACTGGAAAACAAGGTTGGTTTACTATTTTAAAAGTCAATTAATGTAATTTACTACATTAAATTTTTCCTTTAAAAAAGAAAAACAATACAAACACCTCAGTGATAGTGAGCGCATTAAGGCCTAATTAATTAATTTTAATTAAAATAAACTAAAAGTTAAAGGATGGTAATGGAAGAATATAACTACATCATTCTTAGATAACATGAATTTTGTTATACAAAACACAAAGCATGTACAGATAAACTATTAGAATTAATAAGCGAATTTAGCAAAGTCAAAGAATATAAGGTCAATATAAAAAATCAATCGCAACAAACTATTAGAAATGAATATTTTACAAAGGCATCAAGAGATATCACATACCCAGGAATAAATCTAACGAAATGTGCAAAACCTCCACACTGGAAATTACCCAATTTTTCAGAAAAATTAAAGAATACCTAAGTAAATGGAGAGATGCACCATATTCATGGATTGGAAGGCTCAACATTTAAAGACGTACCTTCATTCCTTTATATCTTAATTGAGGGTAATGAGCAGAAATTTAATGGTATGCAACAGATTTTAAGGTAAAATTCAGGTGGCAGCACTATACTGTACAGTGGTTAAGAGCATAGGCTTTCAAGTCAGTTAAACCAGGCTAAATCTTTTCTAGTATTTATTTGTTTGACCTTGGACAAGGTACTGAATTTCTTGATGCTTGATTTCTAAGCTGTTAATTGTTTGCTGGAGACCCAAATTCTGGTAATTATAAAAAGTTCGTCTACTACTATGTTACTTTTACTGCACAAAGGTTTCAAAACTTGTAAGTGGCAGAGCTGAGCTTTGAACTTACGCATCTGGCTCCAAATTTTGTATACTTACTCATAAGGCTATAGCACCTCTACAAAATATTAGTTTGGCAAATATAAAGGTGAATTATATACTGTTACAAAAAAGTTTACTGTTGGGGAGGAGGGGAGATACAACACGAACAAATAGCTATTAAAAAAAAAAAAAAACCCACTGCCATTGAGTCTATTCCAACTCACAGCAACCCCACAGAACAGAGCAGGACCGCCCTATAGGGTTCCCAAGGCTGTAAATCTTTACAGAAGCAAACTCTTACATCTTTCTTCCATGGAGTGGCTGGTGGGTTCAAACCACTGACCTTTCGGTTAGCAGCTGAGTGCTTGAACAACTGTGCCACCAGAGCAAGTAGAAATCAAATGAGCACTGTTGTTGTTATGTGCCAACGAGTCCATTCCTAACCACAGCAGCCCTACAGGATAGAGAAGAACTGCCCCAGAGGGTTTTCTAGACTGTAATCTTTATGGGCTCTTTAAAGTGTTAAAATGCAAAGATGTCACTTTGAGGACTAAGGTGCACCTGACCCAAGCTAAAGTATTTTCAATCACCTCATATGCATGTGAAAGCTGGACAATGAAAAAGGGAGAATGAAGAAGAACTGACAACTCTGAATTATGGTACTGGCGAAGAATACTGAATATACCATGGACTGTCAGAACAAACAAATCTGTCTTGGAAGAAGTACAGCCAGAACGCTCCTTAGAAGCAAAGATGGCGAGACTTTGTTTCACATACTTTGGGTATGTTATCAGGAGGGATCAGTCCCTGGAGAAGGATATCATGATTGGTAAAGTAGGTCAGCCAAAAAGAGGAAGAGCCTCAACGAGATGGACTGACACAGTGGCTGCAACACTGGGCTCAAACATAGCAACCACTGTAAGGATGGCGCAGAACCAGGTAGTGTTTCGTTCTGTTGTACACGGGGTTTTTATGACTCAGTAGTAACAACAATCTTTTTTTTATATTATTGTGCTTTAAGTGAAAGTTTACAATTCAAGTTAGTCTCTCATACAAAAATTTATACATACATTGTTTTGTGACCCTACTTGCTCTCCCTATACTGTGACAGCACACTCTTCCTTTCTACCCCAGATTTCCAGCGTCCATTCAACCAGCTCCTGACCCTCTCTGCCTTCTCATCTCGCCTCCGGATGAGAGCTGCTCATTTAATCTCATGTATCTACTTGAGCTAAGAAGCACACTCTTTACGAGTATCATTTCATGTCCCATAGTCCAGTCTAATGTTTGTCTGAAGAGTTGGCCTTGGGAATGGTTTTAGTTTTGGGCTAAGAGAGAGCCTGGGGGTCACGTCTTCCAGGGTCCCTCCAGTCTCAATCAAACCAGCAACAATAATCTTTACGGGAGCAGACTGCCTGGTCTTTTCTCTCATGGAGCCAATGGCTGGGTTCAAACCCCCAATCTTTCAGTTAGCAGCCAAGCGCTTAACCATTTTGCCAGGATGGTTAAAATTAAAAACTGAGAATACCAAATATTGGTGAGCATGCGAAGCAACTGAACTTTTACACATTCTAGAGGGAATTAAAAACGGTACAATTACTTTGAAAAAGGTTTGTCAGTTTCTTAGAAAGTTTCAGGAGCTAAAAATGTTATATATTGTGAAAGGGGAGACTTCATATGTGCACTAAATTATCAATATTGTACAGTTAAGATTTATGAATTTTAATGTATGTAAATTTTACCTCCAAGAATGAAGTAAAAAAATAACAATACCAATAATTAACTGGGGGTGGAAAGTAGAGGGAAGTAATGAAACAAGAATGACATATTGATAACTGGTGTATCCAGGTGATGGGTACATGTGGGTTCATCATACTATTCTGTTACTTTGTATATTCCTTAAATTTTCCAAAATATAAAAATTAAAAAATAATAATAATGGGGGATAGCAACCATTCAAGGACCCCTCGTGGCACAGTGGTTAAGTGCTCGGCTGCTAACCGATAGGTCAGCGGTTCAAACCCACAAGCCGCTCCATGGGAGAAAGATGTGGCAATCTCTTTCTGTAAAGATTACACCCTTGGAAGCCCTATGGGGCAGTTCTACTCTGTTCTATAAGGTCGCTATGAGTCTGAATCAATTTGATGGCAATGGGTTGGGCTGGGTTGAACAAGCACTCAACTACTAAACAAAATTGGAGGTTCAAGTCCACTCAAGAGGCAAAAATGGTGATCTATTTCCAAAAAACCATCCATTGAAAACCCTACTCTGAAACACATAGGAACGCCCATGAGCTGAAATCGACTCCTCGGCAATTGGTTGGTTTGTTGGTAGTAAGTATACAGAGGAATTATAAAAATATATATTTAAAAAAGAGCTTTATGAGATGAGAATAGCTAAAGCGGTAACTTGGTTAAAGTATCTTCATGGAAAAATTACAACTGGGCGCATTTGGTAGATTTTTGAAACGCAAAGCTAAGAAAAAGCCATTTCAGAAAAAGTGAACAACGTAAACAAAATCATAAAAGTCTTACTGGTGCTGGGCTATTTGGGGAACAATTTGATTTAAGTATAAGATTAAGAAAAATGGGAGATAAACCTAAAAAAGTAGATTGAGGGTGAGATCACAAAAAAATAAAAAAATAAAAACCCTAAAATGTAAGGCCACAGAAAAAAACACTAGACAACAGAGAATCATTCTGCACATTCAAGACTGGGAATGACAAGATAAGAGCTAAACTTTAAAAATTAGCATAGAAGCATTACGATGCCCCTGTAAGAGGTAAAGATGTTCTAACAGGACAGTGAGAGGGAGAATGGGGAGCCAAGGTTACAGGAATTTCAGTTGGTAATTGATGGTTAAGATTTTCAAAAGAACCAGTATCAAGTTATAGTTTTGCAGAATTTTAAACATTGATATTCTTCTCCTTAGCACAATATAATACCAGAAAAACTAACCTACTGAAAACAGATCTCTCAAGATTTACAACTGTGTTAATATACAACTAGAAGTGTCAATACAATTAATATTTGAATTTCATTTCTGGATGATGTGTTAAAAATAACGTTGCTATGGAACTACTATAAAAGCATAACCAAGGACTTGCCACAAAGTAGCCCAAAATAGCAATCAGTATATAGTCTATGCTTTGTTGCCTTTACAAAAATGCTGTTAAAACAAAAAGGATTTATATTAGTGTTAAGGGCATCTTATTCAATAAATTTCTTTATTCAAGCCCCCCTACTCCCCCACCCCAAATGGCTTTGGCCATGAAAACAATGCTTTATATTCAAGGGAATAAGCCTTAGGCAATAGAAGTCACCACTGCCCTTATGTAACTTTTAAAGAAGAAAAAAAGATAGTAAACACGTAACTAAATTACTAGTAAAAGTCACCTTGCATATCTCTGAACTATGTATTTTTTTGGTCTGGAAAATTTCTAATCAAGTTTAAATTCACAATTATTAAAGCTGATTTTATTATTTGAAGGGCTTTATAATAGGAGGGACAAAACAGCTGTTAACCATCTTAATGACAATAACAAAATTACAGGCTTAAAACTAAATTTAAAAGAATTTTAAATTAGACATAAACACATATGAATATAAATAAGTTACATATTGGACTAATTCCCTAAAGAAAATAGTAAAAAATTTTTAAAGATTTTTTTAAACAAAAAGATATATCTAATTTATAATTAAATTACAGTCCAATTATAACCCAGAAACAAGTTTTCATTCAATGGATATTATTCCATGACCTACTGTCTACAAACAAAGCAACTATTTTAATATTAAATTTTTAATATTCAGTTGTACTCATGGGTATATATTCACACTTGAATGCATACATACATACATACATACACATGCACACATATCACATACAATAAATTTTTCAATTTTTGCACTAACAGAGATAATCTACAAGAGGAGGTAAACATCAGAAAACAGAAGAGGAAAGAGTATTAAATGTATAATGCTTACAAATGCAGGCACTAGAGCCAGAGTTTCTACATTCTAATCGTGGTTATACCACTTATACTTTGTATGAACTCTGGCAACATCTCTTAAGTCTCAGAATTCCTTATCTATAAAACAGGATAAAATACTACATATAGTTTATAGTGGAAATGCTGATGGTGTAGTGGTTAACAGCTATGGCTGCTAACCAAAAGGTCAGCAGTTCGAATCCATCAGGTGCTCCTTGGAAACTCTATGGGGCAGTCCTATAGGTTCTCTATGAGTCAGAATCAACTCGACGGAAACAGGTGTGGTTTTTTTTTAGTTTATAATAATGTAGTAAGAATTAAATGAATAATCCAACTAAAGCGCTTAACATGAGACATAGGCTAACATTAAAACCAAGTATTCATTCCTTAAGGCAATGCATTCAGAAGGTAAGAGAAAGGCATATTTTTTCACAGTGGACAATTAAGATTTGGCTACACACAAAGGACAGTGGAATATTCTATGGAGGGAATATTACATTAACAATAAGATATATAATCAAAGTGTTATAAGAAATACAAGTTTCCTTCTTTACATTTATGATTTAGATTTGTGGAAACACAAGTTTCCTTTTTTACATCTACAACTGATCTATGTGAAAATGAATAATAAAATAAAAAATAATTTACTTTAGACAAAGGTGAAGTAATTTATCAAGTATTTACTACGTATCACAAAAACAAATACATATTTAAATATATCATTTGATAACACTTAAGATAAAATAGAAGTGTAACCAGAAGGCACAATTAACATGTGATTTAAAATCTCATTCCCTTCATTCTACAAAAATAATAACTGTGTATAAAAAAATGTATAAAGGAGCTCAACAATAGCATTGTTCATAATACTGAAAATGGCATAATTCTAATATCCAAATGTTGTAGATAGATTAAATTATTATACAGGCATTCAACGGGAAATTATAAAACAATTTTAAATGATTTTGAACTGAATTTTTAATGGGAAAATGTTCATAAAGTCGAAAAAAGCAAGGTACAAACGAGTTCTCACAAAAAGATTCAAAGTTTGTAAAATATATACACGCGCATGTACAAACACATGCACAGAAAAAAAAGTAAAGATATACAACAAAATAGTAACAATGATTATTTCTGCATAGAGAGGGTTAAAGGAATTTTTTGTTTTCTTCTTTGTATGTTTCACAAACTTCATTATTTTTGTAATTAAAAATTTTAGCATTTTTAGAAATCCTACACCTTTACTTTTTACCCACATATAAATTTCCTTCCACTAGGATTTCACAGCCTATGAGATTTACAATGTGATCCCATGCTTAATAAAATAATTTTTAAAATTTTCTTTGATAAAATACATGCTCAAAGACTCCCATCTCAGCCTCATAAACCTGGTGTATATAATGGAGAAAACAAAAATTGAATGTGGGATAAAAAAAAACAATTTCTGGGTTGGGGTGGGGGAGGGGGACTTGACCAAGAACAAAAACTAATAACACTGAAGTATGACAACTGATCTATAACCCTTATTTTTAAATGTTCAACAACTCCTGGCTGAGACATGACTTACTAGCCTTTGGTTGAAATCTATGTGATCCTTAGATTTTCTTTCTCCTACCTCTCCTCCCCATAATGTCAATCCAAGAAGTTTACAAGTTATATTAAAATGTTCTATTTTCATTATTTTGGTAGAAATGTAAACATATTTCTTTTTCGCCCTGAATTCTTCCTATTATTTAAATCATATAGCTTTATCAGAAATAAAGGTTTATTACCATAGGCAATAAAATGGAATTAGACTGAACAACTTCTAAAGTTCCCTCCAAACTTGAGAGTTTTTGAAGATCTAAGTAACTGATGTAAAACCAAACTTTTTAATAGAAAGCAACAAGACTAAGATTCACTTTCCTAATTATATGTGTCAAAGCATTGGTGCTGACACAGAATAGGTTATCCTCTAATATCACAACACTGACTACTCATTAGAGTAATGAGGAAACACATTTTTGACAAAATTATGCTGGAAAATATTATCTGTGCACGCAGAAACTGACAATAAAAAGAGGCAAATGGCAAGAAAAAAATCTATGAATTAATATGTCAATTTCTGATTATAAAGCTAAATATAGGCACAGATTTCTTGCAAGACACTTTAATCACCCTCCCAGTGTTAAAGCACTGAAAATAAACTAAAGAAAACAGACAGATAAAGAATAATACATAGAATGGAAGAAAAACATGAATCACTAAAATCAACATTTATTTACAAAGGAATTATTACTCACAAAGGATTTTAGAGTATTCCGTTGTTGTTGTTAGCTGCTATTTAGTTGGCCCCAAATTCATGGCAACCTCATGCACAGCTGACCACTGTGATTCATAGGGTTTTCAATAGCTGATTTTTGGAAGTAGATAGCCAGGCCTTTCTTCCATAGTATTTATACAGTCAGTAAATAAACATTTTTTGAGGGCTTCTGATATGACATGAATTTTGCTAGGTATTAGGGGTGTAGAAGGTGAAAAGCCAAAATTCTTCCCCTCAAGTAGCTTATAATCAAGATCAACAAGACTAGCACCAGCAATTATGTATAAATTGAGGATAAGCAATTTGACTTAAAACAGCATCTATAAAAATAAAATGCCTAAGAATAAATTTAGCCAGGGAGGTGAAAGACTTGTACACTGAAAACTATAAAACATTGCTGGAAGAAATTAAAGGAGAACTAAATAAATGAAAAGACATCCCATGTTCATGGACTGTCGTCGTTGTTCTTGTTGTTTGGTGCCATCAAGTCGGTTCCAAACTACAGTGACCCTATGCACAACAGAAAGAAACACTGACCAGTCCTGTGCCATCCCCACAATCATTGCTATGCTTCAGCCCATCAGTGCAGCCACTGTCTCAATCTAGCTCATCGAAGGTCTTCCTCTTTTTTCGCTGACCCTCCATTTTACCAAGCAGGATGTCCTTCTCCTGGGACTGGTCCCTCTGATAACATGTCCAAAGTATGTGAGATGAAGTCTCATCATCCTCGGTTCTAAGCAGCATTCTGGCTGTATCTTTTCCAAGACAAATTTGTTACTTCTTTTGGCAGTCCATGGTATATTCGATATTCTTTGCCTGCACCATAATTCAAAGCCGTCAATTCTTCTTTGGTCTTCCTTAGGCTTTGTCCAGCTTTCACATGGATATGAGGTGACTGAAAACACCATGGCATGGGTCAGGTGCACCTTAGTCCTAAAAGTGACATCTTTGCTTTTAAACACTTTAAAGAGGTTTTCTGCAGCAGATTTGCCCAATGCAATGTGTCATTTGATTTCTTGACTGCTGCTTCCATAGGTGCTGACTGTGGATCCAAGTAAAATGAAATCCTTGACAACTTCAATCCTTTATCACGCTGCTGCTTATTGGTCCAGTTGTGAGGATTTTTGCCTTCTTTATGTTGAGGTATAATCCATAATGAAGGTTGTAGTCTTTGATCTTCATCAGTAAGTGCTGTAAGTCCTCTTTACTTTCAGCAAGCAAGGTTGTGTCAGCTGCATAACACAAGTTGTTAATGAGTTTTCCTCTAATCCTGATGCCCTGTTCTCCATACAGTCCAGCTTCTCTGATTATTTGCTCAGGATACAGATTGAATAAATACAGCAAAAGGATATAACCCTGATGCACACCCTTCCTGACCTTAAACTACACAGTAGCCCCTTATTCTGTTCAAACAACTGCCTCTTGATCCATGCACAGGTTCCTCATGAGCACGATTTAGTGTTCTGGAATTCTCATTCCTCGCAATGTTATCCATAATTTGTTATGATCCACACAGTCAAATGCTTTTGCGTAGTCAATAAAACACAGGTAAACATCTTTCTGTTATTCTCTGCTTTCAGCCAGGATCCATCTGACATCAGCAATGATATCCCTCATTTCACATCCTCCTCTGAAACCGGCTTGAATTTATGACAATTCCCTATCAATACTGCTGCAACTACAGTACTGTACTGTGGCTGAACTACTGCAACCGCTTTTGAATGATCTTCAGTAAAATTTTACTTGCACGTGATATTAATGATAATGTTTGATAATTTCCACATTCAGCTGGATCACCTTTCTTTGGAATGTGCATACATATGGATCTCTTTTAGTCAGTTGGTCAGGTAGCTGCCTTCCAAATTTCTTGGCATAGACAAGTGAGCACTTCCAGCACTGCATTTGTTTGTTGAAACATCTCAACTGGTATTCCGTCAATTCCTGGAGCCTTGTTTTTCACCAATGTCTTCAGTGCAGCTTGGACTTCTTCCGTGAGTACCATCAGCAGTTCCTGATCATATGCTACCTCCTGAAAAGACTGAAAATCGACCAATTCTTTTCAGTACAGTGACTCTGTATATTCCTTCCATCTTCTTTTGATGCTTCCTGCATCATTCACTATTTTGCCCACAGAATCCTTCAATATTGCAACTCGAGGTTTGAATATTTTCTTCAGTTCTTTCAGCTTGAGAAATGCTGAGTGTGTTCTTCCCTTTTGGTTTGCTATCTCCAGGTCTCTGCACATGTAATTATAATACCTTACTTTGTCTTCTTGAGCCATCCTTTGAAATCTTCTGTTCAGCTCTTTTACTTCATCATTTCTTCTGCTCGCTTTAGCTACTCAACATTCAAGAGCAAGTTTCAGAGTCTCTTCTGACATCCATTTTGGTCTTTTCTTTCTTTCCTGTCTTTTTAATGACCTCTTGCTTTCTTCATGTATGTTCATGGATTGGAAGACTTAATATTATTAAGATGCCAGTACTACCCAAAGTGATCTACAGATTTACCACAATCCCTATCAATATTCTAACAGCTTTTTTGGCAGACCCTCAGTTCATACAGAACTGTAAGGGGCTTTGAATAGCCAAAACAATCTTTAGCTCAAGTGGATCAATGACCTAAATATAAGAAATAAAACCATAAAACTCTTCTAAAACATAAAGGTAAAGTTATAAGACCTTATTTTCTTTTTACCATGGATTCTTAGATATGACACCAAAAATATGAGTAACAAAAGAAAAATCAGATAGATTGGAATTCATCAAAGTGAAAAATTCTTGCAACTCAAAGAACTTTATCAACAAAGTGAAGAGATAACAAACAGAATGGGAGAAAATATTTGGGAACTATCTATCTAATATGATTTTAATATCCAGAATATACAAAGAACCCATAAAACTCAACAACAAAAAGACAACCCAATGAAAATACAGGCAAGGGACTTAAATAGACATTTCTCCAAAGAAGATATACAAATGGCCAATGAGCACATGAAAAGATGCTTAACATCATTAGTCATTAGGGAAAGGCAAATCAAAACCATTAGGATGGTTACAGTAAAATAACAAGTATTGGTGAGGATCTGGAGAAACTGGGACTCTCAAACATTGCTGGTGGGAATGTAAAATGGGGTAGCAACTGTGGAAAACATTTTGACAGTTTCTGAAAAAATTAAACATAGAATGATCATATGAACCAGCAATTTCCCTCCTAGGTATTACTCAAAAGAAATAAAAACATATGTAAAAACAAAAACTGGTACACAAATGTTCGTAGCAGCACTATTCATAACAGTCAAAAAGTGGAAACCATCCAAATGTCTACCAACTGGTGAATGGAAAAATAAAATGCGATATATCCATACAATGGAATATTATTCAGTCATAAACAGGAATGAAGTACTAATACATGCTGCAACATGGAGGAGCCTTGAAAATATTATGCCAAGTAAAAGAAGTCCAACAGATTCCATACACGAAGTCAGAATATGCAACTCCACAGAGACAAATAGATGAGTGGTTGCCAGGGGATGAGGGAGGGGAGGAATCAAGAATGACTGACTAATGGGTATGGGGTTTCTTTATGGGATGATAAAAAGTTCTAAAACTAGGAATAATGGTGATGGTTACACAACACTGTGAAAGTACTTAATGGTACTGAGCTGTACACTTTAAAGTGATTAAAACTGTAAATTTTATGTTATATGTATTTCATCACAATAAAGAAAAAATCAGATGTAATTCCAAAATCTTTCTTAATGACTATTCTATGTTCTATTTGCTGTCAAGTCGATTCCAACTCATGGCGACCCCATGGGTTACAAATTAGAACTGCTCCATAGTTTTCTTGGCTGTATTCTTTACGGAAGCAGATTACCAGGCCTTTTTTTCCGGTGGTGCTCTATATTACCTCCTAAACATAAATGCATTCATTGCTTCATACTTCTTGTGTAGCAAGTATGGAAGTCCTCCAGCACGATTCTTTAGCAAGTATGGAAGTCCTCCAGCTCGATTCTTTTAAGTGTATCAATTGTTTTTAAGGCATGGATTCAAAGTTATAAAGTAATGAGATAATATTTCCCTGAAAAATTTAACAGCAAACATCTAAACCTGTTGTAGTAGCCTTTAAAATAATCTCATTACCAAGTCACTTCAATAATTTCTGAGGATTCCCTCTTGCAAATGCTTTCCTGATCATTTTAACAATTAAGCACCACAAAAATAATCACCTTATTATAGAACAATCACAAAATGTTCCTAGTATCTGTTACTCCTTTCACCTTTCCTTTTCCCTGCCTTTAAATCAACTCTTCCCTCTCATTAGAATCAGTTACATGGAGCCAATGGTTCAAAAGCTAGCGCTGGTGTAGGTAAAACATTGGATAAAATCAAGGCTAGAAGCTCAGAGTTAAGGTTATCAAGGAATAAATGGACAAATTAGAGCTTGTGTGCTGGTGGTCTGTGATAAGTGTACTAAGTATGTAAATACATAAAACTGAAACTGCACTGAAAACGAGAAATTAACAGTTACAGAGCTCCTAGTTGAGGATCACTTGTGTTAAAAATAACGTAACTGATTCATTACAGACAAGTCACTTCTTCCTGCCACATTTTCCCAGATTATCAATAAAATTGTTTCTTATTCACAAAAGTGCAAACATTAACAAGACTATTCATAAAATATTAAGAACTAACTGGATAAAACTATTGTAAAAACAAAGCTACAGTAGCATGACAGCAATCCTAAAGACATCTACAGCCATTGGAAAAGGATGAATTTAAATATATTCATCGGATATGGTTCTAAGATTTCACCGTCAAAAAAGCTATTAACTCTTTTAATAATTAAATTAAGACAAGTTAATAATCAACTGTTAGGTAATAATTATCTTAAGATAACATTTCAGATGGAATAAGAATTAGATTGATTAGACTTATGTTTCATATTTTAATGACAAATATTTTTGTCATTATTTTAATTACATAATATTTGCATGCAACGTAACTTGTTGAAAACAACATTTAACTTGGATTGAATAAATTAACAGTAAAATAAACTTTTTTTAAATTTAAATATTTCTAAACCTAAGTTCTATGAGGACTCTTCATTTTATCACTGAGCTTGCTCTCAACTGATCAATGGTTTATGGCCTGTCTAGTTATAGCTCCAAACAAAGATTAGAAAAATAAAAGTTCCATTTTTTTTCCAGCATCCTTTTTTTCCCTTTTGTTATAATAAATATTGTTACTATGTTCCATTTTCTGAAACTCATGAGTGAAAACTACGCACTGACGACATGATAGCACATACTGCTTCTATATTCTTCAGTCTAGGACCACTTGTCTTTAGCTTTGGAAGCGACAGTCCCTAAAAGAGCAAACCTTTAAAACTCCAAAGAATTATACACAAATACCAATGAGTGCATGTAAATTGGTAAAATCTGAAAAAACTCTGGATTGTACCAATGTCAACTTCTTGGCTTTATATTACACTATAGTTACTATAGTTACACTATAGTTATGCAAGATGTTAACACGGGGATAAAGTAAATAAAGACATACAGGATCTCCTTGTACATTTCTTTACCACTTTCTGTGAGTCTATAATTATATATATACATTTAATTTAAAGCCATTTTCCAACTACATGATATTAAATTTCTGCAAAATTGAGAACCTATTATGTGCCAGACAGTATCTACTATAAATTTACACCTAAAATATTTAATCCTCATAACACTATGAAGTAGATACTAATCCCATCTTATAAATGAGGAAACTGCAGCCCAGAAAGAATAATTTACCCAAAGTCATTTATTTAGTAACTACTGAGACTGAATTTGAATCCAGACCTATTTGACTCCAAATCTAATGTTGTTTCCATAATATATTACATGTGTTCAATGAATATAATTGGAACTAATCAGTACAATTTGGCCAAGAGACAAACAGTTTGGTATAACGGAAGAAGAATTGGACTTAGAGTCAAACAGCCTAAGGCTCAGCCACTTACTAGCTGAGAGACCTTAATCAATTTACTAAACCTCTCTGCAACTGTCTTATCTTGAAAACGTATATGATGCAGTGATATCTTGAATAAAAGGCATTTTGACATAGCAATCTTACCAGAAGAATAGGAGACCAACAGACATATCTTAAATTTTTCATAGCAAGTACACTTTCTCTGTACAATCTAAGTTTATCAGAGGGATTTGATGGGGGTGGGATTTTTGACGGAAATAATAGGAAGGCTAAAATACCCTCACGTCAATTCCTTAGTGCTAACAATAGAATAATACATTCACGTAATTGAGATTGTTGTTGTTAGGTGTCGTCTTGTCAATTCTGACTTCACAGTGACCCTACAGGACAGGGTAGCACTGCCCCATAGGGTTTCCAAGGAGCGGCTAGTGGCTTTGAACTGTCGACCTTTTGGTTAGCAGCTGAGCTCTTAACCACTATGCCACCAGGGCTCCAACTGAGATTAGTATATTGCTTAATAAATGTTGGCTATCATCATTCACTTCTGTATTAATTTACTTAAAGAGATAAACTGTTTTAAAATCCCCTTCTCTCTAAAATGAATTCTAACCACTTAATTCATAATTTGAAAAACCATTATTCAATTTAAGTGTTCTTCTGTTATTCTCATCTTTAAGAGGCATGAATTGCCACATTTCTTTTTCCTCAAATCAATTCTTATGCCTTCTAATACTTTCACTTTTCTTTCGATAAGCAACAGATCATTCAAGTAACCACTAAAACAAAGTAGTATTCTATAAAAGAGCTTCTCAAGCTTTAATTTGCATGTTAATCACTTAGGAATCTTATTAAAATGCAGATTCTGATTCAGTAGGTCTAGTGGTAGTGTTGTTTAAGATCCTGCATTTCTTACAAACTCCCAAACGATGCCTTTACTGTCCACAGGTGACACTTAAAGTAGCATGAGACTATAGGGCAGTCCTTAGTAGGTTATCACAAAATTTTAGAGCTGAAAAGCACTTTATAAACTTTATAATTCATCTAAAAAAAACATACACCCACCTACGTTAAAGATGAGAACACTACAAATCAGAGAATTTAAGGATCATGGACAAGGTCACTATAGCTAGTAGCAGACCCATAGGAAATCCAACTTACCTAACTACAGATTCTGTGCACCTTCCACTATACCTCAAAAACCAAACCAGTTGTTGTCAAGTCGATTCCAACTCACAGTGACCCTATAGGACAGAGCAGAAAGCAGCTGGTGGATTTGAACTGCTGACCATTTGGTTAGTAGCCAAACACTTAACCACTGTGCCACCAGGGCTCCTCCACTACACCAGTGCTTCTCAAACTCTGTATATTTATATATATTGTGAGATTACTCAGGTAAATCCATACAGGGAGCCTGAAAACCCTGGAATGTGCCATATTGCAATTGTTCCTTCCTCAAGTAGCCCAGGGTATTTTAAATTGTGACAAGGTTTGCCAATTAAGGTTTCAATGCTTTAAGATAATTATATCTAAACTAGGGGAAAATAAATAACATACGCTAAGTCTCGGCTTGAATTTCAGAAATCCTGCTCTCTGTTGTTTTGACTAATCTATTCCTAAGATATTTTAGGGAGAAATGTGTCCATAATTATCAAGTAAAGCAAAAGAAGAAAACGAAAGGAAATTTGCCTGAAAAGAGGTCTAATGAGATTTCACTACGGACAGAATTATGACTAAATTTCACCACAAAAAAACAAAAAGACAAGTTGCTGACCAGTTGATTTCGACTGACAGTGACCCCATGCGTGTCAGAATAGAACTGTGCTCCATTAGGTTTTCAATGGGTTCATTTTTCAGAAGCAGATCACCAGACTTCCTTCTAAGGTGCCTCTGGGTGGACCCAAACCTCTAACCTTTCAGTTAGCAACTGTGCAAGCTAACCATTTGTATCACCCAGGGACTTTAAATTTCACCATGGGACCACAATGTTTGTCCCAGTTAAGGCTATGTACTCCTCTGCCCCTAATCACTGAAGAAATAATACCATATCTGAAACCAACACCCTTTGGACAAATAAAAGAGTCCCACTTTCAGGCAGAAGGCTAAAAGAAAAGCATGTAAATATTTGATAAGGAATAAAGGAAGGTAGGGTCTCTTTGATCTCTCTCTCCTAAATGTTCTATTTTGCTGTGAATTGTTTTAAAAAATTGAAAGTTTGGACAAGGAAGACATCATTAATTCTGGCAGATCTTAAAACAGTATACCAACTTTCCAATGTCAGTCATTTTTAATCAATTCACTTTTTAAACAAAAATTTATAAATAAAACTTCAAATTACCACAAATGAGGAAAAAAAGTGACTTGCCATAAATAAAAGATAATGGTAAAAATAAATGTCATTAAATTCTACTGGAGAATGTTGCCTACAGAATGTTCTGAGTCTGAGCCCCTCTTTGTTAAAAAGGGAGAATGCTAAGTGTTCAAGAGGTGTTAAGGGCTTATGTTCATGGAAATAATGAAAGGGACTGAAAGGAATTGAGAAGGGAAATGCTTTCTACGCAATTTGATGTTACTTAATGCTTTGTCCATGTAGTCCCTAACACCATTTAAACAGCATACACTTTGAGAAACACCACACCATGTTGTTTCTTAATCAATACTTTCCTCTGGGTAATTCCCACAATGGCTTAAAAACTCTATGGGCAGGAAATGAATTTTACTTATATTTAATTCCCTAGAGCACCTAGTCTAGTAATTGGTACACAGAAGGCACTTAATAATATGTTTAAGTAAACTGAAAAGGTCAGTCATTAAATCAGGCAATTTATTTAGAACTGTAGAATTCTTAGAGCTGAAAAGACCTATGAGAGATTAACCACCAGTCAATCTTCCTTACTGAAAAATGTAAAAACTAAAAACCAAAAACAGTAAGTGACTAGCCTAATATTCAGACTTGTTTTTAGCAACACCAGAATTTCTTAATTCTCATCTGACAGCTCTATGAAAGCAGCTCTTAAATGAATGGCTTATGGGTGGGTCACAAGGGGAGTACATTGGTAAGGAGGGAGAATGGTGGGCCATGTACATTCAGAGATAACCTGCCCAAAAATGCTCTGGAAGAAGTAGAAGGAGAAATCTTAGGCTGGCAAACATACCCAGCAACAGTTCCTCCCACATTTCCAAGATTCTTCCAAGTTAAACAGAAGAGGCAGAGAGAACAGTAAGATGGTTGTGTTCAGAACCTGCCTAAGTGAAGATTTTCTAAACTTTTTTATCACTACAAGGATTGTCCCATATACTAGCAATTATGTCTTGAATCTCATGCATTTGATGGTTTCACTGGTTTCCTCTTCAAATTCCCACCCCCATCCTTGAGCTGACTAGAAAAATATATTCAAGACTACAAGAAGAGTGCCAATAAAAATACAAAACATGAGTAACTCTTAAACTGAATTTTTTGTCTCTAAAACCCTACCTAATAAAAAAATTTAAGGCCTTTTCTAGCCCACAGAAAAAGATTTTAAATTTGAGGACTAAAGCTGAGTCAGCTTCCTCAGCAGATAAGCTTGTAAGACAGATGGGCAATATACTAGACATAAAAAGTAAAGAATTATTTTATTTGCAACTGATATAACTTAAGTGGGGGGGCAGCTACTGTTAGAATATCTAGGTATCTCAGAGAATATCAAAAGAACTGGCAAGAATGAGTCACTTCAAGGACATGGGGAATTAGAACCTGGGAATCAACCACACCATCAAGATTCTCTCTGTCTTTACAGCTCTTTGGCCTCTGCTGCTTTGTGGGGGACTTCATTCTCTCCTACTAAAGACAAGTCTATATGATGTGGGGATGGGAGGGTGGACATGACTCCCTGCAGCTCTAAATCTACTTTGTGCCAGTCTGGCTACCTGGTAACAAAACAAGATTTCCAGTTTCATACATAAAAATCTAACAAAGGATTCTGATTGGCCCAGCTGGGAACTCCTGTCCATCCACGGGTCTATTACTATAACCAGTGAGATGCAGTATTATGGTTGGTTACCAAAAACTAAACCAAACATACTGCCATTGAGTCAGTTCTAACTCATGGCAATCCCATGTGTTACAGGGTAGAACTGCTCCCTATAGCCTTTTCTTGCTATAATCTTTATGAAATCCCTGGGTGGCACAAATTGGGCATTGGATTACTAGCTGAAAGGATGGCAGTTCAAACCCACCCAGAGGCACCTAGAAAGCCAGGCCTGAATCTGCTTCCAAAAGGTCACATACAGCCTTGAAACCCCTATGGAGCACTTCCACTCTGTGAACATGAGGTTGCCACAAATCAGAATCGACTTGATGGCAAATAACAACAACAATCTTTACTGAAGCAGTTCATCAGGGCTTTGTCCAGCAGCTTCAAACCACCAACCTTTAGGTTAACGGCCAATAACAAACCATTAAATTTCCCACCGCTACAACCAAGAGTGAAGTATTATATTTGGCAGCCCTATCTAAAGCATAATGGTGTGTACGTTGGGGAGGGAGGGATAAGGATGTATTAACAGAAATGGGAAGAGTATGCTGGACAGAGAAACACAGTATCTGTTTTATTTTAATTCAATTTCACAATAATAGTGACAGTTCTCCCTTTCAGTGTGAACCAATTCCCTACAACACTAACACATTCATTCATTGGTGCATGGGGAAACAGATTTGTTTAGTTCTTGAGGGAGAATAGCTTTTTCATCAGTCAAATTTCCTCTCAACAGTGGTGTTTAAATACAGGTTGGGCAACACTCAGTATTAATTAAGAACCACAGACACAAAAATATATATTATATACTATTCATGTGCTAACATGATTTGAGTTTAGCTACAGTATACAGCACAATGTATTTTCTTCAACATGCCTTTTTATTCTTGGAAATACATATTTCCTATAATATCTTTTCAGGGTAAAAATGTAATCATATGTTTATAAACATATTATGACCATATGTAGTGATGGAATATCAGGATAATTTTCACAATTCACTGATTATCAGGATAATTTTCACAATTCACTGAATTAGCCCACTGACTTGACAAGACAAGCGTTCAATCCATTATTGAAGACGTCTTTATCCAAGAAGTAGAAAAGACATGCTTGTGGAATGGAGAATATGAAAGAAGGGCATGGGATAATGATGGAAAAATGATACATACTATAAGTAGTTTAGGTAGGCTTTTGATAGAATTCAACCTGTTTAATGTACTAGAAAGAGAATGTATTTAAAGTTCAAATTCAACTGCTGTTTCCAACCAAGGAATTTTTAGAATTAAAGCACCTGCTTACTCATATTCTCTCATTAAAATTTCTTTTGAAACTGAACAAAAAGACAATTAAACTTAAAAATAAAATAAGAAATAAAAATAACTGAATAAACATACACTTTTCTCTCTTTTATCCCTGGAAATAATAATAGATGTTATACCATGTTGGTGACTCAGTAGATGGCACTGTTCCCATTAAATCAAAATGGATCTAAAAATCTGGCTTAAAATGTCGTAACAGGAAACAGGTTATACCAGCTTAACTAGGAACACTAATATGTTTTTATCAAAAGTATAAAGCAATATCCGCAACACTTCTATTAATTAATGCCATAAATCAATTAAATCTTTAAAAATGTGAATAATTATTTACAGAACATTTATTTCCTCCTATTTCTCCTACTGTACCCAAACTAAGACCATTGCCATCGAGTCGATTAAGATTTATAGTGACCCTTTAAGACAGAGTAGAACTTTACAGTTTCACTAGAATTCTACAAATTTTCTTTTGGAAATACTGATGAATGGTCTAATAACACCTCTAACGAAAAGTAAGTTGATCTTTTTCCCCTAATTAAAATGTGAAATAACAGTACTTCTTATTTCTTTTAACAGTACCTTGTTAAAATAGGAGATTAGAGAATAAAATTTTCAAAACACTAGCTAGGTTGCCATCACTGAGTTTTGAATATTTTCTTCTAAAACATCACTCGTCGCACTCTTCATTTACCTAACTTTCTATAACTTAAACTTCTTAATGGCAGGGAGTACATCTTATACTTTTTTTATGCATCCCACAGCACCTAGTACATATGCACACCTATAAAAACTATTGCTGTCGAGTTGATTCCGACTCATAGTGACCCTACAGGATGGAGCAGAACTGCCCCGTAGAGTTTCCAAGGAGCAGCTGGTGGATTCGAACTGCCGACCTTTTGGTTAGCAGCCGTAGTAACCACTATGCCACCAAGGTTTCCTAGGCATACCGATAACGGCCCTCAAAAAATACCTACTTAACAAACTACCAAAATAAAGTTAATCACTAAACATGATAATCAGTGACAAACTGTATTCAATAATTATTTACAGAGCTGGGTATACAGCTGTGAACAAAAGCAACAAAAGTGACACCAATAAAACCTATTATCCAGACTGGTAATTTAACCTGCAAATTTTATATTCAATTTATTCTAAAGTAATGAGTTCGCTATTCCCATAATCACTTAAAGGAAATAATTTCCAGAACTTAAACCAGGTAATATTAATCGCCCTAAGAGAGCCTGGAAGAAGTACAGCGAGAATGCTCCTTAGAAGCAAGGATGGTGAGACTTTTTCTCATGTACTTTAGATGTGTTATCAGGAGAGCCCAGTCCCTGCAGAAGGACATCATGCTTGGGGTCAATGGAAGAGAGGAAGACCCTCAATGAGATGAACTGACACAGTGGTTGCAACAATGGGCCGAAGCATAATAAGGATTGTGAGAATGGCGCAGGACCGGACGTTTCATTCTATAAGTTGCAACCGACTCGACATCACTTAACAAGAGATCTGAGCAGCCATCTTCATTTACTTATTCATTCAACAAGTATTAACTGAGAACTTACATGGTACTATATGACTTCACATAGTCCTAAATCCAAAAAAATCCCTAGGAATTTTAAAGGGAATCCAGGAAATCCTCTTACATCTATCAGCCCTGCATCCTACCCCTCTCTTTTTCCTGCTCCATATCTGGACCAATGATCAGGCCCCTGGAAGATTTCAGATGAAAGAAATTCGGTATTTAAATAGCCTTAACTATTCATCCGTTGAGCTCTGATGGTGAAATGGTTAAGCAAATACTCAGCTACTAATCAAAAGGTTGGCGGTTCAAATCCACTAGTGGCTCCACGGGAAAAAAAGACCTAGCGATCTGCACCTGTAAAGATTACAGACTAGGAAACCCTGTGAGGCAGTTGTACTCTGTCCTACAGGGCTGCTGTGAGTCAGAATTGACTCGACGGCACAGAACAACAACAACTCACCTGTTAGAGTTTAGTATTAGTCACCCTTCTAAACCAAGCACTGACATGGGGCCACTGCTGCCAAAATTACACCACCATCCCAAGTCCCATAGGCTGCAAAACAGATCTAAGATTAGAGACCACATCTAGGCTACAACATTTCTCTGGAGTTTGTTTTCCCTAATCCTGAATGCTCAAGATTCTAGGGTTGGATCTTGCTTTGGTACCTGCTTCTCTGTGCTCATACTAGTCCTTTATCTGGGGGACTAAAGTCATGACCCAAGACTCTACTCAATGGCAGCATTCTGCTGCAAGATAATAACCACATCTCTTCGAGGCTATCACCTATATTGAATTTCCTGATATGCCCTGCCTACCTGATTGGTGCTAGCTCCATTTGAAAACTTAGTGCCAATTACATTGTTGTAAAACTGTTAATCCATTAGTCATAAAGTTATATAACAACTTATCTTAGTGTTTTGTCCCTCAGACAAAGTCTTATTTTAATCATAAGTAGTTTTAACAGAAAAAATTTGAGAGGAACAGTTCCTCATTCCTAATCATTTTTCTTTTACCAAATGAACTGAAGAAAACAAATTGTTAGATCCCTTTATTCACAATTCAAGAATTCTTTATTATTTTTAAAAACTTGTAGCCCTTCTAGCTTGCTATTAATCAAGACAACCTAGCCAGCTACATTCTTTGGTTACTCTCTGCAGTGCAGTGAATTACTTAATATGGTCCTTCTAGCCACAGTCTTTGTGACTCTCACATGATTGGGTGGGATTATGCAAACAAGGCACTTGTGGATCACCAAGGGGATTGGACAGCTTGCTGCTAATGCAAATAAGGTACACCAAACCCTTGGTGGGGGTGGTACCATGCAAATAAGGTATATGGAATCCTAATGAGATTGGTCAGTTTTCCATCCTGCTAGGCTTAAAGGGAGACAGAGAGAGAGAGGGAGGAGCTGTAACAGAAGACAGTGAGAGAGGGCGGTGCAGCAGTAGCAAAAGCCATAGCAGCTCAAGATGGCAGGAACCAGGAGACCAGTGTGAGACAGCTGCAGTAGGGCTTGCCAACCCATGGAGTGGGAGAGCTGAGTGCCTTTGGGCAGGAAGCTTGCTGGCAGAGTGGGGGTGCCTCCAGGTACTTATTGATGGAGCTAGGCTTGCCAACCCATGGAGCTACATAGACAGTTAAGCATCTTTGGGCCTAGGCTTACTGGCAGAGTGGGGTGCCTCTGGGCACTTGCTGGTGGAGCTAAAGAGCTTTGTAACACTTGCCGAAGCAGGCAAAGGCTGGGCCAAGGAGCTTAGGGCCAAAAAGAGGCCAGCCTGTGGGCACAGATGAGAAGAGGCTATCCTGATTGAAGGTCTGTATCCTGACTCGTTTCTGATCCTGAATTGTAACCTGTTACTTCTCTAATAAACCCCATAATCTTGAGTATTGTCTGTGAGTTCTATGTGGCAATGAATTAGCGAACCCAGCAGAGAAGTAGAGACTGCTGTGGAAGGCACGGCTTGTGTCAGAATTGGTTTAAAAAAAAAAAAAAAAAAATGGTTGGAGAGAGGAGGTATATAGAAATTAGCCTTGGACTGATGCTGATCTTGATTCTCCTTCCCACTCGTGAAGTTAGAGGAGGTCAGACGCCTCCGCCACGCCATTTTTACATTCTCTTACATATTCAGTTTAATTTTCAAAGTCAGCATCTATAGCCAAATCTATATCCCAAAGTTCCAAAGTGGCTAAGTCTCTGTTAAGTCCTAGGCTCCTTACTAAAGGTCAGCATACCTGTGCTGCCAAGAGAAACGTTGTCATTTGTCCCAAACTGTGATGTCCTCTACTCTATTCTGTAAAATACTTAGGAGTCTACGTTCTTAAGCCACTAAAACCCAAAAATATCTCCAGTTCAGAAAACAAACCAACAAACAAAAATTAACTATCTCCCAGTGCTAGGCCTGATTAAGGATCTTAGAGATAAAGAGAATACAGTTCCTTCAAGGAGCTCACAGTCTAATGGGGTTAAAAGGCTTTATAGTAAGTTACCAGTCACAATGGTGTGGGAACACATACAACCCAGGCTAGGAAAAAAGCAGACAATAAAAAAATATTTATTATCTACTATGTGTCAGAGATACTGTCAATACAATTCCCAATATCTTTATTCCCTTCCTAAAACAGTCTATCTTCTCAAGTCAGCTGCAGAACTAAGAACGTACCCTAGAAACAAAGATTTGTCTCTTGTATGCTTACTTACTTGATTAAATGTAAATATCTCTTCAATAAGGGTTATTAAACCCTTGAATAAATTACAGTAATAGCTGAATCTCTTTCTCCAGAAATTGTTTTAATGTAGGTTACAGATACTAAAATGTCAGAAATGCTTCAAGTTTAAGGTTCTTTAAGACAAAGGTATGAATTAACTAAATTCTCAGTAACGTAAAAGTAAAAGCAGAGAAACTGAAGGATACTAGGAGTCTTTTTTAACAACTGATACGAGACGGCAGGAGTTCAGTAAGTGCTAGAATTATTATTATTACTCTTCCTAATAAAGACAAGAAGTACTTGAAACTCTGAGACTGGTAAACTGATGATATAAAAAAGAATTAGAAAGTACTAAAATAGATTAAAAAATAAATGAGTTTTCTTTTTTGCTTTTGTTTTGTTTTTGCTCTTATATTGCTTCTTTATTTCCTGTCTCTAAAAGTATTGATCAAATCTGAGTCGGAATCTACTGAACAGCAGTGGGTGGGTTTTGACGCTATTTTTTACTTTCATGTTTTCAGGATATCATTAACTACTTTAAATCCCAGACTGTATGTGTTAACAGGGTGGTGAAATAAAAAAAGATAAAATTAAAAATTCCAAAAAAGGTTAATATCTGTAAGTTCATATATCTATATTACATAATACCTTTTGCTACTGCTTCTTTTGATTTTTAGAATTAGGGTAGTAATACCTTTGATTAGTATAATAATATTCTTTAACATTTTACAATATCATACTTTTATATTAATTAGTTTAATGTTAACAATAATAATATATATATAACAATATATATATAGTTAATTACCTATCCAAAGGTCAGAATTTGAAAAGAAAAGGAATTGAGAGTTGATAACCTCTTAAGCATTTATGAGTCCTAACACTTTATGACTATCCTTTTTATTTCAAGCCCATGCTTACTGTTTGCTGCTCAACACTAAAAATGACATAACAGAGTTAAGGGTACGCTATTTTTGTTACCTTGGAAATATTCATTTGTGGCATTTAACGTAAATAAAATTGCATCTGAGTCAAGAGGCTGAATGTTTGGCAACTGATGGAAGGCATTCAAAACTAGTACAAAACCAATGCCCCTTGAATATTATAATTAAAAACAAACAAAATCCTTTGATTCTTATTTCCAAAATAATCAATGTACATCTAGTTCAGAGAAAAGCAGTTACAGCATTCCTAAAACTGGCAGGCCCTGGAACAAATACGGAACCCTGGTGGCACAGTGGTTAAGAGCTCAGCTGCTAACCAAAAGGTCAGCAGTTCGAATCCACCAGCCGCTCCCTGGAAACCCTACGGAGCAGTTCTACCCTGTTCTATAGGGTCACTATGAGTTGGAATTGATTTGATGGCAATGGGTTTTGGAACAAATATATTTCAACACTAATCCACAGAATAAAAGAGTTAAGAGATCAAAAAATATTTTGCTGGTCCAAAGACAACCTGGAATAAAATAGTAAATTAACAGATGTTTAAACATAGCATTGAAACTGCTCTCTAGACTTTGCAAGTTGAAACTCTGATGGATTATGAATAAAGAAGATTGAAACTTTTATGTCAAATTAAATAAATAAACTGGAGTAAAGAAAAGAAACTCAAAGTAACACTTCTGGCCTTATTCCCTAACTCATCACTAACCTCCTACTTCTTCTAGTTATTTTCTTGACACATTAAAATATTTATCCATTCTCCAAAGTCACCTACAGAACTGATCTCATCTTCATCTCTTTCATCTCTGTCAAACATTCTAGAACTTAACAACTGACTGCCATCTTTTTTATCAATCATTTTCAGTCACCTTTATGTATACTAGTTATGAATGACTTCACAGTCTCTTAAGACTGGGTTTCTAATCTCAAAACATACTTCTTGTTAGTTACCGTCAAGCTGATTCCGACTCATGGCAACCCTGTTTTACCGAGGAGAACTGCTCCATAGGGTTTTCTTGGCTGTAATCTTAATAGAAGCAAATTGCCATGCCTATCTTTCATGGTACTGGTGGGTGAGTTCAAACTTCCAACCTGTAGGTTAGCAGTTGAGCACAAACCATTTGCACCACCTAGGGACCTTCAAAACACACTACTAGTATATACTAGTATACTGGAAATACACTTTTTAAATTATTTGCTTTAAACTATTTTGCCTTCGTTTTTTGCTCAAAACAATATACTACTTCCTCTTTCCCAAGAAAATTAGACTCTAGTACAGTCCCTTTCTTATTATCCTCTGTCAAATTGTACCAATATTTTTGCTTTTATTTTCTTGGTTTACTTTCTCCAGTTCTCCTATGTGGGCACATTCCAAGCAGCCATTCTAAATAATTGCTTTGCTCTCTATAAACCTCTCATAAAAGGGGTTTTACTTGTTAACAGGTATTAACTCCTTAAATATGTCAGGAAGTATTAAGTATCATAACCCTATTTTTTATAAAGTGAGGAAACTTAAGCAAAATTTTAAAAATACAGTTTAATGATTTGAAGAGCTTGTAACTAATATGTAAATTTAATGCAGAAATTAAAGTGCTATGTAAAGTTATCCTGATATACAATTTTTTTTCCTGAGTGACATTCTTTAAAATAAAACATAAAAATGTATTTTTTGCTTCTTTAAAATAACTCTCAAAACTGTTTACTGAATATCTGCTACTGACTATACGCTAGGCATTGCACTAGCCACTGTGGATATAAAATCAGTCGCTGTCAGGCTGATTCTGACTTATGGCAACCCCATACATGTCAGAGTAGAACTTGTGCTTCATAACATTCTCAGTGGCCTGATTTTTTGGAAGTAGATCACCAGGCCTTTCTTCTGAGGCACCTCAGGGTGGACTCAAACCTCCAACCTTTCAGTTAGCAGACAAATGGGTTAACCGTTTGCACGACCCAGGAAGTCCTACTAAGGATATAACCAACTTAGTCTCAATTATTCGAGTTGAGTAATCATACAGAATTATCTCAACTGTGTAATCATTTAGGTTTATTCAGTTTATGTAATCATTCTGGATTATCCAGGTAGAAATAGAGAAAATTATTTCTCACCTAGCTAAAGTCATTTAATTTCAAAAGGTCAAACATCCAGCATTGAATCTCATACTAACTGCTTCTGTCTGAGAAATGACTTTTACTGTAAACTGTATATCTAAGCTAAACAAATACAATATGAACAACATGGCAAAAACACATACATCCTACACTACCTCAGTAGATTTCTTTTGCAAAGACTCCAAATTCACTGACCAAGAAACCTGTTAAATTCAAGTAGAATGGACCTATGAAGTTCAAAGTACAACTCTATTTGAAAAGATGTCCACTATCATCAAAGAGGACTCTCAGTCCACTGTGGGTGATTTATTCAAATTAGTTATGCATCTCAGCATGAAAGAGAAACGTAATCAAAGAAGTACACAGCACTTAGCAATAAAATATCAGCAAAATGAAATGGGCAATACATTTACAATAAAAAAGAAAGAAAACCAAATATTTTATACTATGACTGCTGTGGTAAATTGCATTTGAATATACATATGAATGAGCATGATTGTTGGCATATAATACACTCTCTCCTTGTGATAATTTAATTATTTTCTAAATTAAACTAAATCTGACATACACACTTACCCTCTCATTCTTCTTCTCCTTTGTATAGATGACTCATCCGATACAAAAACTAAGGGAAAAACGCAAATTTTACTTCTTACACAAAACTTGGAAACCCTGGTGGCGTAGTGTTTAAGAGCTACATCTGCAACCAAAAAGGCTGGCAGTTCAAATCCACCAGGCGCTCCTTGGAAACACTATGGGGCAGTTCTACTCTATTCTCTAGGGCTGCTAAGAGTCGGTATCGACTCAATGGCAACACGTAACTTTACTATAAAATCTAGGGAAAATAAAAGATTTAATGATATACATGTCAAGGAATACTGCTTTCTAATACTCTTAACTGGTAAAAATTCTTAGCTTACAATCATATTCACACTTACAGAATTAGTAATTCATTCTAGATTTAATTGTAGCATGCTAAAAACATACCAAAGTACTATTTATTTGTATCCTTTCCTGTACCCAGAAGAATTTCAAATAAAAATATATTTAAAACAACGTGATCACAGAGTATAAAATAAGCGTGAACTCTTTAAAATGGAAAAAGAAACATGAAGCCAAAGTAGAGCCAGGAATAAGACTAAAAATGTACCACAGGTAAACTAATTTGTTTATATTTTAACAGATATAAAAGGCAAATTTAAATATAGTCATTTCTTGGCATATGTATAAAATGTTTTCCAGAAAGATGTGCTAGAAATTGTTAACAATAATTACCTGTAGGGAAAGGGATTGCAGGTTGAAAATAATGAGGATGGGGGCATGGAGAACAAATTTATTTTTCATTTTATACATTTCTGTACTATATCAAATATATCACATATATTACTTTAATTTTTAAATATAAATGTCAATATAAAGCATTAGATCTCTCCAAAGAAACAAAATGAAGGCTCAAAGATATGGAAAGAACAGAGGATTAGATAACACTGAACTGAAAAACCTTAAAGGTGGTAGAATGTGATGTTTCTGGAGGAAATGTAAAGTGGGAGAGGCAGAGAAGATAAATTATTATTTACTACATTAAAATGTTGGATTTGTATTCAAAGGCAGTCACTCTAAGAAAAAAACTACTACTTCTAAATCCCTCCTACTCCTTGGTTTCAGTCCCTGCCTAGATCTACCACTTAGGAAACTAACACACTTCTAAGTGTCAGGCCTGATGTCAATAAAATAAAGGGAGTTAATTATTAGTGGTACTACAGATGCATTTTTTGTAAAGTTATAGTCATTCTCATTAAAATTTTAAAAGACAATTTATTAACTTTTTCTATAAAGCTAAACTTATTGAATTTAGAGGTCTTTTTTATTCAGTGACTTGTCCTTGCTACTTTTTATGTCATGATGGTGATAGCTGGCAGTAGCTGGATTTTACTATGCTCTTACTTAGGAAAATACAAAGTTGGCACTTCTGTGTTCATCCTCCAAACTTTTAAAATACATTTTATTAATCCATGAAATTCAAAAATCTGGGAACCACAAGGGTACATTATTTTTTAACTGCGCTTTAAGTGAAAGTTGACACTTCAAGTCAGTTTCTCATACAATTTCTACACACAATGCTATGTGACTCTTGCTGCTCTCCCTATAATGTGACAGCACAGTCTTCCTTTCCACCCTGGATTGCCTGTGACCATTCAACCAGCTCCTGTGCCTTTTTGCCTTCTCATCTTGCCTCTAGACAGCGGCTGCCAATTTAGTCTCAAGCAACTACTTGAGCTAAGAACCACTCTCTTCACGAGTATCATTCTACATCAAATACTCCAGTCTAATCTTTCAAGAGTTGGCCTCAGGAATGGTTTCAGTTCTGGGCTAATGGAAAGTCCGGGGCCGATGTCTTCCAGGGTCCCTCCAGTCTCAGTCAGACTATTAATTCTGGTCTTTTGACTAGAACTTGAGTTCTGCACCTCACTTTTTTCCTGCTCCGTCAGGAACTCTCTGTCGTGTTCCCTGTCAGGGTAGTCATTGGTAGTAGCCAGACACCATCAAGTTCTTCTGGTCTCAGGCTGATGGAGTCTCTGGTTTATGTGGCCCTCTCTATCTCTGGAGCTAATATTTTCTTTGTCTCTTTGGTGTTCTTCATTCTCCTTTGCTCCAGGTGGGTTGGGACCAATAGATGCATCTTAGATGGCCGCTTGCTAGCTTTTAAGACCCTAGATGCCACTCACCGAAGTGGGATGCAAAACATTTTCTTAATAAACTTTATTATGCCAGTTGACCTAGATGTCTCCTGAAACCACGGTCCCCAGGCCCCACCCCTGTGACTCTGTCCCTTGAAGTGTTTGATTGTATTCAGGAAACTTCTTAGCTTTGGTTTAGTCCAGTTGTGCTGATTTCCCCTGTAGTGTGTGCTGTCCTTCCCTTCACCTAAGATAATTCTTATCTACTATCTAGTGAGTACTCCACTCCCTCACCACCCTCATAACCATCAAAGAATGTTTTCTTCTATGTTGAAACCCTTTCTTGAGTTCTTATAATAGTAGTCTCATACAATATTTGTCCTTTTGTGACTAGTTTCACTCAACATAATGTCTTCAAGATTCATCCATGTTATGAGATGTTACACAGATTCATCATTGTTCTTTACTGTTCCATAGTATTCCATTCTGTGAACATACCATAACTTATTTATACATTCATTTGTTGATGGGCACCAAGGTTGTTTAAATTTTTTGCTATCGTGAACAGAGCTGCAATGAACATGGGTGTGCATATATCTATTCGTGTGACGGCTCTTATTTCTCTAAAATATATTCGAAGGAGTGAGATTACTGGATCATAGGTATTTCTATCTCTAGCTTTTAAAGGAAGTGCCAAATTGATTTCCAAAGTGGTTGTACTACTTTATATTACTACAGCAGTGTGTAAGTATTCCAGTCTCTCCACAACCTCTCCAACATTTATTATTTTGTGTTTTTTGGATTAATGCTAGCCTTGTTGGGGTGAGATGGTATCTCAATGTAGTTTTGCATTTCTCTAATGGCTAATGATTGTGAGCATTTCCTCATGTGTACATTAGCAGCCTGAATGTCTTCTTTGGCAAACTGCCTGTTCATATCCTTTGCCCATTTTTTAACTTGGTTATTTGTCTTTTTGTTGTTGACGTTTTGCAGTATCTTGTGGATTTTAGAGATAGATACTGGTTGGATTTGTCATAGCCAAAAATATTTCCCAGTCTCTAAGTTGTCTTTTTACTCTTTTGGTGAAGTCTTTTCATGAGCCTAAGTGTTTGATTTTTATGAGCTCCCAGTTATCAAGTTTCTCTTCTGGTATTTCTACATTGTTACTTATGGTCTATATTCTGTTTCTACCATGTATTAGGGCTCCTAGCATTGTCCCTAATTTTTCTTCCATGATCTTTATCACTTTCAATTTTATATTTAGGTCTTTGATCCATTTTGAGTTAGTTTTTGTGCATGGTATGAGTACAGGTCTTGTTTCAGTTTTTTGCAGATGGATATCCAGTTATGCCAGCACCATTTGTTAAAGAGACTGTCTTTTCCCCAATTAACAGACTTTCAAGCATTGTCAAATATCAGCTGCTCATAAGAGGATGAATTTATGTCTGGGTTCTCAATTCTGTTCCATTGGTCTATGTGTATGTTGTACCAATACTAGGCTGTTTTGACTACCGTGATGGTATAACAGGTTCTAAAATCAGGCAGCTGTGAGGCTTCCCACTTTGTTCTTCTTCTGCAGTAATACTCTTCCCATTGCATATGAAGTTGGTGATTTGTTTCTCTATCTCATCAAAAAATGCCATTGGAATTTGGATCGGGATTGCACTGTATCTGTAGATCACTCTGGGTAGAACTGACATTTTCAAAATGTTGAGTCTTCCTATCCATGAGCAAGGTATGTTTTCCTACTTATGTAGTTCTCCTTTGGTTTCTTGCAGAAGTGTCTTGTTGTTTTATTTGTGCAGGTCTTTTACGTCTCTGGATAGATTTATTTCTAAATGTTTTGTCTTCTTAGGGGCTATTGTAAATGGTACTGATTTGGTGACTTCCTCTTGGAAGTTCTGCTTCTTGGTGTAGAGGAATCCAACAGATTTTTGTATGTTTATCTTGTATCCTGAAACTTTGCTGAAATCTATCAGTTCCAGTAGTTTCCTTCTGGATTCTTTGGGGTTTTCTGTGTATAAGATCATATCATCTGCAAACAGAGATACTTTTACTTCTTCTTTACTAATCTGGATACCCTTTATTTCTTTTTCTAGCCTAACTGCTCTGGCTAGGATCTCCAACAAAATGTTAAATAACAGTGGTGATAAAGAACATCCTTGTCTGGTTCCCATTCTCAAGGGGAATGCTTTCAGACTCTCTCCATTTAGGATGATGTTGGCTGTTGGCTTTGTATAAATACTCTTTACTATGTTGAGGAATTTCCTTTCTATTCTTATTTTGCTGAGAGTTTTTATCATTAATGATGTTGGACTTTGCCAAATGCCTTTTCTACACTGATTGATAAGATCATGTGATTCCTGTCTTTTATTTATGTGATGGATTACACTGATTGCTTTTCTAATGTTGAACCATCCCTGCACACCTGGTATGAATCCCACTTGGTGATGGTGAATTATTTTTTTGATACGTTGTTGAATTCTGTTGGCTAGAATTTTGTTGAAGATTTTTGCATCAACGTTCATGAGGCACACTGGTGTGAAATTATCTTTTTTTGTGGTGTCTTTACCTGGTTTTGGTAACAGGGTTATGCTGGCTTCACAGAATGAGTTTGGGAGTATTCCATCCTTTTCTATCCTCTGAAATACCTTTAGTAGTA
>NW_004443946.1:18803047-18831270 GCF_000243295.1 Trichechus manatus latirostris | reverse complement strand
CTCTGAAATACCTTTAGTAGTAATGGTGTTAACTCTTCTCTGAAAGTCTGGAAGAATTCTCCAGTGAAGCCATCCAGGCCAGGGCTTTTTTTTTTGTTGGGAGTTTTTTAATTACCTTTTCAAACTCTTCTTTTGTTATAGATTTATTTAGTTGTTCTACCTCTGTGCTTGTGTTAGTTTACGTAGATAGTGTGTTTCTAGAGATTTGTCCATTTCCTCTAGGTTTTCAAATTTGTTAGAGTAAAATTTTCCATAGTATTCTGTTACGATTCTTTTAATTTCAGTTGGATCTACTGTGATATCGCCCATCTCGTTTCTTATTTGGGTTTTTCCTTCCTCTCCTGATCTTCTTTGTTCAGCTTGGCCAATGGTTTATCGATTTTGTTGATCTTTTCAAAGAACCAGCTTTTGGTCTTGTTAACTCTCAATTGTTTTCCTATTTCATTTAATTCTGCTATGATTTTTATTATTTGCTTTCTTCCGGTGCCCGCGGGCTTCTTTTGCTGCTCTCTATTTGTTAGAGTTGTAATGTTAATGTTTTGATTTTGGCCCTTTCTTCTTTTTGGATGTGTGCATTTATTGTTATAAATTAGCCTCTGAGCATTGCTTCTGCTGTGTCCCAAAGGTTCTGGTAGGATGTGTTTTCATTCTCATTTGATTCCGTGAATTTCTTTATTCCAGCCTTAATTTCTTCTATAACCAAGTAGCTTTTGAGCAAGGAGTTCTTCAGTTTCCATGTGTTTGATTTTTTTTTTCCTTGCTTTTTCTGTTACTGATTTCTACTTATACAGCTTTATGGTCAGAAAAGACGCTTTGTAATATTTTCATGCTTTGAATTCTGTTAAGGCTTGCTTTGTGGGCTAGTATGTGGTCTATTCTGGAGAATGTTCCATGTGCATTGGAGAAGAAACTATACTTGGCTGCTGTAGGGTGGAGTGTTCGTTATATGTCTATGAGGTCAAGTTGGTTGATTTTGGCATTTAGATCCTCCATGTCTTTATTGAGTTTTTTTCTGGATGTTCTGTCCTTCTGCAAAAGTGGTGGGTTGAAGTCTCCTACTATTACTGTGGAGCTGTCCATCTCTCTTTTCAATGCTGATAGGGTTTTTGTTTTATGTATTTTGGAGCCCTGTCGTTGGGTACGTATATATTATGGTTATGTCCTCCTACTGTATTAAACCTTTAATCATTATATAGTGTCCTTCGTTATCCTTTGTGGTGGATTTTACTTTAAAGACTATTTTGTCAGAGATTAATATTGCCACCCCTTCTCTTTTTTGAGTGTTGTTTGATTGATACATTTTTTTCCATCCTTTGAGTTTTACTTTGATTGTGTCTTTAAGTCTATGGTGTGTCTCTTATAGGCAGCATATAGGCAGATCATGTTTTTTTATCCATTCTGTCACTCTCTGTCTCTTTATTGGTGGATTTAGTCCATTTACATTCAGTGTAATTATTGACAGGTGTCTGTTTAGTGCTGTCATTCTGAAGTCTTTTTTGTGTGTGTTGTCGACAGTTTCTTTGTTCCACTTAGTTTTCTGTGCTGAGTTGTTTTTCTTTATGTATTTTCTTTTCATTTTTATCACTGTTGTTGATTTTGTATTAGCTGAGTCTTTATGTTTTTCTTTCTTTTTTTTATTTTGATGTGTAGGATTTTTAGTTTCGTTTGTGGTTACCTTAGTATTTACCCTATTTTTCTAAGTTTATACCACTCTTTTATTTCTTAATATCGCCTTGACTTTCTCTACATATGAAAGATCTATGACTACATTTTTTAGTCCCTGTTTTTTGTTTTAATGTTGTCATGTTTTACTTATTGACCTCTCTGTTTCCCTATTTTCAGTGTTTTACCTTTGATTTATTTTTGTGTCTTCCCTATCTGGGTTGATATCTAGGTCCTCTGTCCTCTATTCTAGTCTTTGGTTGTTATCTGATGTTATTGATTTTCTAATGAGAGGACTGTCTTTAGTATTTGTTGTAATTTTGGTTCGGTTTTTACAAATTCGCTAAACTTCCGTTTATCTGGAAATGCCCTAATTTCGCCATCATATTTGAGAGACAGTTTTGCTAGATATATAATTCTTGGTTGGCTATTTTTTTTCTTCAAGGCCTTATATATGTCATCCCACTGCCTTCTTGCCTGCATGGTTTCTGCTGAGTTGTCCGAGCTTAGAATTATTGACTTTCCTTTGCAGATGATTTTTTGTTTATCCCTAGCCGCTCTTAAAATTCTCTCTTTATATTTCGTTTTGGCAAATTTGATTATATCATGTCTTGGTGACTTTCTTCGGGGATCTACCGTGTGTGGGGTTTGATGAGCATCTTGGGTAGGTATCGTCTCATCTTTCACAATATCAGGGAAGTTTTCTGCCAACAAATCTTCAACAATTCTCTCTGTATTTTCTGTTATCCCCCCTTCTTCTGGTAGTCCAACCACTCGTACGTTATTCCTCTTGATAGACTCCCACATAATTCTTAGGGTTTCTTCATTTTTTTCAATCTTTTTATCTGATATTTCCTCAAACAAGTTGGTGTCAAGTGCTTTACCTTCAATCTCATTAATTCTGACTTTTGCTGCCTCAATTCAGCTCCTATGACTTTCTGTTGAGTTGTCTAATTCTGAAATTTTATTGCTAATCTGGATTTCTGTTTGCTATCTATGGATTCTCGTAGCCTGTTAAATTTGTCATTCTGCTCTTCTATAATCTTCTTAAGTTCCTCTGTTGCTTTGTCTGTGCGTTTCTTGGCTTGTTCTGTGTTTTGCCTGATTTCCTTCCTGATCTCTTGAAGAGTTCTGTATATTAATCATTTGTATTCTACCTCCTGTAATTTCAAGAAATTCTCTTCCTCCGTTACATTTCTTGATTTTTTACTTTACAAGCTTGCTGAAGCCATCATGGTCTGCCTCTTTATGTGATATGCTATTGACTGTTGTCTCTGAGCCATCAGTAAGTTATATATATTTTATATTTGCTTACTGTGTCCTAGCTTCTTGTTTTGTCTGGATATGCCCAAATAGGCTGGTCGCGTAAGCTAGTTTGATTATTGGCACCTTTGAAGCTCTAACGTGTCACCAGGTTGTTAGATCTGCTACTAGGTATGCGAGCCCTGGAGTCCATTTACTTTTCTTGTATGGATTCAGCTCAGATGTCCAGATAGTCGGTCACCAAGTGTGTGATGCAGGCTCTCACCTACAGTCCTAGATGAGCAGTGGTGATAGGAGAAGGCACAGGTATCTGGCTACAGTAAGGGGTCATGCCCTGAGCAAGGCAGGGGGGTGATGGCTGTCCCTGTTCCATAGAGTGCGTAGGTGGGTGGGTTTTGCAGCAGGACTATGAGTACCAAATGCTGTTGGCTGTAAGGACTGGGAGGCACCATTTATCCTTGGACCATTATCGCAGGTGGCTAGGTGAGGTGGGTGGAGCCACCAGTCCTCAGGCCCCTGATGTGGGTGAGGACACTGCTTAATGGGCAGAGCGGTATCAAATGTCATGAACCTGCCACTCTACCACATAGCTGATACAGTGAAGTTAGGCTTCAGGTGTGTACCCTGTTGTACTGTGCTAACGAGGGCCTATGCTGTTCAAATGGGCCCACACTGGTCTATACAGAGGTGAAAGGCATTCAAAGTCTGTGGACCCCTTATGCCTGTGCCTAAGCAAAGGAGCTGTGCCTGCCCTGAGTTCCTGCCTTAGGGGGGCTCGCAGATTAATTTTTCCTGTTTGTTAGTTTCCTCTCCAAGGCTGGGAAAATGGCTTAGGGTGAGTCAAGGGTCCTACATCCATCCCAGGGGATGTGGCAATTGTTGAAGCTGGCGCAGGACCTGGTGCAGAGCAGAGAGCGAGCAGGTAAATGGGAGAGGTTCTTCCTAAACAGTGTTTTTTGATCTGCGCAGTAGGCTAAACACACATACTTATCTTTTACCAATTGAGTGCCACTTTTTACTGAGTCTGGAGGCCTGAGCAGACTCTGCCGCTTGGTCTCTCCCAACGTGGAAAACGCATCCCAAATGCCACTGGCCACCTCACCGCACATGCCAGCTGATCCAGCCCACAGGGTGTCAGCTCCCACAGCGTCACGTCTGGCAACTCCTTGCTGCTTCTGAACCATCTCTCCCTCCCCTTGCCACTCAGTCCGATTCCTCAACTTTGGCTTTGATGTTCAGGGCTCCTAGATTGTCATATATAATCAATTCACTTGTTTTTTCAGGTCTTTGTTGTAAGAGGGACCACTGGAAGCATGGGAGTACTCAGCCACCTTGGTCCCATCTCCCCAGGATAGATTATTTTTTTTAATTTCATTTTATTGTACTTTAAGTGAAAGTTTACAATTCAAGTTAGTCTCTCATACAAAAATTTATACATAGTTACGTGATCCTTATTGCTCTCCCTATACTGTGACAGAATATTCCTCCTTTCCACCTGATTTCCTGTGTCCATTCAACCAGTTCCTGACCCTCTCTGCCATCTCATCTCACGTCCAGACAGGAGCTGCCCATTTAGTCTCATGTATCTACTTGAGCTAAGAAGCACACTCTTCACAAGCATTATTTTATGTCCGAGGGTCCAGTCTAATCTTTGACTGAAGAGTTGGCCTCAAGAATGGTTTTAGTGCTGGGCTGACAGAGAGTCTGTGGGTCATGCTCTCTAGGGTTCCTCCAGTCTCATTCAGACCATTAAGTCTGGTCTTCTCACTAGAATTTGAGTTCTGCACTCCACTTTTCTCCTGCTCCAAACAGGGACTCTCTGTTGTGTTCCCCATCAAGACGGTCACTGGTGGTAGCCAGGCACCATCTAGTTCTTCTGGTCTCAGGCTGTTGCAGTCTCCGGTTTATGTGGCCCTTTATGTCTCTTGTGCTAATGCCTTCCTTGTGACTTTGGGTGTTCTTCATTCTCCTTCACTCCAAGTGTGTTGGGACCAACTGATGTATCTTAGATGGCCGCTCGCTGGCTTTTAAGATCCCAGATGCCACTGACCAAAGTAGGATGCAGAACATTTTGTTAATAAACTTTGTTATAATTGACCTAGACGTCCCCCAGGGTAGATTTTTAAGGACTGTTATTTCTTAACCCAGTGGAAGGTTCAAATCTCCTTTTAATTTGATAAGGAACCATAGTTACCTATAGGTAGCTATCCATTTCCCCAGAGGTACAGAGAGGAATAGGAACTCCAGAAATTATTACAAAGTCATAAATGATATATGTCCATGCACATTAAATGTAACTTGTGCCTGTTCCACCACTGTACTCTGGAAGCAGGTAACCTGTATTCTAGATTTCACAGGCTAACACATGAAGACAAATTTTGCCCCAGGATGTAACATGCCTACAATCTCACCCATATTTGATTTAGATGATTCAGAAGATGAGATTTTGAACCTGTATTTGATTTAGGACTTCTGGGATGATGTGATGAGGTGGATGTGTTTTGCATGTGGCAAGGACATAAGTTTTGTGGTGCCAAATGGTGGAATGTTATGGATTGAACTGTGTCCCCTCAAAATATGTGCTGTAAATTCTAACCTCTATACCTGTGGTTGGAGCCTTGGTGTGCAGTGGTTAAGAGGTGAGCTGCTAACCGAAAGGTTAGCAGTTCAAATCCACCAGCTGCTCCTTGGAAACTCTATGGGACAGATCTACTCGGAACTGACTCCACAGCAGTGGATTTGGTTTTTGGTTTTTACGCCTGTGATTATATTCCCATTTGGGACTGGGCTGTCTCTGCTATGTTAATGAGACAGGATTACTGTAGGGTATGTCCTGAGTCATTTTATTTGAGATATAATAGAGATTAAACAAGTATTCAAGATGCAAAGATGGAGGAAGGCTGATGCCAAGTCACATGGAGATCTCCAAGGAACCAGGAATAAAACTGAAGAGAAAGGACCTTCCCTGAGAGCCAACAGAGAGAAAGCCTTCCCCTGGAGCCTGTGCCATGCATTCAGACTTTAGCCTCCTAAACTGTAGGAAAATAAATTTATGTTTGTTAACACCATCCACGTGTAGTTATAGCAGCACTAGATAACTAAGACAAATGTGAAGAAACTTATAATTTCACTTTCAAATAAAAAGCAAGTCATCACCAATTTAAGTGAACAGCGGCTGAGACACTTAGCATTTATAAACAGAATGACTGCTTATGTAAATTATATCACATCCTGAAATTGTCTTCAGTTGTATTGATAGCATCATGATTTTAAGGGAAATATTTTAAAAAGATACTTTTTTTATTAAATCGTAATGGAACATATTGCAAAGTTATTAAACGTAGTATATAATTTTATTCCTAGAGCCTCCATGTCTTCTCATGAATAAAACAAATATTAAAATACAAGACAGGTAGTTGATGTCTGATAATTTTATTCCTAGAGCCTCCATGTCTTCTCATGAATAAAACAAATATTAAAATATAAGATAGGCAGTTGATGTCTGACTGTCAGATCATCTATACGTTCCCCTGTGAAACCACTGACTTCTGTGGTTTAAGTATGGCTAAATAAAGCTGTCATCAAAAATCAACTTTTGAAAGTGTGTCCTACTTCAGAATCACATATGTAATAAATCCCTAAAACTGTTTTCCAGTTATGTAAGTCATTAATATATCTAGTAGTTGTGGAATTCCAAATTGTGATAATCTTTTTGCTTTGATTCTCTTTTTGGTTTGAGAATGTTTCCTTGACCTGGCTGGAATTTGTAATATGACCCTAATTATTATTCACTTGAGACAACATTTGACAGTCTTAAGGAGAGAATAATCATTATTTTAGAATTATAGTTCAGTAATTCACTTAAAAAATTACTAAAAACTATCACAATAAAAATATTTTCTCTTTAACAACTTGGAAATAAATTTTTTCTCCCTGTAAATGAACACTCCCCAGCAAAAGTGTGATAGATTTCTAGTTGAAGAGTTTTGGTGGTCTTAACCACAGTATGCTAGAAACATCACTATGTAAGACATTGCTGGTTTATAGATTCCTGTGCGACTATGGCATCATGATACTCTCATTTGGAATTTATTTTCAGAAATGGCATAAATGACTTGTTATAATTGATCTTTTGTACCAAATGTACTGAAATGCAGCGAGTAAAATACACAAAGAAGCCAACAGTTTGCTTCTGAAGATCAAAAACAATGAATTTTTCTGTAAAATTCTCTAATCTGAACAATGATAGACAAGGTGTCAGGAAGAGAAGAAAAATAATCTGATTTAGATTAGATAATGATACTCATCAGATCCATACATATTTTTTATTTTACAGGTTTCCTTTCAAGAAATCTTTAATGTTTTCTCAGTCTTAAAATGTGATCCTTCCGTTAAAGGCTTTGTTATACATTTTAAGTCATTTTTTAAATTTTAATTGCTGTCATTCTGTATAGAATTCATTCTTATAAATGCAATTTATGTAATGATACTCTCATCAACGTAATCTTGAATTAATAGCTATTTATATATTCTGTTTTACCCTGAGGTTTCTTTTCTTACTGTTGTAAAGATATATATAACATTTGTCAACTGAAAATTTTTAAGGTGTACAACTTAGTGATATCAACTACATTAATCATGTTGTGCAATCATTACCCTTATTACCAAATTTCCCATCACCATCAACAGAAACTAACTGCTTCCCAAACAATGACTTCCCCTCTTCCCCTTCCTCCTGCCCCTGGTAACCACTAAGGAGCTCTGTTCTCTATACATTTGCATATTTTTGTCATTTCATGAAGAGTGATCATACAATATTTGTCCTTTTGTGACTGACTTATTTCACTCAGCATAATGTTTTCTAGGTTCATTCATGTTGTAGCATGTATCAGGACTTCATTTCTCTTTGTGGGTGAGTAGTATTCCATTTAGTTATTCAGGCTGTTTGCTGAGCAAATAATCCAAAAAGCTGGACTATATGAAGAACACGGCATTAGGATTCAAGGAAGACTCATTAACAACCTGCAATATGCAGATGACACAACCTTGCTTGCTGAAAGTGAAGAGAACTTGAAGCACTTACTGATGAAGATCAGAGACTACAGCCTTCAGTGTGGATTACACCTCAACATAAAACAAAAATCCTCACAACTGGACCAATAAGCAACATACGATAAACAGAAAAGATTGAAGTTGTCAAGGATTTCATTTTACTTGGATCCCCAATCAACGCCCATGGAAACAGCAGTCAAGAAATGAAATGACATATTGCATTGGGCAAATCTGCTGCAAAAGACCTCTTTTGGCTATCGTGAATAGTGTTGAAATGAACACTGGTGTACATGTATCTGTTTGCCTCACTGCTTTCAAGTACCTTGGGTATACACCTAGGAGTGGAATTGCTGGGTCATATGGTAGTTCTATTCAATTTTGATTTATTTTATAACAATTGAGAGCTGAATGCTACAATCAACCAACTTGATCTCACAGACATATACCAAACACTCCACCCGACAGCAGACAAGTATACATTCTTTTCCAACACACGTGAAACATTCTCCAGAACAGACCACATTACTAGGCCATAAAGCAGGCCTTAACAGAATTCAAAGCACTGAAATATTACAAAGCGTCTTTTCTGACCATAAGCCGTAAAAGTAGAAATCAGTAACAGAAAAAGCAAGGAAAAAAAATCAAACACATGGAAACTGAACAACACTTTGCTCAAAAACTACTGGCTTATAGAAGGAATTAAGGATGGAATAAAGAAATTCATAGAACCAAATGAGAATGAAAACACATCCTACCAGAACCTTTGGGACACAGCAAAAGCAGTGCTCAGAGATCAATTTATAGCAATAAATGCACATATCCAAAAAGAAGAAAGAGCCATATTCAAAACATTAACCCTACAACTGGAACAAGTAGAAAGAGAGCAGCAAAAGAAGCCCTTAGGCGCCAGAAGAAAGGAAATAATAAGAATTACAGCAGAATTAAATAAAACAGAGAAGAGAAAAACAACTGAAAGAGTTAACAAGACCAAAAGCTGGCTCTTGGAAAAGATCAACAAAATTGATAAACCAGTGGCCAAAATGACAAAAGGAAAACAGGAGAGGAAGCAGATAACCCGTATAAGAAATGAGATGGGTGATATCACAACAGACCCAACTGAAATTAAAAGAATCATAGCAGAATACTGTAAAAAAATTGTACTCTAACAAATTTGAAAACCTAGAGGAAATGGACAAATTTCTAGAAACTCACTACAATTACTCTGTAAGTTTCATTTTATAAATAAGGAAACTGGTATCCAAACAGTGACGAAACAGTTTACTCACGGAGTCTTGTCATCTAGTGCTGCTATAACAGAAATATCACAAATGGATGGCTTTAACAAAGAGAAATCTATTTCTTCATAGAAAGTAGGCTAAACGTCCAAATTCAGCAGGTCAGCTCCAGGGGAACGTACTCTCTCTCTGTCTGCCTTCTCATCAATCTCCCCTCTGACTAGGAGCTTCTCCACGCAAGGACCCTGGGTCGAAAGGACGTGCTCTGCTCCTGGTACTGCTTTCTTGGTGGTATGAGGTCCCCAGTTCTCTGCTTGCTTCCCTTTCCTTCAATCTCTTGTAAAATAAAAGGTGGTGCAGGCCACACCCCAGGGAAACTCCCTTTACATTGATCAGGGATGTGACCTTAGTAAGGGTGTTACAATCCCACCCTAGTCCTCTTTAACATAAAATTACAATCACAAAACAGAGGACAACCACACAATACTGGGAATCATGGCCCTGCCAAATGGATACACACATTTTCGGGGGGACATAATTCAATCCATGATACATGGTCACACATACATTTAGCTGTCAAACTGTGACTAGAATCTACATTATCTTAGTCTAGTGTTTTTGTCTATATATATGTTACATATGCATTATTTCTAGAATTAGGCTGAGTAAAATGAAATTAATAATTTATAAAACTAAAGTTACTTATAAACTGTATTATTTTTCTATTGTTGCTGTAATAAATTACCACAAACTTGGTGACTTAAACAATACAAACATTATCATATGGTTCTATAGATCAGAAGGCCGACACAGGTCTCACTAGGCTAAAATCAAGGTTTCAGTGGGACTGCTTTCCTTTCTGGCGGCTTTAGCGGAGAATCTGTTTTCTTCTCTAGTTTCTAAAGGCCACCCATATTCCTTGGCTCATGGCCCCTTTCCTACATCTGCAAAGCAAACAAGGATGGGTGAAATCCTTCTCACACTGGCATGTGTCCAGTTCTCTTTCTCTGAACACAGCTGAGAGAAGTTCTCTGCTTTTAAGGACTCATATGATTAGATTGGGCCCACCCAGATAATCCAGGATTATCTCCCATTCTCAAGGTCCTTAACCTTAATCACACATTCAAAATCCCTTTTGCCACTTAAGGTAACATATTCACAGGTTCTAGGGAGTAGGATGTTGACATCTTTGTGTAGTGTTGGGAACATTACTCTGCCCTCAACCTACACATAGAAAATCTATTTTTAAAGGGATTTTACTGATTTAAATATATAATCTGCAAAGAACTTCTTATTAAACAAAATGCAAAGCTCTCAATCTAAGAAATCAGTATTTTAATTACAAGTTATGAAATTTGCTTTGTTTCTTAAATGGTAGAAATATAATTTTAATGAATAAGAGTATAACATCTGGTGTGGCTAATTTCTTACACAGTACATTAAGATTTAATTTAAACCTCATGCTACATGTGTAAAGTCTGCTACACTGTGGTTTTATTATAAAACCAGTTGCCATCGAGTCGATTCCAACTCATGGTGACCCTATGTGTGTCAGAGTAGTACTGTGCTCCATAGTTTTCAATGGCTGATTTTTCGGAAGTAAATGGCCAGGATTTTCTTTCAAGGTGCCTCTGGGTGAACTCTAACCTCCAACCTTTCGGCTAGTAGGCAAGCATGTTAACCATTTGTACCACCTGACTCTGGGCTTTATTATGTATGTACCTAATTCTTTGTTGATACTTTTACTTCTGTGCCAAAGGCAGGAGAGAAGCGTTCTTTCTGTTGTATTTCTGAATATGAGTTTTCATTTTAATGATCCATTTCACTCCTTTTCTTTTTAGGTCTCTAAACTTTTCATCTGGGGCTGTTTTATGCTCATTTGAAAATTTAACCAGATCTTTTAATCTATAGGTTCCATCCTTTCTCTAGTTAAAGGAAATGTAAGCAATCCTAAACTAGTAACTAAGCTGGTTATGTTTTCATATTATATCCCAGTACTAATATCTTTATTTCTTATGACCGAGCCCTTTTTTAGTATTTCAATCTCAATAATAGGCATTCTGTCTGATTCACTGTTATTCCTTTGCACAGAAAGGACTTCTGCTCCTAAAACCTAAACTCCATGGCTGCTTTTCTGTTTTTTGGCCTACTCATCTTGGTAATTCAGCTTAACTGCTTGCATTTCCACTTGCTAGACACCTGTCTCTCTTTCTGTTTTTCATCTCAAAAAGAACCCCGAAAGCCAAGCCCATTGCTGCCGAGTCAATTCTGACTCACAGTGACCCTACAGTACAGAGTAGAACTGCCCCATAGGGTTTCCAAGGAGTGACTGGTGGATTCAAACTGCTGACCCTTTGGTTAGCAGCCAAGCGCTTTAACCACTGCACTACCAGGGCTTCCTCTCATATTTCAAGTGCTGGTAATTTCTAGTCTGGTGTTTCTTACCCATTGACAAATGTTTGGTTCTATTATCCAGAGTTTAAATGAAACCATAGCAATTTTTTTAACTTAATGTTTTGTACTACTCTCATGGTAGGTACTTGGGGAATAATTACTTGCATGTTCCATTTGAAGCACAAAGTACACATATCCATTACAAATAGGAGAAACTGGAGGGAAAAAAGGGATAACAGGCACCAAGTAAGTCCAAAATCCAGCAGAACAATTTTCATTAGCTTTCAAGGCTTGAAAATAATCCTCTGTTCTCTGAGAGGGTGTTGGCCACCCTCTCTGGGTTCTGCGTGGAGGCCCCTCGGTCCTACGCTTCAGCTGTGCCTTCCATGTCCATTTGAACGGCAACTCTGCTCCTTCAGCTTTAGGTGACCCCGTTCTCCCAGTCCATCTAAGTGGCAACCTCATCCCCTCAGCCCCAGCAGGTCCCATTCTTCCAACTCTTGGGCATGGCATCCCTGCCTCCTCACCTTCGGGCAGCAGCCCCATCTGCCTGGCACATCTTAATGGCAGCCCCACACTCTGGAACAGAGTTGGCAAAGATCCAACTCTTTGAAACCTAGAAGGCAGTGGCCCCACCCATTGAGATCCAGGAGACCCTGGCCCCACCCTTTGAGATCCAGAAGGCCCTGCTTCCTGTGCTCCTTCCAACAGTTCTGCTAATGTCCGAGCTGCTCTAGGGATGGGTCCTTTTCTTCTTTTGGAGGATGACAGATGTAGCTCCTTTGGTCTGTTTCCTGCCTGTAGAATTCCAAGAAGCAGACAGCGTTCTTTCCTTTCGTTCTTTCTCTGTCCCCTCCAGTCTAAGCTGATGAGTTTTCTAATGTAGTAGCTGGTTAGGCCTATCAGTGACAGGCTTAATCTCTTTAACAAATGATTGTGTTGCCACATTCTTGGTGAAAATTCTAGGACACATGTCCTTAGTTTATACAGAAGAATTTTCCAAATCTTTAAGCTTTGTTTTCATTTTGCACACTTCATTTTCAAGTTCATCTCCTTCCTCCTGCATTTTACTGTAAGTGGTAAGGAGAGACCACATGGCCCCTTTACGGTCTTGCTTAGAAATCTCATCAGCCAGATATACAAGTTTATCAGTTACAAGTTCCACCTTCCACCAAACATTTGAACATGATTTAGACAAGTTCTATGCCACTGCATCAAAAGCATCACCCTTCCTCCATTCTCCAATCACACGTTTATCATTTTCTTTTAAAGCCTCACAAGAAGCATTATTTAATGCCCACACTTCCAGCAATATTCTGTTGCTTTTGCCATATGTATTCTCTAAGACAACAGAGACTTTCTCTATAGCTCTCCTCACTTCTTTCTGAGTCCTCACCAGAACTGCCTTTGACGTCTATAATTCTACCAACAGTTCTTCAAGGCAATCTAGGCTTTTACTATTAGGCACTTTAAAAGTCTTCCAGTCTCTACCCATTACTCAATTCCAAAACCGCTTTCACATTTTAGGTATCTGTTAGAGCAGCACCCCACTCTTCCATTACCAAATTCTGTCATAGTTATCTAGTGCTGCTATAACAGAAATTCCATAAGTGGATGACTTTAACAAACAGAAATTCATTTTTTCACACTTTAGGAGGCAAGAAGTCCTAATTCAGGGCACCAGCTCTAGGGGAAGACTTTCTCTCTCTCTGTCAGCTCTGGGGGAAGGTCCTTGTCTCTTTCCTTTTCTTGGTTCCTTGGAAATCTCCATGTGGCTTGGCATCAAGAAAAAACGAGCTCACAATTCAAGCGTCACATAAAAGACCTCAAAGTTGCCACTTGTGCCCTGAAAGCAAGCCTTATTTCTTGAAGTAATAAAGATGATATTGCCAAAAACCAAACTCAGTGTCTTATCATAAGAGTGGCTGAATTACAACGCCAACTGAACTCTAAACCTCAAACGGTATCTGAAGTTAAAGCGAGGGCACTGATTGGAAAGAAATGGGATCCTGAAACTTGGGATGGGGACATATGGGCAGATAATCAGGAAGCTGGGGGACTGAGCTCCTAAATTCCACTGAATCACTCCTGCCAACAGAACTAGCCCTCTTAATCCCATCTGAAGAGATTACTCCTAAGCAAGCCTCCCCAGCAAAACCATTATCCTCTCCACCCCATCTGATGAGATTAACCCAGCTGTGTCTGCACAGCCTTTGGCTGATACTGCCTGGGGTGGCATCTGAGTCACTGCCGGGGGCATCACCTAGGGCACATGCCTTACAAGACATTGCTGAATGTCCCCAGGACCCACCCCCACAACCCATTTTTACATCTAGACCTATAACTAGACTAAGTCCCAGCAAGCCCCAAAGGTGAAGTACAAAGAGTGAACCCGGAGGAGGTACACTATACTCCAAAAGAACTGGCTGACTTTTCTAATATATACAAACAGAAACCTGGGGAGTATGTGTGAGAATGGCTATTAAGTAATGATGCAAGGAACATAAGGTTAGATTAGTCTGAATTTATTGATATGGGCCCACTAAGCACAGATCCTTCATTCAATGTTCCAGCTGAAGAGGTTAAAAAAGGATCTAAGAGTTTATTTGGTTGGTTCACTGAAGCATGGATTAAGCAGTGGCCTACACTAAATCATACTGAAGTGCCAGACCTGTTTTGGTATACTGCAGAACATTCAAAGGCTCAGGGAAATTGGCATGTTAGAGTTGATTTATCAGGTTGGACCCACAGACCCACCCATGGAGTGCCCAGAGGACACATCTTTCATCACAAGGGTGAGGAACAAATTTGTGAAGGGAGCTCCAGCATCCCTGAAGACTGCCATGATTGCTATTTAATATAAGTAAGATTTGACAGTGGGAACTGTCCTAACTGAATTAAGACATCTAACTACAATGAGGAGCCCTGGTGGCACAGTGGCCAAGCGTTCGGCTGCTAACCAAAAGGTGAGCAGCTCGAATCTATCAGCCGCTCCTTGAAAACCCTATCGGACAGTTCTACTCTGTCCGACATGGTTGTTGATGAAGAATCAAATCGAAGGCAACAGATTTTGGTTTTCGGTCACTAGAGTGAGGTCGATTGGACTTTGTGGTGGTAGGGGCCAAGAGGCAGCACTTAATCGACAAAGAACCACAACCAGCTGCGTGCTTGCTGAGGATATATGGAATGGGTGGTGGAAGAAAATAGTTCTAAATACCAGTTATGACCACAACTGTTCCAGAAACGAGCACTATAACTGTTATGAGTATTTTTCTTGTTTTATTATACGTGTATGAGCATGTGTGAGTGTGTGTGTGTGTGTGTGTGTGTGTGTGTGTGTGTATGTACATAGCAATTATTTTTGCTTTCTTCCCTTCTTTATAAAATATAAAATGTAAATGGGGCTACTGTGGTTTTGGTTGTACTCATGGGAGTTGTATCTTGTTATGTGCAAGTATGACTTTGCAACTGTCTTTGTTTAGAGATTGTGTACGGTTTAAGGAGATGTGTACAGGTGCCAAGTTGACAAGGGGTACACTGTGATGGTTAAGGTTGTGTGTCAACTTGGCTGGGCCATGATTCTGAGTGGTTTGGCAGTTATGTAATGCTGTAATCATCCTCCATGATGTGATCTGATATGATAAGCCAACCAGCTGTAAGGGGAATTTCCTTGGGGATGTGGCCTGCATCCAATACACGTATGGACGTTCTGGAAAGGCTAGCTCACTTGTCCTGGATCCTGCATCCAGCTCATTATCATCTGACCTCCAGTTCTTGGAACTTGAGCCAATGGCCTGCCGCATTGCCTGCTGATCTTTGGATTCATAAATCTCCTACACAGCCTGTGAGCCAGTGGTCTGCCGCCTAACCTTCCGGTCTTGGGTCATCGGCCCCTACAGCTACATGAGTCAGGAGAAGCCTCGAGTCTGACACCCGACCCACAGACTTGGAACTTGCCAGCCCCTACAACCGCGTCAGCCATTTCCTTGAGATAAATCAATCTTTCTCTATACGCTTCGCTGGTTTGCTTCTCTAGAGAACCCAGCCTAAACCAACATTAAACCATCATTTTATCATTATATCCCCAACAAAGCCTAGGAAAACATTTCAATGTCTTAGTAGTTTTTAAACATTATCAGTTATTTTTTTAAATTGGGATATGTAACAAATACTTAAAGTAAAAGTCTTTGTATATTTCAGCACCCAAAGAAAGATACTACAGCAATTGCCATGAACAAATAACAATTTAAAATGGTGAAGAAATAAACATATGTTGACATAAAGTACATATGTAAATCCTCAATGAATTCAATAACTATTCAAAATATCCAATATAAAACTATATAAACTGACCTTTTAAAACTAGTTTTCAAATGCAAATATATATAATTATGGGACCAAAATTTTGGCTCCATGGCTTGTGCTAATCTCTAAAAATCAGCTGACAATCTGTACATTAGATTCATTTCATTTTATAGATCAGAATGTATATCTAAAAAGAAATATCTAGAGAGATTATTTAAATATTTCTAATTATTTCCTTTGATTTCATTCTCATATTTTTTTTTTTTTACAATCCCTTCATGAAGAAATTCTGACTTCTGCCTTGAATTTCCAGTCAAGATAGCACAGTGAGTTTACACTTAGACTCACCCCATCTGCTGCAAACACAGTAACAGACAAAAGAGAAAAGGAAAAAACAAAAAAAGATGTTTAGCTAGGCTTAAAAAACAGTAACAACTCAATTTAAAAATGGGCAAAAGACTTAACAGACACTTCTCCTAAAATGATATATATATGTATGGCAAACGAGCACATGTAAAAATCTTCAACATCATTAGCCAATTGTTGTTGTTATTAGGTGCGCTGACTCAGCTCAAACTCATAGCAACCTTATATATAACAGAATGAAATGTTTCCTGGTCCTGCACCATCTTCAGCATCGTTGCTATGTTTGTGTACGTTGTTTTGGCTATTGTGTCAACCCATCTCATTGAGGGTTTCCTTCATATTCTCTGACCCTCTCTCTACTTTACCAAACATGATGTCCTTTGCTAGCAATTGGTCTTTCCTGATGATATGTTCAAAGTAAGTGAGCCAAAGTCTCTCCATCCTCAATTCTAAGGAGCATTCTGGTTATTTTTTTTTTTTTTTAAAGACTGATTTGTTTGTTCTTCTGGCAGTACACAGTATATTCAATATTCTAAACCAACACCACAGTTTGAATGCATCAATTCTTTTGCCTTCTTTTTTCATTGTCCAGCTTTCACATGCATATGAGGTGACTGAAATAGCTCAGCATTATTTTGTATGAATAATTTTTTCAATAATATTTATCTCACATTAACTCAAATAGAAAACACTTGTTTTAGAAAAAACAGGTAACTTCAACAGGCTTACTAGAATACAACTATTTCAATGTCATCTTCCTCTCAATTTCAGTTATACCAAAACACTTAAAATCAATATCACTTGATCATAAGCAAGCCAAAGATCACAAAGTATCAGCTTTATATTAACTGCATCTAGTTATTTTAAAACTAGATATTTGACAGCCCCGTAAAACCAAATGAGACTAACGAGGTACAGCAGTACAGTGACAAGGTCCAGAAAGCAGAAGGGGACAAGGAAGCTGGTGATAGGGAACCCAAGGCTAAGGATATTGTTGATGTGTTGTGAGATTGTTAACCACTGTCATAGGGCAACATTTGTAGTAAGTGTTAAATGAGAAACTATTTTGTTCTATAAGCCTTCATCTTAAGTGAGAATAACAGCACAATTTGGAAGAGCGGAGTCAATGTCACTGAACTGTGCATGTAGAAATTTTTGAAATGGTGTATCTTTGGTTATGTGTCTGTTCACCAAAAAAAAAAAAAAAAAACAGGTTGAGAAGTTAGAGGGTTGATATGTTAGGGGGTTGTTAACCAATGTCATAAAAATAACATGTGTACTTCTGTTTCATGAGAAACTATCTGTTCTGTAAGCCTTCACCTGAAGTACAATTAAAAAAAAAAACAAACTAGATACTTGATGAATTCTGCATAGTTCTAAAAAGCACAATCCAGTTTATTTTGCTATTCTGTTAAGTAGATACCACGAATATGAGGTTCTGAAATACCCTTTTTTTAATTTCCATACTCAAAAACACTAATTTCATTTAACAGCTTCAAATAACTAATTATGTTATCTTTAAGTCCTTTTACCTCAATGAAATAAAGTTATAGTGTAATGTAGTGTCACTATGTAAAATAATGTAGTGGTTAAGAATATGGACAATCCAGATTACCTAGGTTGAAATCACACCTCAGCCAGTAAGCTATGTGACTTAGACATACCGCTTTACTTCTCTGTGCCTCAGTTTCCACATATGTAAAAGCAGAATAGGTCATAATACCTCATCAGGTTATTATTAATTTTACATGTAAAGTGTTCAGTACAGAGCCCGATACATAGTAAGCATTATATAAGTATTAACTACAATTATTATTAGTTTTTCTCCTGTGATAAAGAAAAAGCCCTGGATTAGAGCTTAAATTCTAATTCTGCTACTTGTTAGATCTTTGAGTAATTTACCTGACTTCTCTGAGTTTCCATTTTCTTACCCATAGAATGATGGACTCCAAGGTCTCTGCTTCCGTTTGAGAATCCCCAACTATGCGTATCATGTGATAAGGCAAAAACTGACAGCTACCTCTCTCTTACTAAATTTGGGCTCATATCATCTCTCTCCCCAACTCATTATGAAACTATTCCTTTCTCCCTTAACTTCTTCTCACTTTTTTCCCATTCATTTTCAAATATACTAATTTTCTTCAGAATCTAGCTCCATCTTTTTCTTCTATTTGCCTCTGGTCACACCTTCTTAGGGGCCTGAAATAATTGTATTCTCACTTGCCTCTACTTAGTTATGCCTCAGCCCAGTCATGGTCTACCACCCTGTGATGGAACAGTAACACCAACAACACCACATTCTTATAGCACTTTTACATTCATTATCTCATTTAAGTCACATAACCACCACCCAGTGAAGTGTTATCAAGCTCAGAAAATGAATGTGACCTATAACATGCAGAGCCAACACATGAACCCAGGATAAACGCCTCAAAACACTGTGCTTTTTGTGTTATTCTTCACTGTTTCCTTTCTTAGTAGAATTAAGCAGGAAATCAGTTATCAAGACAACCTCAATTATTTATCATGAAATTAGTTAGCAAAAGGTTTGAACATTAACTCTGATACTTAACTGTGTGACCTTGTATAGGAAATATCACCACTCTGCATCTGTTTCCCCATTTATAATATTGGGATAACACAACGGTTTTGTAAGGATAAAACAACGAAAAATGTTTTATAAAACCTAAGAGACTATACTTTTTTCAATACCTTGTTCTTGCTAATACCTATCTCTTTCTGATTCACTGTGTACCTATACCTTCTCCCCTTGGCCCATGCAGCATAGTCCTCTATCAGATTTTACTCACCATTCTGAATTAACCCCCTAATTCTCAGACTCTTTTGCTGCTTTTAATCCACAGAGGAGACCTTCCATGTTTGGAAAGATTGTTTCCACTGAACAGGGGACATTTAGCCATTCAAATATTAGTTGAGCATCAACTACATGCCAGAAACTGTGAATCAGAAAATAGTATGTAAAGCAAAATAAGAGACCTACTAAAATGGAAGGAAGTTCATTAAAAGTCTGACCAATTTTTCACCCATCTACAAGAAGCTAAGAGATCTCTGGAAAATGGATGAAACAAAGTATCTAGAAGTCTACAGCACTTTCAATACTTCCAGATGTCCCAAATAAAACATCAGCAACTAAGAAACAGGAGAAGAAAGAGAATAAAATCACTGAGCATGTATAATATGCTGGTCAATGTTTGAGGTTCATACAATTACATTACTAAATTCAATACCTGCACAACCTTGAGACGCAGGCATTCTTCTGTCACTCAGCAAATATTTACAGAGCACCTGTAATGTGCTAGGCACTGTTCCAGGTAACTGCAATGTATCAGTCAACAAAATACACAAACAGATAAAGATTCCTGCCCTGGTGGAACTTATTCTAACAAAAGGAGAAATATAGTAAAAATGAACACAGTAAGTAAATTAAGAATTATAGAGAGGCGGAGCCAACATGTCCTACAGACAGATACACCATGCCATCACTCTGCAGCACACCCAGAAAGCTAAATAAAACAGATGCAAACATCAATCTTGGAACCCTAAGCATCAAATGAAAAATAAAGAACTAGATCAAGTACCAAATGGAAGAAGAAACTAAGGGAGAACAGAGAACAGGGAGAGCTACGGAGTGGAGGTCCCCTGCAGGGAATATGGCACAGGATCACCATCTTGATGCATAGCCAGCAACAACCACACAGGCAGGAAAGTATGGGATAAGGAGCCAAAGACACCCAGCCCAACCACCCTGAAATATCAAAACAAAACAAAAAAAGCAGGACAAAACAAATAAACATGCAATCAATTTAAAAAAAAAAAAACCTTAATGCCTCAGAGAAAGTAGACAATATGAAAACATATAGAACATATAGAAAAGCAGAACAAGATGGCTCCAGAAACTGTCCAAAATAATCAGATGACCTTCCAGTAGAAGAAAAGGCAGTGCAACTACCTGATAGGAAATTCAAAAGACTAATATTTAGGGTTCTTCAAGAGATTAAGAAAGAGATCAAGGAAGACACAGATAAACCAAGGGAAAACATAGCCAAAATCAAAGAAAACACAGACACTGCAATAGAAGAATTCAGGAAATTAATACAAGAACAGAACATCAAAATAAATAATTAGAAATCACACAAAAACAGCAACTAGAAATTCAAAAAATAAACAACAAAATTTCAGAAATGGAGAATTCCATAGAAGGTTTTAGGAGCAAATCTGAAATAACGGAAGACAAAATCAGTGAGATTGAACACAAATCCACAGATACCACTTTGAGGAAAAATCAGAGAAAAAGATGAATAAAAATGAAAGAAAATCTTAAAAATTATGTGGGACACAATCAAGAGCAAAAATCTACATGTGATCAGAGTTTCAAAACAGGAGCAGAAAATGGAAAACAGAGAAGACTGTTGAAGATTTGCTGGCAGAAAACTTCCCAAATATAATGAAAGACGATAAGCTGACAATCCAAGAAGCTCAACAAACCACATGTAGGATAGACCCCAAAAGAAAGTCACCAAGACATATAATCACACTTGCCAAAACCAAAGACAAAGAAAGAATTCTGAGAACAGCTTGAGAAAAATGAAGAGTCACTTACATAGGGGAAACAATAAGACTAAGCTCTGATTACTCAGCAGAAACTATGCAGGCCAGAAGGCAAAGGGATGACACACATAAAACCCTGAAAGAAAAAAACTGCCAATCAAGAATAATATATCCTGTAAAACTCTCTCTCAAATATGATGGCAAAATGAGGACATTTCCAGTTAAACAGAGATTAATGAAATTCAAAAAAATCAAACCAAACTTTCAAGAAATATTAAAAGGAGTCCGTCGGTTAGAGAATCAACAACATCAGACAACAACTAAAGTCTGGGACGCAGGACATCATCAGCCAGATACCAACCTAGGTAAAGAACTCTCAGTAACAAAACAAAGCTAAAAGACCTAACACAGGGAAACATAGAGATCAATCTGTAAATGATGACAATGTCAAAACAATAAAAGGGGGAATAAACAGAGTGGGTACAGAACTTTCAAATGGAGAGGAAGTCAAGGCAATACCAAGTAATAAAAGACTAGTTCAAACTTACGAAGATAAGAATAAACTTCAAGGTAACCACAAAGAGTTCATAAACCTACTCACGAGAATAAAAAAGAAAACAAACATAAAGACTCAGTAAACAAAATAATCTATGATAACCAAAAAAAAAGAAAGAAAAAACCACAAACAAAAGGAACTCAGCACAGGAGAGTAAGAGGAACAAAGAAAATGTCAGCACCACAAAAAAAGCACAACAATATGACAGCAATAAACTCCTACTTCTTGATAATCACGTTGAATGTAAATGGTTTAAATGCACCCATAAAGAGACAGAGAGTGGGAGAATGGATTAAAAAAAAAAAAAGACCCATCAATATGCTGTCTAAAAGAGACACATCTTAGACACAAAGACATAAATACATTAAAAAATAAAAGATGGAAAAAATGTATCAAGCAAATGGTAACAAAAAAGGGCAGGCGTGGCAATACTAAGCTCAGATAAAATAGACTTAAGGAAAAATCCACCATAAAAGACAAGGAAGGACATTATATAATGATTAAATGGACAACCCACCAAGAAAATATAACATTAATATCTACACACCGAATGACAAGGCTCAAAAATACATAAAACAAACTCGTAACAGCACTGAGAAGAGAAATAGACAGTTCTACAATAACAGTAGGAGGCTTCAACATACCACTGACAATAAAGGACAGAACATCTAGAAAGAAACTCAAAGATACAGAAGATCTAAAGGCCAGAATCAACCGACTGGACCTCACAGACATATACAGAACACTCCACCCAACAGCAGCAAAGTATACATTCTTTCTAACACACATGGAGTATTCTCCACAATAGACCACATCTTAGGCCACAAAGCAACCCTCAATAAAACCCAAAACATCAAAATAATACAAAGCATGCTCTCTGATCACAATACCATAAAAATAGAAATAAATAACAGGAAGAGCAAGAATAAATAATCAAATGCATGGAAATTGAATAACACCTTACTTAAAAGCAACTGGGTAATAGAAGAAACCAAAGAGGGAATTAAAAAATTCCTAGAATCAAATGAGAATGAAAACACATCGTACCAAAACCTTTGGGACACAGCAAAGGGCAGTGCTCAGAGGTCAATTTAGAGCAATAGATGCACACATCAAAAAAGAAGAAAAGGATAAAATCAAAATGTTAGCTTTATACCTTGAACAGGGATCACAATAGAGGGTCCCAGACACAGCTGGACAAAAACGCAGGGCAAAATTAAAATTCACAAAGAAAGACCAGAGTTACTGGTCTGACAAGAGACTGGAGAAACCCTGAGAGCATGGTCCCCAGTCACCTTTTTAACTCAGTACTGAAGTCACTCCTGAAGTTCACTCTTCAGCCAAAGATTAGACAGGCCTATAAAACAAACAGTAACACACATAGTTCAACCATGTATATGAGACTAAATGTGGACACCAGCCCAGGCGTAAGGACGAGAAGGCAAGAGGGGACAGGAAGGCTGGACAAATGGAAATGGGGAATCCAAGGTTGATAAGAGGAAAGTGTTGACACATCGTGGGGTTGGCAACCAATGTCACAAAACAATATGTGTAATTAATTCTTTAATGAGAAAGTAATTTGCTCTGTAAATTTTCACCTAAAGCTTAATAATTTTTAAAAAATCCTAGAATCCAATGAGAATGAAAATACATCATACCAAAACCTCTGGGACATAGCAAATGTAGTGCGCAGAGGTCAATTTAAAGCAATAAACACACACCTCAAAAAAAACCAGAATGAGCCAAAATCAAAGCCTTAGCCCTATAACTCAAACAAATAGACAGAGAACAGCAAAAGCAGCCCAGAAGTACCAGAAGAAATGAAATAAAAAATATAACAGCAGAAATAAATGAAATAGAGAACGGAAACACAATAGAAAGAATCAACAAGACCAAAAGTTGGTTCTTTGAGAAGATTAACAATATCGACAAACCATCGGCCAAACTGACAAAAGAAAAACAGGAGAGGAAGCAAATAACCCAAAGAAGAAATGAGATGGGAACATTACAAAAGACCTAACTGAAATAAAATGCATCGTAAGAGAACACTATGAAAAACTAACTCCAACAAAATTGAGAACCTACAGGAAATGAACAAATTTCTACAAACACACTACCTACCTAAACTAATACAAACTGAGATAGAAAATCTGAACAGACCCATAACAAGAGAAGAGACTGAAGAGGTAATAAAAAAAACTCCCAACCAAAAAAAGCCCTGGCCCAGATGGCTTCACTGGAGAATTCTACCAAATATTCAGAGAAGAGCTTACACCAGTACTACTCAAATTATTTCAGAACATAAAAAAGGAAGTAATACTCCCAAATTCATTCTATGAATCCAGTATAACCATGATACCAGCACCAAGCAAAGACAACAAAAAAAGAAAATTAGACCAATATCTCTTACAAATATATATGCAAAAATTCTTAACAAAATTCTAGCCAACAGAATTCAGCATCATACTGAAAAAATGATACACCATGACCCAGTGGGATTCATCCCAGATATGCAAAGATAGTTCAACATTAGAAAATCAATCAGTGTAATCCACCACATAAATAGAACAAAAGAAAAGAACCACATGATCATCTCAATAGAGAAAGAAAAGGCATCTGATAAAACCCAACACTCCTTCCTGATAAAAAATCTCAGCAAAACAGGAATAGAAGGGAAATTCTTCAACATAATAAAGGGCATCTATGCAAAACCAACAGCCAACATCGTCAACAGGAGAGAGGCTGAATGCACTCCCCCGAGAAAAGGAATAAGACGAGGACGCCCTTTATCACAACTCCTATTTAACACTGTGCTGGAAGTCCTAGCTAGAGCAATAAGGCAAGAAAAAAAAAAAGGCATTGAAATTGGAAAGGAAGAAGTAAAACTATCCCTATTTGCAGATTATATGAGCCTATACACAGAGAACCACCAAAGATTACAAAAGAAAACTACAGGAACTAATAGAAAGATTCAGCAGAGTAGCAGGATACAAGATCAACATACAAAAATCAGTTGGATTCCTAAGCGGCTGGTGGATTCGAACTGCTGACCTTTTGGTTAGCAGCTGGGCTCTTAACCATTTTGCCACTGGGGCTCCTTATACACAAAGAAAATATCAAAAAAGAACTCAAGAAAACAATACCATTTATAATAGCCCCTAAAATAATAAAATACTTATTAATAAATCTAACCAGGGATGTGAAAGGCCTATACAAAGAAAACCACAAAACACTACTGCAAGAAACCAAGAGAGACCTACATAAATGGAAAATCATACAATGCTCATGGACAGGAAAACTCAACACTGTAAAAACATCAGTTCTACTCAAAGCGATCTACAGATACAATGCAATCCCGATCCAAATACCAACAGCATTTTTTAACGAGATGGAAAAACTAATCACTAACTTTATATGGAAAGGAAGGAGGTCAGACATAAGAAAAGCATTACTGAAGAAGGACAAAGTAGGAGGCCTCACACTACCTGATCTCAAAACCTACTATACAGGCCCAGTAGTCAAAACAACCTGGTACTGTTACAATGACTGACACACAGACCAATGGAATAGCACTGAGAACCCAGAAGTAAATCCATCCACTTACAGTCAGCTGATCATTGACAAAGACCCAAAGTCCATTACATGGGGAAAAGACAATCTCTTTAACAAATGGTGCTGGTCCATCTGTAAAAAAGTAAAACAAGACCCACACCTCACACCATACACAAAAACTAATTCAAAATAGATTAAAAATCTAAATATAAAACCTAAAACTATAAAGATCATGGAAGAAAACCAGGAACAACACTAGGGGTCCTAATATATGGCATAAATAGGATACACACCGTAACAATGCACAAATACCAGAAGATAAACTAGGTATAATGGGAAGTTACTGAAAATTAAACACGTGCTCATCAAAAGACTTAAACAAAAGAGTAAAAAGAGAACCTATTAACTGGGAAAAATTTTTTTAGCTACGACATATCTGACAAGGGTCTAATCTCTAAAATCTGTAAGATACGGCAACACCTCAACAACCAAAAGAGAATACAATTAAAAAATGAGCAAAGGATATGAACAGTCACTTCACCAAAGAGGACATTCAGGCAGCTAACAGACACATGAGGAAATGTTCATAATCACTAGTCATTAGAGAAATGCAAATCAAAACTACACTGAGATAACCATCTCACCCAGATACTACTGGCACTAATCAAAACAAACAGAAAATAACAAACGATGGAGAGGTTTCGAGGAGACTGAAACTTTCATGCACTGCTGGTGAGAATGTAAAATGGTACAACCACTATGGAAAACAATATGGCACTTCCTTAAAAAGCTAGAAATAGAAATACCATATGATCCAGCAATCTTACTCCTAGGAATATATCCTAGAAAAATAAGAGCTGTTACAAGAATAACATACACACACCCACGTTCACTACAGCATTACTCACGATAGCAAAAAGATAGAAACAACCTAAGTGCCCAGCAACAGATGAATGGATAGCTAATTATAGTACAAACACAAAATGGAATACTATGCAACGATAAAAAACAACGATGAATCCCCAAAAATCTTACAACATGAACGAATCCAGAGGGCATTAAGCTGAGTGAAATAAGTCAATCACAAAAGGACAAATACTGTATGAGACCACTATTATAAAAACTCAAGAAAAGGTTTACATAGAAAAAGAAACAATCTTTGATGTTTACAAGGGAGGTGAGGATTGAGGAGGGCAAATTACTAACTAGATAGTAGATTAAGTGTTAACCTTGGTGAAAGGAAAGACAGTACACAATATAGGGGAAGTCACCACAATCTGACCAAGGCAAAGTCACTGAAGCTTCATAGACACATCCAAACACTCTGAGGGACTGAGTTAGTGGGTTTGAGAGCTGGGGACCATGGTCGTGTGGGTCATCTAGGTCAACTGGCATAACACAGTTTATAAAGAAAATGTTGTACATCCTACTTTGGTGAGTAGCGTCTTGTATATTAAAAGCTTGCAAGTAGCCATCTAAGATACATCTACTGGTCTCATCCCATCCAGAGCAAAAGAGAATGGAGAAAACCAAAAATACAAGGGAAATATTAGTTCAAAGGACTAATGGACCATAAACACCAAGGCCTCCACCAGCCTGAGACGAGAACAACTAGATGGTGTCCAGCTACTATCACAGGCCACTCCGACAGGATCACTAGAGGGTCCCAGATAGAGCAGGAGAAAAATATAGAATAAAATTCAAATTTAAAAAAAAAAAAAAAAAGACCAGACTCACTGGTCTGACAGAGACTGAGGAACCCCCAAGAATATGACCCCGAGACACGCTTTTAACTCAGAACTGAAGCCACTCCCCAAGTTCACCCTTCAGCCAAGGATTAGACAGGTATATACAACAAATAACAACACATGCGAGGAATGCGCTTCTTAGCTTAATCACATATACAAGAGCAAATGGGCAATACCTGCTCAAAAGCAATGACGAGAAGGCAGGAAGGAACAGGAAAAATGGAAGGATGGAAACGGGGAACCCAGGGTGGGGAAAAGAGTGCTGACACATCATGGGGACTGCAATCGATGTCACAAAACAATCTGTGTATAAATTGCTGAGTGAGAAACTAATCTGCTCCGTAAACTTTCACCTAAAGGGGGAAAAAAAAAACAACTTCGATGTTAAAAAAAAGAATTACATGAAAAGCCAATCAATGCTATAGAAAAAAACAGAGTAGGTAAGGGGGATCAGGAGTATATAAGGGAGAGGTATATGTGAAAATAAAAAGGATGTTTCTATTTTAGCTACATCTATGCTGAGAAAAAAAAGTAAGAGGGCAGGTAAGAGAAAAGTTGGGAGGTTGCTACAGTAATCAAGGCGAGAAATGGTGCTGGTTCAGTCCAGAGTGGTTAGCAGTGAAGGTGATAAGAAACTGATACATTTGGGACATATTTCCGTATTTTGAAAGTAGGGCTTGATGGGATTTTTACGGCAAAGTGATTCTGGGAAATAAGAGAAAGACAAGAATCAAGGATGGTTCCAACTGGAAAAATGGAGTAGGCATTACTGTTGTTGTTAAGTGCTCTCGAGTAGGTTCCAACTCATAGCAACCCTATGCACAACAGAATGAAACACTGCCCGGTCCTGCACCATCCTCACAATTGTTATGTTTGAGCCCGTTGTTGCAGCTGCTGTGTCAATCCTCTTTTTCGCTGACCCTCTACTCTACCAAGTATGATGTCCTTCTCCAGGGACTGGTCCTTCCTGATAGCATGTCCAAAGTATGTGAGACGAAGTCTCGCGATCCTTGCTTCCAAGGAGCACTCTAGATGTACTTCTTGCAAGATGGACTTGTTCATTCTTCTGGCAGTCCATGGTTGTTCAATATTCTTCACCAACATCATAATTCAAAGGCATCGATTCTTCAGTCTTCCTTATTCACTGTCCAGCTTTCACATGCATATGAGGCCACTGAAAATAACATGGCTTAGGTCAGGTGCACCTTAGTCCTCAAAGTGACATCTATGCTTTTTAACACTTTAAAGAGGTCTTTTGCAGCAGATGTGGCCAATGCAATATGTCATTTGATTTCTTGACTGCTGCTTCTATGGGCGTTGATTGTGGATTCAAGCAAAATAAAATCCTTAACAACTTCAATATTTTCTCTGTTTTATCATGATGTTGCTCATTGGTCCAGTTTTGAGAATTTTTGCAACGATGTAAAAGAGAACACTATGAAAAACTAACTCCAACAAAATTGAGAACCTACAGGAAATGAACAAATTTCTACAAACACACTACCTACCTAAACTAATACA
>NW_004443946.1:18784698-18802947 GCF_000243295.1 Trichechus manatus latirostris | reverse complement strand
AAAAAAAAAAAAAAAAATCCCACAACAACAACAAAAAAAGCCCTGGCCCGGACGGCTTCACAGGAGAATTCTACCAAATATTCAGAGAAGAGCTCACACCAGTACTACTCAAATTATTTCAGAACATAAAAAAGGAAGTAATACTCCCAAATTCATTCTATGAATCCAGTATAACCATGATACCAGCACTTTATATTGAGATGTAATCCATACAGAAGACTGCAGTCTTTGAACTTCATCAGTAAGTGCTTCAAGTCCTCTTCACTTTCAACAAGTAAGGTTGTATCATCTGCATATCACAGGTTGTTACTGAGTCTTCCTCCAATCCTGATGCCAAGTTCTTCATATAGTCCAGCTTCTCAGATAATCTGCTATGAATACAGATTGAATCAGTATGGTGAAAGGATACAACTCTGAGGCACACCCTTCCTGATTTTTAACTATGCAGTATCCCTTTGTTCTGTTCAAATGACTGCCTCTTAAGTCTACGTACAGGTTCCACATGAGCACAATTAAGTGTTCTGGAATTCCCATTCTTCACAATGTTATCCACAATTTGTTATGTTCCACAGAGTTGAATGCCTTTGTACAGTCACTAAAACACAGGTAACCATCTTTCTGGTATTCTCTGCTTTCAGCCAAGATCCATCTGATATCGGCGAAGATATCCCTCATACCACGTCCTCTTCAAAAACTGGCTCCTCTTCTGAATGAAGCCTCCAGTAATTGACAGAATACCAATTGAGATGTTTCAACAAAGGGATGCAGTGCTGGAGGTGCTCACTCATCTACACCATGAAATTTAGAAGACAGCTACAAAATGGTCAACCAAATGGAAGAGATCCATATTTGTGCCCATTCCAAAGAAAGGTGATCTAACAGAACGTGGAAATTATCAAACAATATCATGAATATCACATGCAAGTAAAATTCTGCTGAAGATAATTCAAAAATGGTTGCAGCAGTACATCGAAAGGGAACTGCCAGAAATTCAAGCCAGATTCAGAAGGAGTCATACCTGAGCTGACAAATACTGTGGGAAAAACAGTTATGGGCAGGCAATCAGTAATTGGGTTTGAGACATATTAATCACAAGATGTCAATCAGAGACCCAAAAGGCGATGTCAGGTAGGCAATTATGTATATATAAGCATATATACACCAAAAACCAAACTCACTGCCATCAAAGTCGATTCCGACTCATAGCGACCCTACAGGACAGAGTAGACCTGCCCCATAGGGTTTCCAAGGAGTGGCTGGTGGATTCAAACTGCCGACCTTTTGGTTAGCAGCCACAGCCCTTAACCACTGCACCACCAGAACATACACACACATACATACATACATACATACATACATACATACATACATACATATATACACACACACACACATATATATATATGAGTCTGGAATTCAGGAGCTATGTTTTAAGTGGGGATATAAATTTGATAGTTGTCAGCATACAGATGCTGTTTAGAGCCATGATCACTGTCTTAGTCAGTGTTCTCAAGAAAAACAGAAACAATAAGATATAGAGATAGAGACAGAGTTATTTGAGAAGAATTGACTCACACGACTGGGGGGGCTAGCAAATCCAAAATCTGTAGGTCAGGTAACAGACTGTAAATTCCAGCAGTCTTGTGTCCTAAGATCCACAGGTCAAGTGGTAGGGAAGCGAGAGGAATTCCAGCAAGATGTTCGTTTATAATCTGGAGGCAGAATACTTCCTTGCGGAACCCCCACTTTTTATTTTAAGACCTCAACTGATTGGATGAGGTCCACTCACATAATGGAAGGTAAACTGATTTGCTCAAGGCCAAGTGATTTAATCATATGCAAACATTTCATAACAACATCTAGACAAACGTTTGAACAAACAACTGGGGACCATAGCCTAGACAAGCTAACATATAAAATTAACCATCACAATAATCAAGGGAGTGAGTATAGGCAAAGAGGACCAAGGACAGATATTCCAACTTTTAAGAGACTAGGGAGAGGAGGAACATAAGTGACACAGAAGAAAAAACAAATTTTTAAGTATAATGTCCTGGAAGCCAAGTGAAGAAAGTATATGGAGGAAGGAATGATCAGCTGTATCAAGTGCTATTGATTTGATAAAGGAGATGAGTCCTGAGAAATTAACTTGAGATTAGCAATATGAAGGTCACTGGTGACCTTATCAAGCATAGTTTCAATGCAGCGTAAAGGTAAAAGCCTAACTGTATTGGATTTAAGAGAATATAGAAAAAATGGAATTGGAGAGAATAAACATAGACAACTCTTTCAAGGAGTTTGTTGCAAATCAGGAGCAAATAATAGAGTGTTACTTAGTAACAGAAAAAGGGCCAAGTAAAAGATATTCCTAAAGATAAAAATTGCAGTAGGTTTGTCCTCTTATGGCAGTGATCCAATACTGAGAAAACTTTATGACATAGGAGTGAGAATAGAGAATTGCTGCAGCAATGTCCTTACATAGGCATAAGGGATAGAATCTAATATACAAATGGATGAACTGGCTTTAGAAAGTTAGAAAGCAGTAATTGGGAAGGCAGAGTATATGGGAGGTAGTGCTAGTAGGTGAATAAGCTGGTAACGGAGTCTAGGCAAGTTATCTTCTGAGTCCTTCAATTTTCTCAGTGAGGTAGGAAGCAAAATAATTAACTTAGGGTGAGGTTGGGGAGATGTTGCTAAGAGGTCTGATGTGAGAAAACATGAAGTAAGTCATCAAAGAGAATAGAAGAATAAATGACTTAGGAAAATATAGTACGAACGCAAGGTAGTTAAGGACTTACTTAATGTCTGTGACCACGAATTTAAAGTAAAACTAGTCAGCATGATTTTGCATTTTCCTCTAGACACACACAGCTACAGACCTGGAGTAGAAAGAAGGTTGGATTTAAATAGGGTTAAGAGAACAGCTGCTAACCAAAAAGGTCAGCAGTCTGAATCTACCAGCCGTTTCTTGGAAACACTATGGGGCAGTTCTACTCTGTCCTATAGGGTCGTTATGTGTCAGAATTGACTCAATGGCAATGGGTTTAGTTTGTTTGTTTGTTTTTTGGTATAGTTTTTCCAGAGGGCAGTAGTGGTTCAATGATAGAATTCTCACCTTCCATGCAGGATACCAGGGTTCAATTCCCGGCCAATGCACCTCGTAGGCAGCCACCACCTGTCTGTCAGTGGAGGATTGAGTGTGGCTATGATACTGAACAGGTTTCAGCAGAGGTTCCAGACTAAGAATTTTTTCCAATTCTTCCAGACTAAAACAGATGAGGAAGAAAGACCTGGCAATCTAGAAAATCAGTCAGTGAAACCCTATGGATCATGGAAATGGCACAGGACCAGGCAGCATTTCATTCCATTGTGCACAGGGTTGCCATGAGTTGGGGCCTACTTGACGGCAGCTAACAACAACAACAACGTAGTTTTTGCAAGCAAGTTGAGGGTGTATGCAAAGGATGAACGATATGTGCCACATTTAACGAAGGACTATGAAATTTAAGTTGGATAAAGAAAGGGACAGAGGGACAACTGAAACATGGAAGGATAATAAATCAATTCTTATCTCTTTTTTTTATAAATAAGACTTAAATAAGTTGACCAAATCACAAAGCTATTGAGTGGCGTAACTGGAATAAAATCTGAATCCAGATCCGCTTCATTCAAGCAACTCTTTTCATGGTACCAGCAACACCAAGCTGCCTTGCAAATCCGCTTCAAAATTGGCATGCTAACCTCTATTAGGATGGACCTAGGCAAAATTATGTTACACAATTTTTCCCAACCTCTTTCTTTCATCTCCCTCTTCCATGTTCCAAATGTTCTCAGTGCCCAAACTCCCAAATAAATACTAGGATTTACCCTCCCCCTATATCTACAAAATTACTTTCACTTTTCCTGACAGATGGACATTTTATGAAAATCTGAACCACCAAGAATTGCTCTGAATAGAAAAAATATCTGTAAATACAAATGACTAAATAAAGTTAACCCTTTTCTTGGCTATTTTCATTCTAAATGGGAGTCCAATTAATCCACTTTAATCTCTACTGTGAAATACATCAGGTAGAAACAATTGAGCTCAATCAAAAACTTTTTGTTCTTAATTTTATTATTTCTAGCACACTCTCCTTTTAAAAAAATACATCATTTACAAAATCCCAGGATTCTGATTTTTATCTTCTCTCAGATAACAAAAAGTGATGACACTGACATGCTACGGATCAGACTCACGGTTAGGTCAAAGATAATTTATATTTGGAACTATAAATTGAACACTATAGTAAGTCTGGGACTATCTAGCAAAGCAAGAACTAAATGTAGCCAGTTTGAGGGTGCTGTTACTATGTGTAAATGGATGAAGTGACAAAGCTCTTATTTATAATTTATTTTGCAACTACTATTCTTAAAGAAACCATCAAGCTAGCATAATAAGAAGATTCCAATCCTGAATATACATCTAACTATCATCACTGATTATCTTGGAGGACAGAGGTAGAATTCTGTTGTAAACACTACACATCTCTGTATTTCCAATTAGCATGTGTGGTGGATTTTATTACTTTGCAATTATTCGTTCTACCCTCCTTCAAAAGGATAATCATTCCTGCTTGTATGTATGTAAGTTATAGTACTCCATAGGAGTAAACATCCCTGCACCACTGACTTTGGCCTTAGCCATGTGATTTGTTTCAGCCAATGACATATAAGCAAACATCCTAACAGTTTTAAGAGCCACTGTGTATTTCTGCCAGATTTCTTTCTTTTTTCCCTCTGTTATAAGAACAGCATGGCCCAAATAGGAGTTGTTCTCCAACGTGTATCCAAGAATTAGAACATACATACAGCAAGAGCGGAGTCACTGCCAACTTTCAGCCAACATGTAGCATGAGCAAAAAATAAACATTTGTTGTTGTAAGCCACTGAAATATTGAGGTCATTTATTAAGCAGCATAACTTAGCAAAAGTTAATACAGCATGCATTATTTTTGTAATCACAAAGAAATAGATTTCACTGTTTCAACTTTTAAGGGCAGCAGTTATTACAATACCTCAACAACAACTAGAAAAAAAGAATGAATTACAATCATATTTTTAAAGACATCAGAAAGCTCAGGAAGTAACAAGAAGCAGTGAACTAAAATTCCTTCCTAGGTGAGTTGAAAATCACCTGCCATTTCCTTTCCTAGGAGCATTTAAAGATTCTGGACATAGACTGAGGTTTGGGTTTGTCACACGCAGAAGGAGTCTACTAATGAAAGTTAAAAAGCAGCAGAGCTTTTCAGTGTGGTGGACAGAAAACTAGAAAACCCCAAATGCAAGGCTAAAAGGAATATCTGCTGAGTTCCATGTTGATGTGGGAGGACGGGACTGAGCTAGAAAGGCAAAGTGAATTTTCCCTCAGTCTCAGTAGAAAAAATCTTGCAAAAAAGAGACATTTACCACAAACACACATCACACACCGCCACCACTTGTCTGTCAGTGGAGGTATGCATGTTGCTATGGTGCTGAGCAGGTTTCAGTGGAGCTTCCAGGCTAAGACAGACTAGGAAGAAAGACCTGGTGATCTACTTAAGAAAAACCAGTCAATGAAAACCCTATGAAACACAGTTGTTCGATCCCCTTGTGTATGGGGTTATCGTAAGTCGGGCTGACTCGAAGGCATCTAACAACAACAGCAGTCATAGATGGTAATTTTAGGATACCTATCTCACAACTGATAAAAATAAATAACAGAAAGAGAAGAAAAACAGTAAAGATGTAAAAGATTTGAACACTAGTATTACCAAACTGACCTTGTTGACACAGACCACTAACAATTGCAGAATAAACATCATTTATAGAAAAAAGGAGAAGATTTTCCAATTCTTTTTGAGGCCAGCAAACTTTGATACCAAAACCTGACAAACAAGGAAAATTATAGTCAATATTTTCATGAATAGATGTAAAAATCTAAAGCAAATATTTAACAAATTGAATCCAAAACCAAAAAACCCAAATCCATTGCTGTCGAGTCAATTCCAACTCACAGCAACCCTACAGGACAAAGCAGAACTGCTCCATAGGGTTTCCAAGGCTGGTGGATTTCAACTGTCGACCTTTTGGTTAGCAGCTGTAGCTCACCGTAGCTCTTAACCATGGTGCCACCAGGGCAGTCACACCTAAAAGGGATAACACATTATGACAAAGTAGGGCTGATCTCAGAAGTGTAAGCCTGGCTTAACACTTGAAAATCAGTGTAATTCACCACACTAAAGAATTAAGAATACAAAAAACATGATTTCTCTAAACAAAAGCAAAAATTTTTTTGATAAAAGCTAGCACCCATTCATAATTTAGAAAATTTTTAGAAAACTAAAAATAGATGGTAACGTCTTTAATTAACGGTACCTAGAAAAACCTACAGCTAACCTAACAATTCCACCACTAGTCTGTCAGTTTATAGTACTGTGGTAGTTCGTGTGTTGCTATGATGCTGGAAGCTATGCCACCAGAATTTTAAATACCAGCAGGGTCACCCATGGTGGATAGGTTTCAGTAGAGCTTCTAAACTAATACAGACTAGGAGGAAAGGCCTGCGGATATATTTCTGAAAATTAGCCAATGAAAATCCAATGAATCCCAACAGAATACTGTCTGATTCAGTGTTAGAAGATGAGCCCTCGAGGATGGAAGGCATCCAAAATACATGGTAGCCACAGCCAGGGACTTAAGCATACCACTGATTGTGAAGATGGCGCAGGACTGGGCAACATTTTGTTCTGTTGTACATGGGGTCACCATGAGCCATAGCTGACTCCACTACAACTAACAACAACAACATCACAATTAATGGTGAAATAGTGAATATTTTCCCCTAAATTCAGAAATCAGACAACCACTATTTCTATTAAACATTGTGCTGGAAGTCTTAGTTGTTGCAATAAGAAAAAACAAAGAAAAAAGTATAAAGATGGGAAAGTAATACATAAAATTATGATTACTCTCACATGACATGGTTGTATACAAAGGAAATACAACAGAATTTACAAACTATTAAATATTAAAAATAAATTTATATGGTGCTATTTACAAGATCAAAATACAAAAATCACTTATATTTCTATGTATTAGTATGGAACAGTTGGGAAATGAAATTTAAATAAACAATATTTATAACAGCATTAAAAAACATCAAATCCTGGACTTCCAGCAACTTGGCGCTCTAGGCAGAAGCACCACGCCATCCCTCCACAACAAAGATCCGAAAAACTAAGCCAAACAGAGAAAACAGCAATCCTGAAACCCTAAAACATCAAATGAAGAGATAAAGACCTCAGCCAAGCACCAAATGGAGTGAGAAACTGACAGAGAATGGAGAGTGAGGAGAGATGCATGCAGAGGTCCCCTATCAGCTAACACAGCGTGGATCCGCCATCTTGGTCTCCTACTGGAGACCAGCGAATAATGGGTACGAGACAGCAGCTTCACGGAGCTTCCAGCAGGAGACAAAACAATCGGTAAACAGCAACATATGCTTTCCCACCCCTACCCTTCTTCACCCCTGCTCAGCCTCCTCTACTTCCCGCGGCCACAGTCTCTTGGCCGGGAAGCACCGGCTGCTTGGATTCCATCCAACCACACTGGCTGACTCCCTGAGTGCCATTTGTTGGCTGCTGCTGTTGCTTTTCTCCACTTCTTTTGATTTCTTCCTTACCTCTCACCACCTCCCCCTTCCATCGCTCAAATACCGGGCTCCACGTGCCATCTTGGCTTATTCCTGAGGGGCTACAGAGCTCCATTCGAGTGTGGAACTTCTTTCCGGTCTGTGCTGCCATGCTGGTGGGATCCCGGGGCTTTTTTTTTGTTTGCTCGCTGTGAAATGTTTGTTTGTTTTCTTATTCTTTTCACGAGCTGCGAGCCCACTCTGGCCGGGCAGTGCTACGTGGCTTCGGACATAACCCCTCAGCTTGCGCAGACGTGCAGAGGTATCCCGGAGGGTATTTCTTTTTTCGTGGTTCTTTTTATTCCTGTTTTTCTGGGGGCTTTTCTTGTTGTTGTTTTTTTTTTATTTGTTTTGTTTTCTTTTACCTCTTTTTCCCTTTTTCTCTTTCTTCATTACTCAGTTTCTCATCTCCTTATACCTTCCTTCTCTTCCTGTCCCCTGAATACCTGGTGCTGAATACCTCTACACATTCTAGCCAGGCTGTACATCAACACCTGGGAACAACTTCCCTAGACCTTGTAGCCACACTGATGGGATCCCTGGGAGCTTTGCTGTTCTTTTTTCTTTCTAATTTTTATTTATTCATTCTTTTCTTTTTTTCCTCTTCTTCTTCCCCTTTTTGTTTTTTTCCATTTCATACTCCCTCATCTCTCCACTCCAACAGCAAGCTGCCCTCGCACTCTTTTTTCTTTCTTTGTATGTTTTTGGCTCCTGTTCCTCTCTCCTCTCTCCCATACCCATCTGAGCTCCACACATCACACTCTCCCCTCTTCATCCTGCCTACCTGCACCATGCACTTAACATCACACCACCAAGCAGCACAGGCACGGCCTACCAGAAACTGCCCTGTACTGATTACTGACCACCCTGGTGGCTGTAGTAAGTGCCAAAAACAACCCATTCCAGCAACTCGTCCTCAGCTAGACCTGCCCTGCTGTACCATAACTGAGCGACTGACCCTGCCAACTAGAGAAGGAGGCGAAAAGTATTGTGCCCACAGACAAGCATACAACAAAGAACACGCAGCCCACCTGCTCAGACATAACCAAATTAAGAGAAAAAAAAAGGACGAAACAAACAAATCTACAATCAGTAAACGAGAAAAATAACTACTGAATGCCCCGAAGACAGAAGACAATATCAAAACATTTACAAAAACACGACAGGATGGTTCAAGTAGGCATCCAAAATAAAACACCAGATGACCTTCCCATGGAAAAAAAGGCACTAGAACTACCTGATAGGGAATTCATATCTCTAATACTCAGAATTATCCAAGAGTTGAAGCAAAAAGCAGACAAAAATGGGGATAAAATAGACAAATTCATGGAAAAGGCAGACAAATTCTGGGAAAATACTGAGAAAAAATGGAAGAATTCAGGAAAATAATGCAGGAACAAAATGCCAAAATAAATTCACAACTAGAAATTATACAAAAACAACAATTAGAAATCCAAAAGATAAACAACAAGATTTCAGAAATGAACAGTGTCATAGAAGGGTGGAGGAGCAGATTTGAAATGGTGGTAGACAGGATCAGTGGAATTGAAGATAAACACCTGGATACAACTCTGTACGAGGAAAACTTAGAAAAAAGGAAAAGGAAAATGAAGAGACCCTGAGAATTATGTGGGATACAATCAAAAGCAAAAATCTGTGAGTGATCGGAGTTCTAGAACAGGGGGAGAAAACACAAAACACGGAGAGGATCACTGAAGAATTGGTCACAGAAAACTTGCCCAATATCACGAAAGATGAAGAGCTGGCCATCCAAGAAGTTCAACGAACCCCATATAGGACAGACCCCAAAAGAAAATCACCAAGACATATCATAACCACACTCGCCAAAACCAAAGACAAACAAAGAATCCTGAAAGCAGCTCATGAAAAACAGGAAGTCACATACAAAGGAGAAACAATAAGACTAAGCTCGGATTATTTGGCAGAAACCATGCAGGCAAGAAGCCAATGGGATGACATACACAAAACCTTCAAAGAAAACAACTGCCAGCCAAGAATAATATATCCTGCAAAACTCTCATTCAAATATGATGGTGAAATTAGGTCATTTCCAGATAAAGAGAAATCAAGGGACTTTGTAAAAACCAAACCAAACTGATGATACTTATTAAAGGAAGTCCTTCCATCTGAGAACAAACAATATCAGACCACAGGCTGAATACAGGACACAGGATTGTACTAGCCAGATACCGACCTAGGAAATGAACTCTTAAGGACTATGCAAAACCAAAAGAATTACAAAAGGAAACCAGAGAGGTTCATCTGTAAATGACAACAGCACCACAACAATCAAAGAGGGAATAAACAGTGTAGATATACAAACTTCTAATGGAGAGGAAGTCAAGCGATACCAAGTAATAATAGTCTGGTTCAAATCTAGGAAAATAAGGGTAAATTTCAAGGTAAACACAAAGAAAGTTAACAAACGTATTCATCAAAATAAAGAAGAAAAACATAAATTCACAGTGAAAACAAAACCTACAAAAACAAAAGAAATGAAAGAAAATCCACAAACAAAAGGAACTCAGTACAGAAGAATAAGACGAACAAAACTGGAGGACATTATGCTGAAGGAAATAAGTCAATCACAAAAGGACAAATATTGTATGAGACCGCTACTGCATAAATCATGTAAAAGTTTACACACAAAAAGTAACAATCTTTGTTGGTTAGGAGGGATGGGAGGAGTGGGGGGGAACTAAATAGATAAGTGGTAACTTTGGTGAAGGGTATGACAGTACACATTACTGGGAAAGCCAGCACAATTTGTACAAGAAAAGGTCATGGAAGTTCCACAGACACATCCAAACTCCGTGAGGGACTCAACTGCTGGGCAGAGTGCTGTGGGGACCATGGTCTCAGGGAACATCTAGCTCAATTGGCATAACACAGTTTATAAAGACAATGTTCTATATTCTACCTTGGTGAGTAATGTCTGGGGTCTTCAAAGCCTGTGAGCAGCCATCTAGGATACTCTACTGGTCTCGCCCCTTCAGGAGCAACGGAGAATAAAGAGAACAAGATACAAGGAAAAGATTAGTCCTAAGGACAAATGGACCATGGCCACCACGGCCTACACCAGACTGAGACCAGTGCAGCTGGATGGTGCCTGGCTACCACCACTGACTGCTCTGGCCGGGATCACAACAGAGGGTCCTGGACAGAGCTGGAAAAGGATGTAGAACAGAATTCTAACCCACAAAAAAAAGACCAGATTTACTGGCCTGACAGACTGGAAAAACCCCAAGAGCATGGCCCCCAGACACCCTTTTAGATCAGTGATGAAGCCCATCCCGAAGTTCACCCCATCAGCTGGGAATTGGACAGCCTCATAAAACAAAACAGGACTAATAAGGCACAGCAGTCCAGGGACAAGGAGCAGAAGACAGGAGGGGACAGGAAAGCTGGTGACAGGGAACCCAAGGTTGAGAAGGGACAGTGTTGACATGTCATGGGGTTGTTAACCATTGTCACAGGGCAATATGTGTACAAACTGTTTAATGAGAAACTATTTGTTCTGCAAACCTTCATCTAAGGTACAAAAAAAAAAAAGAATTATCTATGTCAGATCAAATGGACAAAAGCAACTCAAAAGGTTTGATGGGAAGCCTAGGGGACAGTGAGTTGAAGATAATGGTGATGGAATAATCTGGAAAAGGATAGTGAGAATAGCAGCACAACTGGAAGAACGTAATCAATATCCCTGAACTATACATGTAGAAACTTTCAAAATGGTGTAACTTTGGCTATGTATATTTTCACCAAAAAAAAGGTCCTCAAGATCAAGAAGGGAAAGTGTTGACATGTTGTGGGCTTGTTAATCAATGTCATAAAACAGTATGTGTACTGACTTTATGAGAAACTATTTGTTCTGTAAACCTTCATCTAAAGTACAATAAAAAAGTTTTTCTAAAAATCAACTCCCTAGCCACAAATCAAACAAAAATGTCTAAGATTTCTACATTAAAAACATAAAACATTGCTGAAGAATTTACGGACCCAAATAAATGGATAGACAACTCATGTTCATGGGCTGGAAGGTTCTATATTGTTAAGATGTCGATTCTCCTGAAATTGATTAGCATCAATGCAATCCTAATCAAAATCTTAACAGGTTTTTGTTTTTTCTTTAATTGTAATCTGATTCTAAATGCATATAAAAACACAAAGGACCCAAAAAAAAAAAAAAAAAAAACCAGTTGCCGTCAGGTCGATTCTGACTCATAGCAACCCTAAAGGACAGAGTAGAACTGCCCCCTAGGGTTTCCAGGGAGCAGCTGGTGGATTCAAACTGCCAACCTTTTGGTTAGCAGCCAAGCTCTTAACCACTATGCCACCAGGGCTCCACAAAGGACCCCAGTATAGTCATAAACATGTTGGAAAAAAAGAAAATAACTGGAGAACTTATACTACCAAACATTAACACTTACTGTAAAGCTACAGTATTTAAGACACAGTTCTATTGTGGCAAAAACAGACAAACAAACTAGTAGAATATAATATACACTCTAGAAAGAGGTTCGTCTGATTTACTTCAAAGGTACCCTGCAATCCAGTGGGGAAAGGACTTTTTCCCCCCAAAAAATGGCACTAAGTCAAGTGAATATCCATACGTTCGAAAGAAACTTCATGATCTCTACCTCACATCATTCATTCAAATTAATGTGAGATGCATCATACAGCTACAAGTGAAGGGCAAAACAATAAACCTTTTATAGGACAGTATTGAAGACAAACACTTTGAGAGACAGAGTACCAGGGACGGGGGATCTGGGGACCATGCTTTCAGGGGACATCTATGTCAACTGGCGTAACAAAGCTTATTAAGTAAATATTCTGCATCCTACTTTGGTGAGTGGCGTCTCGGGTCTTAAAAGCTTGCAAGTGGCCATCTAAGATGCATCAATTGGTCCCAACCACATGAAGTAAAGGAGAACGCAGAACACCAAAGACACAAGGAAAGTATTAGCCCAAGAAACAGAATGGGCCACATAAACCAGAGACTTCATCAGCCTGAGACCAGAAGAACTAGATGGTGCCCCGCCACCACCAATGTACATCCTGACAGGGAACACAACAGAGTGTCCCTGATGGAGCAGTAGAATGATGGGATGCAGAACTCAAGTTCTAGTAAGAAGACCAGACTTAATGGTCTGGCTGAGACTGGAGGCGCCCTGGAAAGCATGGCCCCTGGACTCTCTTATCACCCCAGGACTAAAAAAATTTCCGAGGCCAACTCTTCAGACGGGGATTGGACTGGACTGTCGGACATAAAGTGATTCTTGTGAAGAACATGCCTCTTAGTCAAGTAGATACAAGAGACCAAGGGGGCAGCTTCTGTCCAGAGGTGAGATGGGAAGGCAGAGAGAGTTAGGAGCTGGCTGAATGTTCATGGGGAATCAGGGCTAGGGGAGGAGTGTTCCGTCGAAGAATGGGGTGAGCGGTTGGGGTCACATAACAATGTATGTTAAAAAAAAAACTTCTGTATGGGAGACTAACTTGAAATGTAAACTTCATTTAATTACAACAATTTAAAAAAAAAGTATTGAAGAATATTTTCATGATCCTGAAATAGGCAAAGATTTCTTTACAAGACATAAAAAACCACGAACCATAAAAAAAAAGAACTTGATAAATCAGATTTAATTAAAATTAAGAACTTTTATTTATTCAAATACACCATTAAAAGAATGAAAAGACTAACCGCAGGCTAAGAGAAGATATCTGCCACACATTTACCCAAAGGTCTTATATTCAGAATACATAAAGAAATTCTAAAAATCCGTAAGGCAAAGATAATCCAATTAAAAAATACATTAAAATTAATATATTAAAAGGGGCTCACCATCACTGCTCACCTGGAAAATGTAAATGAGATGCCACTATACATGGACCAGAATGGCTAAAACTAAGATGACTGACAAAACCCAATTTTGACAAGAATGTAGAACTGCAACTCTCATACACTGCTAGTAGGGATGTAAAATGTTACAATACCTTGGAAAACAAAAACGTAGCAATTTTACTTTCCAGGTGTTGTTGTTCTTCTTAGCTGCCATTCAGCTGATTCCAACTCACAAGCAACCTATGTGTACAGAGCATAACTAATCCATAGGGTCTTCAAGACTATGATCTTTCAGAAGCAAGTCACCAGGCCTGTCTTCTGAGGCACCCCTGGATGGCTTCGAACAGCCAACCTTTCGGCTAGTAGTCCAGCACATAACCATTTGCACGACCCAGGGGCTCCTTTCCTAGGTATACCAACAGAAATAAGACCATGTATTTATCAAAAGACATATGTAAGGGTATTTATAGCAGCTTTATTCATAAGTCAAAAAGTAAAAATAAATGAAATCTCCACTAACAGAAGAATAATGATCCATTCATTCAATGAAATACCACATAGCAACAAAAAGAATGAACTACTGCTACACACAACATGGATAAATATCATGGCCATAATGATGAGGGAAATAAGTCATTCCATTTATACAAAGTTCACATAAACGGGTAGAACCAATATATGCTGTTATGATAAAAATCACAATAGTGATTACTTACTGGGAGGTTTGATAGTAAAAAGCATGAACGAGACTTCTGGAGTGCTGGAAATGTTCTTACATCGTCAACTGTGTGGTACTTAAAAGAGCCTATACATATGAAAAACTCATCATGTGTGCAATTAACATTTGTGCATTTCACTCTGTGCACGTTATACCCAATTGTAAAAACTGCTACTACAGCAAGTAAATTTAAATAGATGTAGGAGGCGGGGCCAAGACAGCACAGTAGTCAGAAGCTTCCAGTGGACCCTCTTACAACACAAGACCCGAAAAAACAAGTGATTTGATTATATCTGTTAATCTGGGAGCCCTGAACATCAAAGGCAGAGTTCACGAATCAGACTGAGTGGCAGGGGGGGGAGAGAAATGGTTCAGAAGCAGCCAGGAGTTGCCACACCTGACACAGCGAAAGCCTGAACCCTTCAGGCCTGATCAGCTCAGGGGTGAGCAGTGAGGCAGGCAAGCAGCGGTACTTGGGAGGCACGTTTTCCGCACCGGGTGAGACTCAGCACCAGAGTGTCTACATGGCCACCCAGAACCAGTGACAAGCAGCCCTCGATCAGGACAGAGATAAGTAATTGTGTACGGCCTACCGCATGGATCAAAAACAGCCCCCCACTTAGGGAAAAACCTCTCTCCCATTTACCTCCCCACTCCCTGCTCTGTACTAGGTCTCAGACCGGCTTCAGCAATTGCCGAGTCCCCTGGGCCAGAAGTAGGATCCGTCACATGCCAGGAGCCATTCTCCTTGCCTTGGAGAGTGAACAATTAACTAACAGGGGTAAAAATAAACTGCCAGCTCCCCTAAGCCAGAAACCCAGGGTAGGCATAGCTCCTTTGCCTAAGCCCAGGAATAAGGGATCCACGGACTTTGAGCGCCCTTCCCCCTGCATACACTTGTGTGGGCCCATCATAACACCGTAAGCCCTCATTACCGCAGTACATCAGGGTATATACCAGAACTCTAACTTCAACAGTCTCAGCTGTGAAGTGGCGGGTTCTTGATATTTGACACTGCTCTGCCCATTAAGCAGGGTCTTCGCCTACCCACATCAGGGTCCTGAAGATGGTGGCTCCACCTACCCCACCTAGCCACCTGCGAAAGGGGCCCATGAATAAAACATGCCCCCGAGTCCTTACAAACAACAGCATTAGGTGGTCAGAGTCCAGCTGCAAAACCCATCCACCTACGCATTCTAGGCAACAGGGACACACCTTCCTCCTGGATACTCGGTGGCAGCCATCAGCCCCCTGCCTTGCTCAGAGTGTATCCCCCTGCTTCAGCCAGATGCCTGTGCCTACACCGATCACCCATGCCTGTCTAGGACTGTAAGTGAGAGCCGACACCACACACTTGGTGCCTAGCTACCTGGGCACCTGAGCTGAATCCATACAGGAGGAGTGGGTGGACTCCTAAACTAACATATTTAGTAACAGATCTAACCACCTTGTGACAGGACGTGAGAGTTTCAAAGGTGCCAGTAATCAAACTAGCTCATACGAACAGCCTATTTGGGCATATCAAAACAAAACAAGAAGCTAGGACACAGTAAGCAAACCTAAAATAAATAATAACTAACTGATGGCTTGGAGACAACAGTCAATATCAAATCACATACAGAGGCAATCCATGATGGCTTCAGCACGCTCCCAAAATAAAAGATTCTAGAAATTTTCCAGAGGAGGAAAATGTCTTGAAATTACCAGAGGCAGAATACAAAAGATTAATATACAGAACTCTTCAAGAAATTAGGAAGGAAATTAAGCAAAATGCAGAACACACAATACAGGAAATTAAAAAGATTAAAGAAGAGCATAATGACAAATTTAACAGGCTGCAAGAATCCACAGAGACAGCATTCAGAAACCCAGAAAATTAACAATAAAATTTCAGAATTAGACAACTCAGTAGAAAGTCATAGGAGCAGAATTGAGGCAATGGAAGTCAGAATTAGTGAGAATGAAAATAAGCACTTCACACAAACTTATTTGAGGAAAACTCAGATAAAATGATTTAAAAAAATGAAGAAACCTTAAGAAATATGTGGGACTCTATCAAGAGGAATAACCTACAAGTGACTGGAGTACCAGAACAGGGGGGAAAACAGAAAATACAGAGATAACTGCTGCAGATTTATTGGTAGAAAACTTCCCTGATATCTTTAAGATGACAAGCTACCTATCCAAGATGCTCATAGAACCCCACATAAAGTAGATACCAAAAGAAAGTCACCAAGACATATTATAATCAAACTTGCCAAAACCAAAGATAAAGAGAGAATTTTAAGAGCGGCTACGGATAAACAAAAAGTCATCTAAAAAGGAGAGTCAATAAGAATAAGCTCGGACTACTCAGCAAAAAGCATGCAGGCAAGAAGGCAATGGGATGACATATACACAGCCTTGAAGGAAAAAAACTGCCAGCCAAGAATTATATATCCAGCAAAACTGTCTCTCAAGTATGATGGCAAAATTAGGGCATTTCCAGATAAACAAAGTTTAGGGAATTGGCAAAAACCATACCAAAATTACAAGAAATGCTAAAGGGAGTCTTCTGGTTAGAAGTTCAGTAACCCATGGCTAGAACACAGGACAGAGCAAGCACATATCAGCTCAGATAGGGAAGTCACAAAAATACACCAAAGCTAAAACACTGAAAATAGGGAAACAGATGTCAATACGTAAAAGATGACAACATGAAAACAAAAAAGAGGGGCTAATAACTGTAGACACAGATGTTTCCACAGAGAGAAGGTCAAGGTGATATAAAGAAATAAAAGACTGGTATCAATAGCGATAAATATTAAGGTAACCACAAAGGAAACTAACAATCCTACAAGACAAAATAAAAAACTAGAAAAATATAAAGACTCAGCAAACACAAAATCAACAATCAAAAAGATGAAAAGAAAATACATAAAGAAAAACAACTCAGCACAGAAAATTAAGTGAAACAAAGAAACTGTGAACAACACTCAGAAAAAGACATCAAAATGACAGCACTAAACTCAAACCTATCAATAATTACACTGAATGTAAACGGACAAAAATCATCAATCAATAAAGAGACAGTGAGTGGCAGACTGGATAGAAAAACACGATCAGTCTATATGCTGCCTACAATAGACACACCTTAGACTTAAAGACACAAACAAACTAAAACTCAAAGGATGGAAAAAAAACTATATCAAGCAAACAATGATCAAAAAGAGCAGTACAGGCAATACTAATCCACCACAAAGAATTAGGAAGGACACTATATAATGATTAAAGGGTCAATACACCAGGAGGACATAACTATAATAAATATTTACCCACCTAATGACAGGGCTTCAAAATACATAAAACAAACTCTAACAGCACTGAAAAGACAGACAGACAGCTCCACAACAGTAGTACAAGATTTCAACACACCACTTTCAGTGAAGGACAGAACATCCAAAAAGAAACTCAATAAAGACATGAAAAAGCTAAATGCTACAATCAACCAACTTGATCTCATAGACATATACCAAACACTCCACCCAACAGCAGACAAAGTATACAGTCTTTTCCAAAGCACGTGGAACATTCACCAGAATAGACCACACATTAGGCCAAAAAGCAAGCCTTACCAAAATTCAAAGCATCGAAATATTACAAAGCATCTTTTCTGACCATAAAGCCATAAAAATAGAAATCAACAACAGAAAAAGCAAGGGAAAAAATCAAACACATGGAAACTGAAGAACACCTTGCTCAAAAACTACTAGGTTATACAGAAGAAATTAAGGTTGGAATAAAGAAATTCATAGAATCAAAAGAGAATGAAAACACATCCTACCAGAACCTTTGGCACACACCAAAAGCAACGCTCAGAGGTCAATTTATAGCAATAAATGCATACATCCAAAAAGAAGAAAGGGCTATAAACAAAACATTAACCGTACAACTGGAACAAGTAGAAAGACAGCA
>NW_004443946.1:18744100-18783838 GCF_000243295.1 Trichechus manatus latirostris | reverse complement strand
AAATAGAAATAGAAGGGAAATTCCTCAATATAATTAATGGCATTTATACAAAGCCACAGCCAACATCAGAATAAATGGAGAGATTTTGAAAGCATTCCCCCTGAGAATGGGAACCAGACAAGGATGCCCTTTATCACCACTCTTATTCAACATTGTGCTGCAGGTCCTAGTCAGAGCAATCAGGCTAGAAAAAGAAATAAAGACCATCCAAATTGGGAGGGAAGAAGTCAAAGGATCTCTATTTGCAGATTATATGATTCTATACACAGAAAATCCCAACAAATCCACAAGAAAACTACTGGAACTAATAGAACATTTCAGCAAAGTTTCAGGATACAAGATAAACATACAAAACTCTGCTGGATTCCCTTACACCAAGAAAGAGAACTTCGAAGAGGAAATCACCAAATCAATTCCATTTACAACAGCCCCCAAGAAGATAAAATACTTAAGAATAACTCTAACAAGAGATGTAAAATATCTATACAATGAAAACTACAAGACACCTCTGCAAGAAACCAAAAGAGACCAGCATAAGTGGAAAAACATTTTGCTGATGAACAGGTAGACTCAACATTGTGAAAATGTCACTTCTATCCAAAGCGATCTACAGATACAATGCAATCCCAATCCAAATTCCACTGGCATTTTTTAATGAGATGGAGAAACAAATCACCAACTTCATATGGAAAGGGAAGAGGCCCTGAATAAGTAAAGCATTACTCAAAAAGAAGAACAAAGCGGGAGGCCGCATACTACCTGATTTTAGAACCTATTATACAGTCACAGTAGTCAAAACAGCCTGGTACTGATACACCAACAGATACAAAAACCAATGGAACAGAATTGAGAATCCAGACATAAATTCAACTACCTATGAGCAGCTGATATTTGACAAAGGCCCAAAGTCCGTTAATTGGGGAAAAGACAGTCTCTTTAACAAATGGTGCTGGCATAACTGGATGCCCATCTGCAAAAAACTGAAACAAGATCCATACCTCACACCATGCACAAAAACTAACTCAAAATGAATCAAAGACCTAAATATAAAATCGAAAACAATAAAGATCATGGAAGAAAAAGTAGGGACAATGCTAGGAGCCCTAACACATGGCATAAACACAATATGAACCATAAGTAACAACACACAAGCATCAGGAGACCAGATAAATGGGAAGCTCCTAAAAATCAAACACTTATGCTCATCAAAAGACTTCACCAAGAGTCAAAAGACAGCCTACAGACTGGGAAAAAATTTTTGGCTACGACAAATCCGATCAGCGTTTATTCTCTAAAATCTAGAAGATACTGCAAAACCTCAACAACAAAATGACAAATAACCCAATTTAAAAATGGGCAAAGGATATGAACAGGCACTTCACCAAAGAAGATATTCAGGAGGCTAACAGACACATGAAGAAATGCTCACGATCATTAGCCATTAGAGAAATGCAGATCAAAACTACAAGGAGATATCATCTCACCCCAACAAGGCTAGCATTAATCCAAAAAACACAAAACAATAAATGCTGGAGAGGTTGTGGACAGACTGGAATACTTATACACTGTTGATGGGAATGTAAAATGGTACAACCACTTTGGAAATTGATTTGTGCTTCCTTAAAAAGCTAGAAATAGAAGTACCATGCAATCCAGCTATCCCACTCCTGGGAATATATTCTAGAGAAATAAGAGCCGTCACATGAATAGATATACGCAAACCTACGTTTGTTGCAGCACTGTTCACAATAGCAAAAAGATGAAAACAACTTACGTGCCCATCAACGGAAGAAAAGATAAACAAATTTTGGTATATCCACACAATGGAATACTACGCAACAATAAAGAACAACGATGAAGCTGTGAATCATCTTATAACATGGAGGAAGCTGGAGGTCATTATACTGAGTGAATTTAGTCAGTCACAGAAGGACAAATATTGTATAAGACCACTGCTATAAGAACTCAAGAAAAGGTTTAAATACAGAAGGAAACATTCTTTGATGGTTACAAGGGTGGGGAGGGAGGAGGAGGGTTATTTACTAACCAGATAGTAGATAAGAATTATCTTAGGTGAAGGGAAGGACAGCACACACTACAGGGGAAGTCAGCGGAACTGGACTAAACCAAAGCTAAGAAGTTTCCTGAATACAATCAAACACTTTGAGGGACACAGTAGCAGGGGTGGGGGTCTGGGGACCATGGTTTCAGGGGACATCTAGGTCAACTGGCATAACAGAACTTATTAAGAAAATGTTGTGCATCCTACTTTGGTGAGTGGCATCTGGGGTCTTAAAAGCTTGCAAGCGGCCGTCTAAGATGCATCAATTGGTCCCACTACCTGGAGTAAAGAATGAAGAACACCAAGGACATAAGGAAAGTATTAACCCAAGAGACAGAAAGGGCCACATAAACCAGAGACTTCATCAGCCTGAGACCAGAAGAACTAGATAGTGCTCGGCTACTAGCAGTGTCCGCCCTGACAAGGAACACAACAGAGACTCCTGGATAGAGCAGGACAAAGGTGGGGTGCAGAACTTGAATTCTATTAAGAAGACCAGACTTAATGGTCTGAGACTGGAAGAATCCCGAAAAGCATGGCCCCTGGATTCCCTACCAGCCCAGAATTAAAATAATTTCCGAGGCCCACTCTTCAGACAGGGATTGGACTGGACTGTGGGACAGAAAGTTATACTCGTGAGGAGTGTGCCTCTTAGCTCAAATAGATACAAGAGACTAAACAGGCAGCTTCTGTCCAAAGTTGAGGTGGGAAGACAGAGAGGGTTGGGAGCTGGTTGAATGGACATGGGGAATCAGGGGTAGAAACGAGGAGTGTGCTGTCACAGTGTGGGGAGAGCAACTGGAGTCACATGGCAATGTGTGTATAATTTTTATACGGGAAAAAATTTAAAAATTTAAAAATAAATAGATGTATACTTCGTCTCGCTTACACTGGATATGTTATCAGAATGGAACAATCCCTGGAGAGGATATCACGCTTGGTAAAGTAGAAGGACAAATCTGCCCACTATAGAGAATATACTGGATAATAAAAAGAAAAAAGGGAAAAAAAAAAAAAAAAACAAAAAAAAAACCCAAGACTAGGAGTAAGGTGGAGTCCCTGGGTGGTACTAACAGTTAACATGCTCGGCTGGTAACTAAAAGGTTGGAAGTTTGAGTCTAGCCAGAGGTGCCTCCGAAGAAAGGTCTGGCAATCTACTTCTGAAAAATCTGCCATTGAAAACTCAATGGAGCATAATTCTACTCTGACACACATGGGCCTGCCATGAGATGGAATCTACTCCTCAGAAGATTTGGACTAAGGTGGCCAGGGTTTTAGCCCAACTCTATATTTAGACGTGGAACCTTAAGTAAGTCATAGAACAGAGCTTAGTTTCTTCACCTACTAGACTGGATTAATCCAGATAAACCTTAAAGTTCTTTCTGGATCCAAAATCTGAGTCTTTGAGATAAACTGTTTAATTAAAAAAACATATTCTCAAATTTCAAACTGCATATAGTCACCTAAGGTCTGAATGCAGTAAAACTGAGCTGGCTCTTACAAATTCTAATTCAGGAACATTAAAATGAGATAACTGCATGCTGTTGTTTATTCGGAATTCCCTATACCTGTATTTAAATTCAGCTACTTTAGCATAGATACTTTGCTGCCACCCCCCACAGCAGCCAAGAAACCTGACAGCCAGATTACCTTTCCTTTCATTACCTTTCTTTCTTTTCTAAGGACAGTTTATTCATTCTTCCAGGCCCTGTTCAAACACTACCTTCTTTAAAATGCCATCCCCCCTATAGCCATTCAGTCAAAATTAACTGTTCCTTCCTCTGTGCACCCAGAGCATGTGGCTTGTACTTCTAGTATAGCTTTTATTTCATTCTGTATTTTAGTTACTTGCTTTCATGTACGCAAGTGGGCCCTTTCCAGAGAAAGGATATGCCACTCAGCCAGTCAGATCAGCCAAATTATCCTTGGAAATCAATGGGTGATAGACAGCACAGTAAGATCACCCTCATGCTTTGTTTCTTTGTTAATGGTGGTAAACTGAAATAGTAGATACTGAACACTTCTACTCAAAGCAAAGGGAGATTACGATGAATGTTCAAGATACCAAACTAATTCAAATCCCTACTTTCACCTACTCTCCAGTAGAATAATCAAGTAACTAAAGGTAGATGAAGAAAGAATTACGCGTATAATGGAGAAAAAAAATTATTAAAATAATTAACAAATTATTTTATGTTAGTAAACAGATGGTTGGGGAGGAGGCAAGTGTCTGCTTGGGGACTACGTACTCATCATGCCTTTTCTGTTAACTAACCCTGCTCTTGTCCTCCTGGTTGGTACAACATAACCTCTTATCCCTTGATCGTAAATGATTGGTCAAGGATAATCCAAGTTCTTCCTCAAAAATTTTAGAAACACAACTGTGAAAATAAAGTCAGTCCCTCTCTGAATGGCTGAAATACTAAGATGTAAATAAGTGAACTGTCGACAGCACAGTTATTTCCAGTGTGGAAAAGGCAGATCCGCGGTAAGAGTAAATGAAGCTGACTTGAAGAGTAAAGCAAACATCAAAAACAATTTGAGGTCCAAACCCTGGGTCCAAAATTCCTAGGGCCTCATCCTGTATTTGGGTTTTGTGAGTCAGATTCCCCAATGTTCTTATAATAAATTTCCCATTTTACTATACCTAGTTCAATTTGAATTGTCACTTACAACCGAAACAATCTTGTGATAGACTGTTACTTCGGTGACCTCCAGTTAACCAGGCTTCCCAGCATTCACACTCTTATGTAGTCCTTTCCAAACAGTGACTCTGGATTAGGTTTGTGATGTTTTGACCAAAAGAATAATGGCAGAAGTGAAGCTTCTTAAATGGCCTGGCAGCTTCTGCTTCTTCCCTCTCACAAGGCTTGCTCTTAGAGTACTTCCTGGAACTCAGCCATCACACCATGAGACAGATGAATCAGCCACACAGTGAGATCTACCTGTAGGAAAACCAAGGCCCTGGCCAACAGTCCTACATGAACTCCTAGGTGAGAACCTCCAGATGACTGCAGCTGTATCAGAACCCCAGCTGACACAACTTGTCTTAGTCTGGGTTCTCTAGCGGAGCAAAACCAGTAGACATGGATGGATGGATAGATTAGATGGATAGACAGATTTGATGGATAGATGGATAGACAGACAGACAAAGATTTACTTCAAGGAACTGGCTCACATAATTGTGGGGCCACCAGGTCCAAAATCCATAGGTCAGGCAGCCCGCTAGAAGCTTCTGCAGGCTTAAGTCCCAAGATCCATAGGTCAGGCAACCAGAAGAGTACAGGTCAAGTGACAGAGCTCTGTATGAGCTCTGCCAGAATATCCATTACATTCTGGAGACAGACTATACCCCCAAGGAAACTCCCTTTTTAATTGATTGGCTGATCATATCAGATCACATCACGGAAGGTTATTACGTTACATTATATTACATTATATTACAGAATAGCAACCAGACCAGTATCTGGCCAAACCACTGAGAATCATAGCCTAGTCAAGTTGACACATGAAATTAACCATCACACCACCTAAAGCAGAAGCATGCAGTTAATTCACTGCAATATTAGAGATACTATAGTTTTAAGCCACTAAGTTTTCTGGCTGTTTGTAATGTGAATCCTAACTAATATGAAAGTTTAATTCACATGCAAGTAACTTGGAATTTGATTTTTCCTAATACAGAATATGTATTATTAAAGCGCTCGGCTGCTAACCAAAAGGTTGGCAGTTCAACCCACCAGGTGCTCTGCGGGAGAAAGATGTGGCAGTTTGCTTGGAAAGATGTGGCAGTCTACAGCCTTGGAAACCCTACGGGGCAGTTTTATTCTGTCCTATAGGGTCACTATGAATCTGAGTCAACTTAACAGCACCAGGTTGAGGTCAGCAAACTATGACCCATGGGACAACCTTGGTCCACCATGCGTTTCTGAAAATAAAGCTTTATTGGAACACATACTCATCTGCTTACATATTGTCTATGGCTGCTTTCGCGCTACAAGGGCAGAGTTGAGTATCTGCAATAGAAATCATATGGCCCAAAAGACCTAAAATATTTACTACGTCGCCCTTTATAGAAAGTCTGGTGAACCCTGCCGTACGGTACTTGGCAAGTGTTTTAATATATAAATGACTTAAAATGTAAGCCTATTTTACAACCTCATGCTTAAAGGATGACATTATACATATTTAGCGGCTTTAGGCTAACACAATGCAAAGCACATCACATGGTACACTGTTTGTTAACAAGACTAACACATTATTCATGGACAGGAAAACAACAGAGTTATAAAATCCAATCATAACTATTTAGCAGCTTAAAAGTTCCTGCTCTGGAGGGTCTCCATTATTTGTCTTCGAGTTTCTCATATTAGATATGACCCACTTCCGAACAGCATTAAGAATCAAAAAGCAATGCATGTTTCATTATGATGTAAATTGACATTTTTCTTTCAAATTAATAACTACTTCACAGATTCATCTGCAGAGAAAAATTGGAGTATTACCTAAGTCAATGATTCCCAAACTTACCTGCCGAAAATTGTTTTTAGCAATGCACTAAATTCTATAGATTCTTTTGGCATCTGCTATTTCATAAAGTATCCCTCCTCTTTTATGTATTTCTTTCCCTTACGCTCCAAATCATTATTTCTTCAACCTAAACACAGAAAGTCTAAGCCTTGGCTCTTTATTCCTGGGGCAAATACAAGTATACTATTTTCCTCATCTACAATTAAAAATTCCTCTCTACCACAAACCAACAATCATCTACTAAATCACTTTATTTCACTATTACCTTATCACCCTGCATTACTTCATGATTTGTATAACATTGTAAATTTTTCAAAACACTTTCTTAATGATAATACTCTATAAGGAGAGAGAGAGAGACAAACGGTAAGAGGGAGAGAGGAAGAAGGGAGAGAGCAGGGGAGAGGGAGAAAGAATTCACACATACATATGTGTAGAGGCAGCTGTCTCTCCATGGATCTTAAGGAGCCTTAAAGAAGAATATCAGAAGCAGTTTCACATACCTATTTTACTTTATACTTATACCTTAAAAATGTCAAATTCTCACCCTTAGTTACTAAGTTACACATAGCATCTTTAGTCTCTTACTGCCCAAAATTTAAGCTGGAAAACAAGAATTTAGAACAAACAGAAGCCTGGTACAGTGTTGTTATTTAACGACGATCCTAAAAAAAAAAAAAAAATAGTGAGAAAGAACAGCTTGGGGATAAACCAAAATTGAGGTCAGATATATAAAAGTTATATTGGTTGCTTTCTGTTACCATGTTTATAAAAGTATTCATACTTACTATAATGCACAATAACATTTAATGAGTGCCTATCATGTGGGTACACTCATTAAATGTTTACATTCATTAATTCACTTATCACAATCCTCTGAGGCAGGCATTAGTATTATTCCTCACTTTACAGATGAGAAAACTGAAGCTTATAGAAGTTAAGTAACTCTGAAAACTTAACTTCACTCAATTTAGATATAAGCGTAGGCAGTCTAATCCAGAGTTCCCCTACTATTCTGAATATCTGTATGAACCTAAAACATACTGTTCGTTAAGGGTATGTGTCTTATTTTAACAATATATTTACATATATAATAGCAAAATAATCATAATTTGGGGTGGAAATACTAATTTTTCCCTTTCAGATCTTTGGTATAATGTATTACTACATTTTAAGTTAAAAAAGAAAAAGGTAATACCCCAGAAACTCCCAAGTCATTATTATTCTTCTAAACTCGATTTTGTGAATCAGTTATTATGCTTAGATTCATATAATTTTTATTCTCAATCTTAAACATCTTACAATTTTTGAGCTCTCTGCAGCATACGATATTGAGTAAAATAAAATTGCACATATTATGCAGTGGGAGAAACAGACATTTATCTCCATTTACACTTGGTATGAATGTCAGTGTCTTAGCAATTTTTCCTGTTTGAAGAAAGGAAGCCATTTCAAATCAATAATTTCACTGCCAGTAATAGATTATAGATTACATAAATATAAGCAAGGATAGAATGGTAAACACAAGGTATGTTCCTGAGATTGAGACTGATAAGATTTTAAAGCTGAATGAGATCTTAGAGATCATCTAATCAACTTTCCATTTTACAAATGATACTATTAAACTCCCAATGAAAAATCCAAAATAGATCTTCATCCAGTGTTCTTTCCCCATGTAACAGTACCAGAATCAAGACTGGTCAGTTTCTCCTCTTTGCTATCATAGATTTTCTGAAAAAGATAACAATGTATTTAGTCAGCATTTTAATTTAAAAAAAAAGAAGCGGTAAGTAATTGGGAAAAAAAATAATGTATATTCTTAATGCAAATCCAGGAAAAAAAATAAAATTAATTTTCACAGTAGAGATCATTGTGGGAAATCATTACTTCTACAGCAAAAAGTTAAAAGAATAAATATAAAGGTCTTACACAGAATTCCAAAAGATCATTTGAAGGAAAAAAACCACCATTTTTCAGAGGTGTTGAACAGAATTCTGCTGTGTCTTGAAAAAAGTGTTCCACTCTCAATCAAGTTTCAAAAACACTAGACTAAATAAGTCCAACGGGACTCACAATTACATTATTCACGGCTTTTAACATGCTAATATATAATGTGAATCTCCAAAGAGGGATATATTATGTAGCACTTTCCAAATTTATTTGACCAGGTAAAAACTTTTTCATACTACATCTCCCAGACAAGTGCTGCCAGAACAACATTTAGGAAACACTAGGAGGAATGACAGAAAAAAAGTAGGAAAAAAAAGACTGCCGATCATAAGTTCAAAATAAAGCAACATAAAAGGGTCTTTCTAAAAACTAGCAAAATCTTATTCTCTACTATACGTATACTACTACTGTTCTAAGATGAACATTCTTATGTAGAATATGAAAAGTAGAAGCCAATCATTATGAGTGCTCCTGATACATAAATTAGATACTCTTGATATTAGTGTCCCTGAGTTTAACCACTAATTCTCACACACTGATCTGCTCCAATTCTAAATTAAAATTATCTGCTAGAGGAGCATTTTCATGGAAGAAGCAATCTATAAGGGAAGAGGAAAAAGAACAGGGCAGATGTAATAAACTATATTCTTGTGGGGGAAGGGAAGGCAGAGAAAGAGAGCAGAAAGGTATCAAGATTTCAGGGAACTTCTAGAAAGGGAGCTGTCTGCCCAACACTTTTACCCCTTCTAGTGAAAGAAACCCTTCTTCTTTTGAAGACTTCCCTTCCCTCTGTGTGATTTCTGTGAGGCTACCGATTTAGTGTCCCATTTCCAAGACCCAAGGATGTGCTCCAAACCTGGCCAGTCAAAGTCCTCACTCCGCTGGCTACAGTGACTGACTCAAGGATGGACATGTGAGGCAAGCCAGGTGAAGGCGCATCCTGGAATTGTATATACAAAATCTTTCCTCTTAACTCACTAGTTGGGACAGGGAAAGCCTGTAGTTAAGCATTACTATAATCCTGGTGCTGTAGTGGCTAAGAGTTCGGCTGCCAACCAAAAGGTCAGCAGTTTGAATCCACCAGGCGCTCCTTAGAAACCCTGTGGGGCAGTTCTACTCTGTCCTATAGAGTCACTATGAGTCGGAACTGACTTAACGGCAATGGGTTTGGTTTTGGTTTTATAACCTCCCAACCCTTCCCCTCCCCAATTCTGGTTACATGAAGGAAGTCAGCATGCAATACACTAAGAAAAAAAGAGCAATGAAATGGAGAACAAAAGTCCTTGATTACATTAATTCCCTGATTACATAGTTTGAGTCCCCAAAGACAGCTCCATCTCTATAACCATATGACTATATAGTTAACAAATTCCCCACTTTTAACCTAAGGTAATTTTCAGCTGGGAATCTGTCATTTTGCAACAAAAAGGTCCTAATCCACCTATGTAACTCAAGAAAGAAATATATCTCAACAGAACTTGTAAAGATTAAAAAGATAATACCCAATAAAGGTGGTAACACATTTAATATACCTTTTTTGGAAGACAAGTTGGCACTGTCCATCAACATTTTTAATTCATATACCCGACCCCAAAATTTTACATATAGTAATTAATCTTATATTTTAAAAAACTCATAAATATGCAATGATAAATGTACAATGTTATTAGCTACAACATTTGTCACAATGAAAAATTAGAACTTCAATGTCCATCAATTAGGGAGTTGTCTTAGTCATCCAGTACTGCCATAACAGAAATACCACAAGTGGATGGTTTTAACAAAGATAAGTTTATTTCCTTACACTAAAGTAGGCTAAAAGTCCAAATTCAAGGTGTCAGCTCCAGGGGAAGGTCTTCTCTCTCTCGGCCTTCTCATCAGTGTTCCCCCCGACTAGGAGCTTCTCGGCGCAGGGACCCAGGTCCAAAGGATGGGCTCTGCTCCCGGCACTGCTTTCTTGATGGTACGAGGTCCTCAAAAAATCACATCCTTGCAACATGGAAAACATATTCACCCCATCATATCATAGCAAAAGTCTTAACTCCAAGTCCAAAATCCAAAAATTCCTCTTCATCTGTGAAATCTAGAATACAAGTTATCTGCTTCCAAAGGTACAATGGCAAAACAGGCACAAGCTAGACATTTCCATTACAAATGGGAGAAACTGGAGGGAAAGAAGGGATAACAGGCACCAAGCAAGTCAGCAGAACACATTACATTAGCCCTCAAGGCTTTGAAAATAATCTTCTGTTCTCTGAGACAATTTACACAATAGCCCTGCCCTCCAGACTCTAGGTATTGGCCACGGTCTCTGGATTTTGAGTGGAGGCCCCTGGGCCCTGGCCTTCAGCTCCGCCTTCCAGGCCCACTGGGACAGCAACTCTGCTCCCTCGGCTTTAGGCGCACGATTCTCCTACTCCATCAGAGTGACAACTCCACCCTTAGAAACCCCTGAGGTCATGGCCATACCTTTTGAGACCAAGGCAGCTCAGCTTCTTGTGTCCCTTGTCTCTTCAGCTTCTGCTTCTGTTTCCTGTGGGCTCTTGGCCCTCGGGCCTCACGCCAGCATCTGCCCAGCTGGGGCAAGTGTTCCAAAGCTCTGTAGCTCCACCGGTATAAGTGCCCAGAGGCACCCCACTCCGCCAGAAAGGCTCGTGCACTCAGCTCTCTCACTCTGTGGGTCGGCTCCTGGGTCGGCTCCAGCGCCATCTTTCACCGGTCTCCTGGTTCTGCTGCTGTTGGTTCTCTGCTGCTGCTGCTTTTCTGCTGCTGCAGGCTCTCTGCTGCTGCTGGTCCTCTGTCACTGCCGTACATCTATCCATTCACAGTTTTAAAACCGCTTCCACATTTTAGGTATCTGTTAGAGCAGCACCCCACTCTCAGTACCAAATTCTGTCTTTTATATCTCAAGAGACTGCCTCGGGACACAATCCAGTCTTGCAGGTCAGGTCCTGCCTTACTAACACACACCCATCCTCTCTCATTAACATCATAGAGGCAGGTTTACAACATACAGGAAAATCACACAGTACCAGGAATCATGGCCTAGCCAAATTGATGCACACATTTTTGGGGGGACATAATTCAAACCATGACAGGAGTGATTAAATACAGCATAACCTATGATGTACTACAACAGAGCCACTGAAAAGAAATATGCTTATCTATACGAACTAATTTTTACAGACCAAGAAAGAGTACAATGTAGTGGTGGTTAAGAGTTTACACTCTAGGAACCAGACAATATGGGTTTAACACCTTGGCCTCTTATCCCACTATCTTGGGCAAATTACTTAATCTCACTCTGCTTCAATTTCCTCAACTATAAAATGGTGATAATACCAATACTATTATAAGGATTAAATGAATTAATAGGCTCTGTAAAAAGGTTCTAGAAAAGTATTTTACACTTGGTAAGTTCTTAATAAAGTTAACTGTTATATTGTCACTAATACAAAAAGATGTCAAAGACAAGCTGTAGAGGGAGGGAGGGAAAAACGGGAAGTGCCAAATACTATATATGAACAAGGATCACAAACTCAAATACCTGCAGGGGTTAGGCAGACAGTATAAATAAGTCGGGAACTGTGGCAAACTGGCGAATACATGCCCTATCTCACAAGGGCAGCCACTCTAACCAACTATTATGATGAGAGAAAGCGGTTGCAGTGTTGCTTGAGTCTTTCAATTTTTCAGAAGAAGCTAAAAATCTGAGTTTTATATGAAATACACCTATTTTTAACTTTTTTTCATTTCTTATTCTTTTTTTTTTTTTAATATATAATCTACCCTCCCATGACCATTCCTGTTATAAAACTGAAAAAAAATTAACTAAACCTGATATCCTATTCTCTCTCTCCAACCAGTCAGGATACTAAAGGATAGAAATATATATTACATGAGAGCTTGAAGTAATCTTAGAGAATGACTTCTTCACTTTAATGGTGAGAAAAGCTGAGAAAGAGTTGATATGCTCAAGATTACAAAGTGTTTCTGGCCAGATTAGGATTAGAACACGCTCTCCTAGCGTTATTTCCACGACCCCAGCACTGCTTAAATTTTTTCACCTAAGTACCAAAAACAAAGAATGATGAAGTCTGGAGTTACATAATGGGCTCACTTGAAATGTCTTCAAAGTTTCTGATTTTATCTAAAAAGCTCATGCAAATGCTACACTCTGTGCCTGACGTATTCATGCTTATCTTAATATAAAAAATGCTCTAAATTACTTACTCTAAAGTAAAATTGATACTTTAAGAATTAGTGCCTGAGAGATGTGGGGAGGAAAAAACACCAACTAGACAATAGATAAATAGTAACTTTGGTGATGTGTAAGACACTACACAATACTGGGGAAGCCAGTATAACTTGACCAAGGCAAAGTCATAGAAGCTTCACAGACACATCCAAACTCCCTGAGGGACCCAGTTAGTGGGCTAAGGGCTAGGGACCATGGTCTCAGGGAACATCTAGCTCAACTGGCATAACACAGTTTATAAAAAAAACGTTCTACATCCTACTTTGGTGAGTAGCGTCTGGGGTCTTAAAAGCTTGTGAGCAGTCATCGAAGATACGTCTATTGGTCTCACCCAGTCTGGAGCAAGGGAGAATGAAGAAAACCAAAGACACAAGGGAAAAATTAGTTCAAAGGACTAATGCACCAGAACTACCACAGCCTCCACCAGACCGAGTTCAGGACAAGTAGCTGGTGACTGGCTACCACCACCTAACGCTCTGACAGGCATCACAATAGAGCATCCCAGACAGAGTGGGAGAAAAATGTAGAACAAAATTCAAACCCAAAAAAAGACCAGACTTACTGGTCTGACAGAGACTGGAGAAACCCTGAGAGCACCCTTGGACATCCTTTTAACTCAGTACTGAAGTCTCTCCTGTAAGTTCACCCTTCAGCCAAAAGTTAGACAGGCGTATAAAACAACAACAACACGTAGTTCAACCATATATACAAGACTAAATGGGCACACCAGCCCAAAAGCTAAGACAAGAAGGCAGGAAGGGACAGGAAAGCTGGACGAATGGAAATGGGAAACCTGAAGTTGAGAAGGGAAGAATGTGACACATCACAGAGTTGGCAACCAATGTTACAAAACAATATGTGTATTAATTGTTTAATGAGAAAACTAATTTGCTCGTAAACTTTCACCTAAAGCACAATTTAAAAAAAAAAGAATTCTTGCTTGTTCCCATAGCTTAGACTCTAAACCTCAGAGTATCCTTTGACACAATACCATGTTCTCAGTTTGAGAAGCAAAATACAAATTGTGGTAACACTCACTTATTTCACCATATCTCATCTCCTTCCTCCTTTAATTTTCACATTAGGAAACGTTTTAAAAGCACAGTAAATTTAATCCCATTCTTTCAAAATATATTACTAGCAAAACTACTATAAAAGTTGCTGGCATTGTTTATTTTAATGACAAAATTTTCAAGAAGTTCTACTTATGTAATTAAAATTAATTCATTAAGTATAAATTCATTTATCAACTCATTAAACAATCAGAGAGAACTTCTACCTGGCAATACTTCATCAGACATTCACTTTTTCAGAGGTCTCACAAAAACACTTTTTTAATGCAAGGCAGATAGCATGCTATTCATACTGGCTATAGTCACAACTACTATAAGCAAGTTAAACAATCTTGTCTTCTTCCTTGGTATTTATCTTCTCTGCCCAGATGTGATGGAAGAAATCCCTTGTGGTTTCATTACTTTCTTTTTCAGGATCTCTTTTTTTAATATCTCAAATTCCAAATATGCTTTGTCCTTTTTCAATCCTATTTACAGGAGCCAAGTACAGATTTTATCTATATTATTCGCTGTTTCAAAAAAGCACGATATTCAACTTAACCAGGAATTTTTCACCAGTAAGAGTAAAAATAGACCCTCATTCATCACTTCCTCCCCACTAGCATATTGTTGATTCTCCACCATACACTTCAGTTTCAAGTCAAATAGTCATACACATTTTTAATACAGTTAAAACTCTTAATATCTAGCAACGTATGTATTAACAGTTTTAAAGTCTCTGGTCAGTGATGACAGTACTAAGTATATTCACTAGAAACTAATCAACATTTTCATACGTTTGATTCTCTAATTCTCTAATACATTGCTTCCAACCAAAAATTCATGAAAGAATAACCTAGTTTGAGAAGTAGGCTTCTTTTTTAACAATAGTCATATAGAAACTATTGAAAAAATGAGGTAGGTTTGGCAGAATACATAATTCCATCTGGTAGGATTTAGGTTTTGTTTGTAACAGTGATATATTTACTTACTGACACTCTCTAGTCTCAGAAAATGATGTACTTACACATTCTTATCAATAAATGGGAGCCCTGGTGGCACAGTGGTTAAGAACTCAGCTGCTGATCAAAAAGGTTGGCAGTTCGAATCCACCAGTTGCTCCCAGGAAACCCTATGGGGCAGTTCTACTCTGTACTATAGGGTCGGTATAAGTTGGAATCTATGGCAATGGGTTTTGCTTTGTTTTGTTTTGTTTTTTCAATAAATGGGCTTTTCGGAAAATAATACTGACACATTATATACAAGAATAAGTTTAGGGAATGAAATAAATGATCAAATAATTTCATAGTTATTAGATCATCATCTCCTTGGCTTAGAACTTTGTTTTTTAATATTTTGAATGACTTTATTTATGAACGACTCAAATACTCCCTACATGCAACTATAGTATTTTTGGTTTGGTTGGCTTACAACTGGAGTCCTTGGGTGGTGCAAATGGTTAACTCACTCAGCTGCTAACCCAAAGAATGGCAATTCAAGTCTACCCAGAGGCACCTCGAAAGAAAGGCCTGGCAATCTACTTCCAAAAAATCAGCCACTGAGAGCCCTACAGAGCGCAGATTTCTCTGACACACATGGGGTCACCATGAGTCGGAGTCTACTCAACGGCAACTGGTTAGTTTGCAATTAGCCTTTTATCTAATCTATGTTACCTTGTCTTATATTTGTTCCAATATTTCTTACTGATTTCAAATCTATATTTTAGTGCAACTAAAATGTGTATTAGCAGAGCAAAGATATATTTAAAATAATGCCCTTTTCTACAAATTTGCAATTTTTTCTCATCCATGCACAGGGACGGGTTATCCAATAGGCAAGGTAAACACCAGATCATCTGTAGTGAATGAACAATTTCACATTTTTTCACCACATCAAAGATTCTGCTTCTAGGTATGGCTGGCATCTGTGTCTCTGCCAACCTCACAGCACCTCCCTACAGAATCAAAGCCTCTTTTCAAATTTACAATCCTTGACAGAGACTAATATCCAGCAAGCAAGGTAAGCATGTGCTCACTCCTAGTCTGTATTGAATAATTTTATATGGGTTTCACCGTGAAACCTTGCTTATTGGGTAATCCACCCCTGCCCTTATCACTGCTTTAGATAATGGATTAAGGTAATGTACTGTCACCTTTAGCCAAATACTGTGGTGCCAAACCTTAGCAGTGGCTAGATAATGTGATATTAAGTAGCCAATGGAGCATAATCTGTCTGACTCTATATTATAAATATTCATGTATTCATTACTTTCTTGATAATGATTCTGTGGAACTTTTATAGTGGTGGAATTATTGTGCTGTCTTGATAAATAGCTTCTTTCAAAACAGAATAAAAGTAGGTGAAAGCGACATCTGAAATATAGTAAGCCTGCTATATAATTGTTGTTAAGACTGACTATACATACAATTACCACTGAAACTATTAACATACATATATATACACACATATCCTAACACTGGCTGTCCTATATCTTGTTTCTAGTTTCAAAGCAGCAGACGCTTCTTTGCCTCATGATATTTAATATCTTCAGTGTCTGCTATAAGTAGTAATAGAAGTAAAGAACATTGGAAACAGATATATTAAAAATTAAACTATAACCTTCATCTCTGGCAAATCAACATAAGATAGTTATTAATAAAGATACTGTTGTTAGAGACAGAGCAATAATCTTCAACATAAAATGTTTCCATGTACCATCTATTTTTGTGTACATACATGTCCTCATTTTCGTAATTAAAAATCATTAGGAAAACTAAAATGTCCATGTTCTATTCACTACCATAATCTGATTGCCAAGTCATAAATGATTCAAGATAGTCAAATAAAAAAGAAATGCCTTTGCTAAACATTTCCCCTTCTACCATTATTCTTTCAAAATTCTAATACAGTTAATTCATTTTATGAGAAGTTTCAAAAGACTGCATACTGTATTTGCAAATTCAAAGCTGAGAATAAGATTACAAAAATATCTAGAAGATGAAAAGCTTCAAAGTACAAATATTACCTTTCAACAGATAATCAACAATGTCACAAAGAAGTTTGGAAATGACAATACAATTTCCCGAAAATACTATCTAACACATTGTAAAATGTGTGGGTACGGGGTGGGGGGAAGCTAGTAGACCATACCACTACGTTTATAAATAGTTTTAGATAAAATATTTAAATTCACTATTGTGAAGGACACAGACGATGTTTTACAAAACAAGTCCTCCACCTTTCAGATTCAAACTACAACTCATGAAATCACAGTTTTAAGTGTGGCTTCTTAACTCAATTTTCTGAAGCATAAAATCATAGTACTTAAGCTCAGTGCAACACTTGAAGTTCTAAAAGACACAAAACTGCACAGTATAGCTTCATTTTTGTAGGAGTTTGTTCCCCCAAAATCATATGTAATATCAAGACCAAAGAAATTAAGCTGTTTTGTAAGTAAAATCCACTATTCACAGACTGAGCACTGGAGCGCTTTCCTCTGATTCTTCTCCTTGGTTCCAGGTGCCATCATAAAACCCACTGCCATCGAGTCAATTTTTATTCATATTTAGTTCAATAATTTTTGAAGAAAAAGCCTGTTATTTCTTACTTCAAATATCCATTCTATCATCAAATCCTACTGCCTTCTGTTACCACTTCTACCAAATACGCAGTTTCCTTTTCACTCCTTTAGCCACATCCTTACTCTTGGCCCTAGATTTTTATCCTCTAAACTACTGTACCTCATTCTAATGAAATGCTTCTCCGATTGTATTTAATTCCAAAGTCATCTTCTTTCCTTGACATTTATCTATGCCACCTACCTATTCCACTGGAGCTTTTCAAGCCCTTTGCATTGCATTTTATTCTGTTCAAGAAACTCATCTTCACCTACATAATAATTTATAAGGTTGCCACTGACTTTCAAATTCCCTTAAAAATGCCAGTTTCTTCTTGCCTGTGGTAAATGTACTAAATTCTTCCTTCAGGTAAAGCTTCAAACCATCTAAATATGGAATTCCTTTTGCATTCATCCCCCAAATGCATGGGTAACTTGTTTCAACAATTTTAGCACAATAGTTACATACACTGCTTCTTCAATTGTTTGCATACCAGTGTTACCTCACTGGACTGTAGGGATACAAGAGAGGTGCTGTATCTTTCAAGGTACTCTGTGAAACACCTATTTATTATGTTACTTGACCAAGGTAAGATGATTCATTAAATAAAACTACTGTTGTTGTTATTAGGTGTTAATCGGTTCCAACTCAGAGAGAGTTTGTGTATAACAGAAGGAAACACTGCCCCGTCCTACATCAACCTCACAATCATTGCTATGTTTGAACCCATTGTTACAGGCACTGTGTCACTCCATCTCATTGAGGGTCCTCCTCTTTTTCGCTGACCCCAAGCACAATGTCATTCTCCAGGGACTGGTCCCTCCTGATAACAGGTCCAAAGCATGTAAGACAAAGCCATCCTTGCTTCTAAGGAGTATTCTGGCTGTACTTCTTCCAAGACAGATTTGTTTGTTCTTCTGGCAGTCCATGGTACATTCAGTATTCTTCACCAATACCATAATTCAAAGGCATCAATTCTTCTTCAGTCTTCCTTATTCACTGCCCAGCTTTCACATGCATAAGAGGCGACTGAAAACACGGCTTGGGTCGGGCACACCTTTGTCTTAAAAGTGACACCTTTGCTTTTTAACACTTTAAAGAGGTCTTTTGCAGCAGATTTGCCCAATACAACACGTAAGATGATTCACTAAGTAAAACTACTAGGGAAGCGTAAATAGACATTAAAAAAATCTCCACGGTTTAACTTTTAAACATCTATGGCCTTTCAATTCCATGCACAGCTGACATACTTTGGTTTCTATTAAACTTCAGTCTTACTATTCTATTAATTTTCAAAGCATGGCTAGAATTTAAAGTGCAAGCTGAAGGTTGATATACAGTATACACCTTTACATACCGTGATCAGATTCTTTAAAAAGCAGAAAAGTCAACTCTAAAAACTTAGAGGTAGAACTGAATCTAGGCGCAAGGCAGCAGTTTCAGCATTTAGAAGAGAACACTGCACCTTCCGATTCGGAGGGTTCCTGTCCCTGCAACTGGTTTACACTAGCTTCTCTATCCCAGGGACTTTCAAAAAGGAAAATTCAATAGATCACAGTTAACATCTGGAAAGAATACCAAGGAAAGGCAATCTGTTTACTTAAAAGAGAGGAAGGGGTGCCACAGATACCCCCCTTTTCGTGAAACTCAGCAGCTAAATTAAGCTTTGCACTCAGTATCTACCCTCAGTCTCGGAAGCTGTTCTACCTAATAATAAAATCAAGTCTCATTCAATTTAGTCCCTTCTCGAGCACCATGTCAACCTGTCAGAATTTGACAAGGAAAAAAAATTTAAAAAAAGAAGTCGGGGGGGGGAATAGAAGGGCTAGGATTCCCGTCTACATCTCTTTTTCCGAAATCACATCACTGAGTCTTGGATTTCCTCCACTCCAAACTAAACCCTCTGATTCCAAATATAATTCTTTAACCCCCGCCTCGCCACTCAGTTACACACACACCTCGCCAACTACAAAACCACAGCAGAAACCCCTACAAATCGGCTTCCTATTCATCTTGGAAGTCAAGCCCTGCAGCAACTGCCAATCGCTGAACTGAAGGATACTACCCAAATACAATGCAACGGAATCAGACATGCAGAGCACACACGGCTTCCGCGAGCGAGGGAAACGCGACCCGGGAAAAGTGAGCTTCTCACGAGCCTCGGGACCATCACCGTGGGGGGAGGGGAGGTTCCCAGAAGAGAGACGAACAAAGGAGCCCAAATGGGGGAATCCTTCCCTCTCAAATAAAATGGACTAGATCCCCTGCCGCAGGCTGCAGCCCGTCCATCCCCGCTAGGACACAGAGAGATGGACAGAGGGCCCTTTGCTCGGGAAGGCAGAATGCAGACACTTTCCGAGGTCCAGGCGCAAGCCCATCCTCCACCTCTCGGGGAAGGCGAAGGGTGTCCCATGGGCGGCTGAGGGGATGCCCGGCCTGCGAGGGGCAGCCTGAAGCGGAGCAGAGTTTCGCCTAAAGAACACCCGTGGTCAAGTCCAGCCGGTGCCTGAGACAAGCTCGGCCAGAGCTCCGCGGGGCCGCCGGGTAGAGGGAGGGGGAGGGCAACGAGGGGGTGGAGATGGGATTCCCCACCCCCCTTGGAAAAGCATGAGCGGAGGGATGCACCCAGGCAAGACGAGAGCGGCGTGCTTCACACAGCGGAGCCGGGATCCCGCCGCCAGCACCGGCAGCGCGCAGCCCCGCAGCGCCCGCCGCCCCGACCCCGTAGTCCCCGGGGACCAGGGACTTCGGCTGCGAAGGCGCTGAGGCCTGACATCCGATGGGCCTGCCCCAGCTCCGGGGGAACCCACGGGAACCCTCACCCCAACCTTCGGCAGCTTTCAGCAGTTGTAAAACGCACCCCCTGCGCCCCCTCCTTAGCTGCCCTCCTCCAGAGGGCCGCAGAGCTGGGCCACTACAGCGAGAAGGCTGAGGCAGGTGGGGGCACAGCGGCCGCAGCGGTCGTGGATCTCCTCCCCCGGTTACCTGTGAGGACTCCGACACGGATTTGATGGTCGTGGTTAGTGAGGATCATTCCCTCGGTCGCCATGTTTCCCAGCGCAGTCACCGCACCGACAGGAGCCGGGAGAAACCGGAGCCCGGAGCGCGCGGGCCGGGAGCGCGCTCGCCTCGGAGAGCGCGGGAGCGAGGGCGCCCGGGGAGCGCGTGGCGAGCGGGGAAGGAGTGGGAGGCGGCAGAGCGCTTGGCGGCCTGCTCCCGGGAGAGGCCCGGCCAGGAGTGCGCGAGTCCGCCGGGGGGGGGCGGAGTCAGGGAGCGCGACCCCGAGTCCGAGTCGGAGACAGCAAGCTGGGGGTGGGGGACGCGGCGACCGCACAGAGAGAGCGCGCAGAGGCGTCCGAGCGAGGCGCGAGAGACTAAAGCCGCTCTGCGGAGAGCGCGAGACCCAGAGCGGCTAAATGGCAGGAGACTGAGAGAAAAAGAGCACTGGCTCTGGAGGTTGAGGGGGCGGCCTCAGGGATAGGGGCGGAGCTACACTCAGAGGCGTGCAACTCGTGGACAGTTACGGGAGGGGTGAGAGCTTGCTGCGGAGTTCTGGGAGTGGGCTGGAGCGGCCCCAGCCAGTGATGGCCTGGGGAACGTAGGTGGGCGAGCGAGTAGCGCCGGATTGGCTGAGAGAACGCAGAGTGGGTGCGCGCGAGACACGAACGCAGCGTCGCCGAGCCCCAGACAGAAGCAATCACCTGCCGAGCGTAGCGCCTCGTCTGTAGTCAGCCGCCTGAGGCTGCCTCTCCAGGGCAGCCTAGCCATTCTACAGGTTGGGTAGTGGATGGCTCCGCACGCAGAGCCGCTTCACAGCTTTCGGGAGCGTTCGCCCGCCCCCCGAAGGCACCGAGGAACCTGGAGGTTGCTTCGAAAGCTGCGTGGGTGACAGAACAGCGGCTAATGTGACAGAGCTCGCTGTGGGCAAAGAAGGAGGTATCCTGTCCCGCCTAATCTTAACCTCCTGCTACCTCAATCAGCTCCCGTTGCCGGGGCATTTCTGCTTCTCCAGAGCTTTAGGATGCCATTTCCAAGTCAGTACCTACAGGTCGATCCTCACAAGCAAGCGAAGCTTAGGAGTTTGCGGCAGGGCATCCTGAATGGAGATATTTGGCATGTCTTACCCCATTGTCCCATGGTTTTGTGGCCTTAAATTTCACCGCCACGGTCTGTTTTTAGATGAAAAGCACTATCCACTTAGAGAAAGAGAAGGGCATGTTGCTCCCACCTGAACCACAGTCTCAAAACTGGAAATAGAATACAGGCCGTGGCAACTGAGTTTCATTTCAGTGTTTGTGGAATATTATTTTACCATCAAAATAGCTTTTGGTACCCTTTACTTTCAAGTGCCTTTCATATTAATCACCTGTAGCTATGTTATGTCGATTTGTTACTCTCTTCTTTCTGGTCCTTTCAACTTCTGATACGTGTGTGTGTATATATAGTTATATATATATTCTTCTATTCTGTGTCCTGGTGGCACAGTGCTTAAGCGTTCGGCTGCTAACTAAAAGGTCGGCGGTTTGAATCCGCCGGCCGCTCCTTGGAAACTATGGGGCAGTTTCTCTCTGACCTACACGGTCGCAATGAGTCGGAATGGACTCTACGGCAGAGGGTTGGTTGTTTTCTCACCCATGGTAAAACCTGGAAGCATAAAAATGAAAAGCAAAATGAAGTGTCAAAAAATGTATAATCATCGGTGTTTATACACAATTAAAATTTCAGAGCCAGTTTGATGGTTATGAGTTTTTTATTGTTCCAGTTGAAACATGGAATTACTCATCCTCTGAAGAGTCACACAGTTATGTATTTCATCTTAAATAATGGGAAGTACAGAAGAGAAAATGGATGGAATTGAGGTGGGATAAGATAAATCAGTGAAATACTTAATTTTGAGTGTGTGTATTGCTGGAATTTTTCACAGTGGATTAAAAATTGAAGCCATATCATGAACTCACTTCCTAGAATTGTCACTGTAAAGTCTGCTGGCCAAGGGATTTGTAACTAGTTTCAAATCGGAGATAGAGATGTGAAATTATGTCCAAGAGAATGATTTTATCTCAAGCTAAAAATGAAGACCAAATATTTGGTTACATTGTTACGTTTCTAAACTATGTTTATTCTCTACCGTTTGACATCAAGGAGACTTATGGCGACCCCATGTGTTGCAAAGTAGAACTGGTCTATAGGATTTTCTTGGCTGTACTCTTTATGGAAATAGATCATTAGGCCTTTCTTCCGTGGCGCCATTGGGTGGGTTCAAACCATTAGGTTAGTAGCCGAGTGCCTTTTATTCTCTACAGCACCCTCCAATATGAAATGATTAGAAAATGCCTTGAATTTTCAGATAAGTTCCAAACCTGCCCAATAACAGCTTCTGTGACCTTAAACAAGTTTAGGCCTTTTTCTTCATCCTTTGCCTAAAGTAGTAGGCTAAATAAGCATCTTTTCAACTAAGAATATTCTATAATTCTTCAGGGAAACAAATTGGCACCTTTGTTTCACAAATAATAGCAGAGGATGAGAGACTAACTTTCTAGATCTTTAAAAATGATCATGGTACTCTTATAACTCAATAACAAAAAAAATAAAGAACCCTTTTAAAAAGTGAGCAAAGAAATTTTAATAGACAGTTGTCCAAAGAAGATGTATAAATGGCCAATAAGCACATGAAAAGATGCTTAACCTCATTAGTCATTTTAAAAAAACCCATTGCTGTCAAATTGATTCTAAGTCAGAGTGCCCCAGTAGAACAGTAGAACTGCCCCATGAGTTTTCCAAAGCTGTAATCTTTGTGGGAGCAGACTGCCACATCTTTCTCCCGGGAAATGCCTGGTGGATTGAAAAAACTGACCTTTCTCAGCAGCTGAGCACTAAACCACTGCTTCACCAGGGCTCATTAGTCATTAAACCAAAAACCAAACCCACTGCCATCAAGTCGATTACAACTCTTAGCAACCCTGTAGGACAGAGTAGAACTGCCACATAGGGTTTCCAGGGACAGGCTAGTGGATTTGAACTGACAATCTTTTGGTTAGCAGCTGAGCTCTTAACCACTGCACCAATTAGTTGTTGTTGTTAGGTGCCATCAAGTCGGTTCCAACTCATAATGACCCTGTGTACAACAGAACGAAACACTGCCTGGTCCTGCACCATCCTTACAATCGTTATGCTTGAGCCCATTGTTGCAACCATTGTGTCAGTCCATCTCATTGAGGGTCGTCCTCTTTTTTGGTGACCCTCTACTTTACTAAGCATGATGTCCTTCTCCAGGGACTGATAACTCCTGATAACATGTCCAAAGTAGGTGAGATGTAGTCTCGCCATCCTTGCTTCTAAGGAGTATTCTAGCTGTGCTTCTTCCAAGACAGATTTGTTCATTTTTCATTTTTCTGGCAGTCCACGGTATATTCAATATTCTTCACCAACACCATAATTCAAAGGCATCAGTTCTTCTTTGGTCTTCCTTATTCATTGTCCAGCTTTTACATGCATATGAGGTGATTGAAAACACCATGGTTTGGGTCAGGCACACCTTAGTCTTCAAAGTGACATCTTTGCTTTTTAGTACTTTAAAGAGGTCTTTTGCAGCAGATTTGCCCAATGCAGTGCATTGTTTGATTTCTTGACTGCTGCTTCCATGGGTGTTGATGTAGATCCAAGTAAAATGAAATCTTTGACAACTTCCAATCCTTTCTCTGTTTATCATGATGTTGCCTATTGGTCCAGTTGTGAGAATTTTTGTTTTCTTTATGTTGAGGTGTAATCCATACTGAAGGCTGTAGTCTTTGCTTTTCATCAGTAAGTGCTTCAAGTCTTCTTCACTTTCAGCAAGCAAGGTTGTGTCATCTGCGTATCGCAGGTTAATGAGTCTTCCTCCAATCCTGATGCCATGTTCTTCATATAGTCAAGCTTCTCGAATTATTTGCTCAGCATACAGATTGAATAAGTATGGTGATAGGATACACCCTGACACGCACTTTTCCTGACTTTAAACCACATGATATCCCCTTGTTCTATTCTCTTGATCTATTAGTCATTAGGGAAATGAAAATCAAAACCACTGTGAGATACCTCCTTATACTACTAGGAGGGCTATTATTTAAAAAATAGACAATAACAAGTGCTGACAAGAATGTGGAGAAATTGGTAGACTCAACCATTGCTTGTGGGAATGTAAAATGTCAACTAGTGGGAATATAAAATGGTGCAGCAACTGTGGAAAATTTTTGTGGTTCCTCAAAATTTAAACATGGAATTACTGTATGGTCCAGCAATTCCACTCCTAGATATATACCAAAAAGACTTGAAAGCAGAGACTCAGACATTTGTACATCACAGACACTTTTAATGTTCATTGCAGCATTATTCATAATAGCCAAAAGATGGGCGGGGCCGAGATGGCAGAGTAGTCAGACGGCTTCCTATATCCCTCTTACAACAAAGACCTGGAAAAACAAGTGATTTGATTGTATATGAATATCTAGGAGCCCTGAACAAGGCAAAGTTGAGGAATCAGACTGAGTAACGGGGGGAGAGGGAGACGGTTCTGAAGAAGTGAGAAGTGCTGGACTGCGGCTGGAGCCGCAGCTCTTCAGCCTCGACTGGCTCCAAGGTACACAGTGAAGCAGGCAAACAGCTGTGCACGCGCTCGGGAGGCAGTTTCCACATCAAGAGAGATCCAGCAGCAGATATTCTGCTTGGACACTCGGAACCAGTGAAAAGCAGCTCCCAAGTGGCTAAAGATAAGTCCATGCGTGCAGCCTTTCGCGAGCTTTTAAAAAAAGGAAAGAAAAGCCCATTTGGGAAAAACCTCTCTCCCTTTTACCTCCTCCCTCCCCGCTCTGCACCGGGAGTCTGCTGGGCCAGAAGTAGATCCCGAAAGGCACCCTGACCCATTCTCCTGGCCTTGGAGAGGGAACGAATAACCTACTGGCTCCCCTAAGCCAGGAACTCAGGGTCGGCACAGCTCCTTTGCTAGGCACAGGCATAAGGGATCCACAGACTTTGAGTGCCTTACACCCCTGGATAGATTTGTGGGGACCCATCTCAACAACATTAGCCTTCACTACCCCAGTACAACAGGGTAAACATCTGAAGTTTAACTTCAACTGTTTCAGCTGTGAAGTGGCAGATTTGTGACCCTCGACACAGCCCTGCCCCTTAAGCAGGCACCTTTACCAATCCGCACCAGGGGCGGTACACAGGGTGGTAGTCACCTGCTACAGGAGTCCAAGAAAAAGTGGTACCCTCGAGTCTTTACAGCCAACAGAGTGGGGTGCTCATAGTCTGGCTGCAAAACTCACCTACCTACTCACCCTAGGGAATAAAGACACGCTTTCCTTTCAGACTCTCAGGGGCAGCCATCAGCCCCCAGCATGGCTCAGCACGTGACCCCCTGCCACAGCCAGATACCAGTGCCTACGCCAATCACCCATGCGTCTCTAAGACTGTAGGTGAGAGTCTGTACCACACATTTGGTGACCGACTGCCTGGACACCTGAGCTGAACCCATATAGTAAAATTTAACAGACTCCTGTGTGCACATACTTAGTTACAGAACTAACTACCTGGTGACAGGATGTTAGAGCTTAAGGTGCCAATAATCAAACTAGCACACAGGAGCAGCCTATTGGGGCATATCAAAACAAAACAAGAAGCTAGGACACACTAAACAAATATAAAATAAAATTATAATTTATTGATGGTTCAGAGACAACAGTCAATATCAAATCACATAAAGAGGCAGTCCATGATGGCTTCTGCAAGCTCCCAAAATAATCAATAAATTCTCTGGAGGAAAAGAATTTCTTGGAATTACCAGAGGCAGAATACAAAAGATTAATATATAGAACTCTTCTAGAAATTAGAAACGAAATTCTACAAAATGCAGAAACTTCCAAGGAACACACAGACAGTAGTAGCAGAACTTAAAAAAGTTTTTCAAGAACGTAATGACAAATTTAATAGGCTGCAAGAATCCATAGAGAGACAGCAATTAGAAGTCCGGAAGATTAACATTATTCGTAATAGCCAAAAGATGAAAACAGCTCAAGTAACCATCAACTAATGAACAGATAAACAAAATGTGGTATATACATGTGTCTTAGGCTGAATTCTCTACAGAATCAAAACCAGTACAGCATATAAATATACGGAGAGAGAATTTATATCAAGGAAATGGCTCACGTGGTTGTAGAGGCTGGAACATCCCAAGTCCGTGATTCAGGATAGAGGCTTCTGATTCACGTAGCCACAGGGGCTGGCAGACCCAAGATCGGCAGGTCAGAGAGCAGGCTCTTGCTCACAGGCTGTGAAGATCGATGATTCCCAAGATCAGCAGGTAAGACCAAAGGTAAGCTGCTAGTTCAAGTCCCAAGGATCAGAGGTCAGACCAACAGGAGCCAGCTGCAGGATCTAGAACAAATAAAAGCCCATGAGACTTGCCAGAATGTCCACTTATATTTGATGCAGGCCACATGGCCAAGGAAACTCAACTGGTTGGCTGCTCACAGCAGATCCCATCATGGAGGTGATCACACACATTCTATCACATCTCATCACAGTAGTGATCACAAGGTCATACAACTGCCACACCACTGAGAATCATGGCCCAGCCAAGTTGAGACACAACCTTAACTATCACAACATACACTGGCATGTTATTCAGCCGTAAAGAGAAATGAGGCTTTGATATGTGCTACACATGGATGAACCTTGAACATGATATGAAAAGTGAGATAAACCAGACACAAAAGGACAAATATTGTTTTTTCCTACTTATATGAAATATCTAGAACAGTCAAATGCATAAAGGCAAAAGTAGATTAGTGATTACCAGGAGCTGGAGGTAGTAGGGAGTTAATTGCTTTAATAATAATAATCCAAAACCAAACCTGTTACCATCAAGTTGATTCCAACTCATAGCAACACTATATGACAAAATAGAACTTCCCCAGAGGGTTTCCAAGGCTAAAATCTTTACAGAAGTGGACTGCCACATCTTTCTTATGCAGAGCAGCTGGTGGGTTCAAACCACTTGACCTTTCTCATTTAGCAGCCAAACACTTAACCACTGTGCCACCAGCGCTCCTTAATGATAATAATCGGGATCATTAAATACACACACACCATTAGGGAAAAAAAAAAAAAAACAGCAGTAGTGAGACTTTAAAAAAATTTTTCATTCTGATTAATTTTTTAAAAAGTGATAATAATGAATTTCATTAAATGTTAATTGGAAAGGATGAATAGGATTTAAGCCTCCTAAAGTATACGGAAGTTTGTTAACATTTGTTATATTTTGCTGAATGTTAGTAGTAAAATTGGACAATTATAGTAAATGCTTGTCTTCCAACAATTTTCTTGAGTGTATTTATCTCTCTTGAATTCAGCAAGCTTTAAAAATTTTTACATAGGAAAAATTCAGTGACCTTATTGTCTAGTTTGACTTTCTCTTCTTTACTTCTGGTTATTGAATAAATATTGCAGTGTGCACATATTCTTTTCCTCCTGCTACAGTGTCATGGATTGAATTGTGTCCCCCAAAGATATCTACTTGGCTAGGCCATGATTCCCAGTACTGTGTGATTGTCCACCATTTTGTCATCTGGTGTGATTTTCCTATGTGTTGTAAATCCTTTCACTGTGATGTTAATGAGATGGATTAGCAGCAGTTACGTTGATGAGATCTACAAGACTGGATTGTGTCTTAAGCCAATCTCTTTTGAGATATAGAAGAGAGAACTGAGCGGAGAGACAGGGAGACCTCATACTACCAAGAAAGCAGCACTGGGAGCAGAGCGTGTCCTTTGGACCTGGGGTTCCTGTGCAGAGAGATCAGGGGAAGATTGATGACAAGGACCTTCCTCCAGAGCCAACAGAAGGAGAAAGCCTTCCCCTGGAGCTGATGCCCTGAATTTGGACTGTTAGCCTACTAGACTGTGAGAGAATAAATTTCTCTTTATTAAAGCCATCCGCTTATAGTAGTTCTGTTATAGCAGCACTAGATAACTAAGACATACAGTATGACATTTCTTCAGACTTCATCCTGGAATCAAGTGTTATAGCAAATTTTTCTGTAAAGTAGGAGGAGAGTACCATTTTCAATTATTGACAGTTGTCTCAGGAAACATATTGCGGAAGAGGGGGAGGACCAGAAGTAAAAAAGCTCAATTTGTATCTAAAGAATTACAAGTGCCTAGGGATTTATACTCTCCATTCTTTAGGTCTTAATAGTGAAAACTACAGGAGTTTGCATCAACCATTGGAAGCAGCTTAAAAGATAGGTAAACACCTGACTTTCATAATGATTTTCATTATGAAGATGGAACTTTATCAGAAATATATTTACACTTAGCCCTCCTTAGTTTTACTTGTGGTTAATCACAATTTCAACATCATTGTCGCTGTTGTTAGTTGCTGTTAAATTGATTCAGACTCATGACGACCTTGTGTCCAAAGTAACGGATCATTGCCTGGTTCTGCGCTATCCTCACAACTATTGGTATGTTTGAGCCCTTTGTTGCAGCTATTGTGTCAGCCCATCTCATAGAGGGTTTTGATGACCCTCTACTTAGCTTACTGACCTTTTCTGGAATCAGACTCTCCTCATTAGCACTGGATGCAGACAAGAATGAATGATTCTTCCTCTAAGGCTTATTCCACTCTTGTCATGGTCAGATCCTCTTTCCTAATAGGCTAATGGTCACAACTACAACTGGGTCAGTTAAAAATGGGTGCAAGCAACATTGTGAATGTATTTAATGCTACTTTTCTCTGCTTAAAAAAGAAAAGGGTACAAAGTGAAACTGGTTGATTTTAACTTATGTTTTTCCCAAAGGAAACTAGATTATGATCGAGATGAACCTTAGACTGACTGAATTAGGCAGTAATTACATTACTCTGTGTATTTCCATGAAAACGTATAAATTAGTAATTCAGCCTATCAGAAAAGAAGGTTCAAAGGTTTCTTTAAAAGCTAAGATTTGGAAATTGGGCACGCTCAGAGAAAAATACAGGTGTGCAAGATAGAGAAGGAGTCCCTTATTAGTAGGAGTCCCTTATTAGTGCAGATGGTTAATGCACTCGGCTGCTAACTGAGAGGTTGGAGGTTGGAGTTCACCCAGGCCAGAAAGGCCTGGTGATCTACTTCCAAAAAATCAGCCACTGAAAACCCTATGGAGCACAGTTCTACTCTGACAAACGTGCAGTTGCCGTAAGTCAGAATCGATTTGATGGCAACTTTTTTTTTGGGAGGGGGGAAGGAAGGAGGGATAGGGAATATTGGGGAAATGTTTAATATTTGACTTAGAAAGCCCAACGCTTTTCCCCCAGAAATAGTTTTCTAAATTAGAATTTTCCGAAGTCTAATGAGAGAAACTTACTCATTTCTACTAATGGGAATTGACATTTTGCTTTCAGTTATGCCCTTGTAATTCTTTGGTGAAGATGGAAGGTAAGTTGAGTCAATTCAGCTGCCTATGGAGTTTCATGACACTTATTTAGGAACAATTAGGACAATGTTTTCCACTATTAGTCATGTTTATTAAAATTAAACTTTTCCTTGGGCTGTTGATTTTATATCTCTGCTACCCAGATTGCTCCTTGAATAATCATTTTGTGTCCTTGTCCTGTGTATTTTTCTTACCCTTACTCTCTTCCTCTGAAATCCACTTGGTAATTCAAATATATTAGGATGTGTTTGGTTGCAAGTGATAGATACTAGTCTAAGCTAGGAAGTCCAGCCATATGTATACGTTTCAGGGTTGACTAGATTCTGGATCTGAAACAAAGTCATCAAGATGATTTCAGATGTACTTTCTTCCTTGTTGACTTAATTCTCACATTGGCTCTTCCTACATGGTGGCAAAGATAGTATTGGCTTCTCTACACTATAATTTAAATCAGTAGTTCTCAGGACTGGGGATACCAGGAGATCCCTGAAACTCCCTTAGAAGATCTGCAAGGTCAAAACTGTTTTCATACTAACGTTGTTGTTGTTGTTAGGTGCCGTTGAGTTGGTTCTGACTCATAGTGACCCCACATCCAACAGAATGAAACACAGCCCAGTCCTATGCCATCCTCACAATCATTGCTATGTTTGAGCCCATTGTTGCAGCCACTGTGTCAATCCATCTTGTTGAGGGTCTTCCTCTTTTTTGCTGACCCACTACTTTACACCAAGCATAACATCCTTCTCCAGGGACTGGTCCCTCGTGATAACATGTCCAAGTACGTAACAGGAAGTCTTGTGTCTTTGCTCCTAATGAGCATTCTGGCTGTACTTCATCCAAGACAGATTTGTTCGTTCTTCTGGAAATCCATGGTATATTCAATAGTCTTCACCAACATCATAACTCAAAGTCATCAGTTCTTCTTCAGTCTTCCTAATTCATTGTCCAGCTTTTGCATGCATATGAGGCGATTGACAGCACCATGGCACACCTTAGTCCTTAAAGTGACATCTTTGCTTTTAAACACTTTATAAAGAGGTCTTTTGCAGCAGATTTGCCCAATGCAGTGCGTCATTTGATTTCTTAACTACTGCTTCCATGGACATTGATTGTGGATTGAAGTAAAATGAAATCCTTAACAACTTCAATATGTTCTTCATTTATCATGATGTTGTTTATTGGTCCAGTTGTGAGGATTTTTGCTTTCTTTATGTTGAGGTGCTTCTGGTGATTATTCAAAACTGGAGTCATGAAAAAGGCATTGGCCAGATCAGTAGCTGCATACCAGGTACCAGGAGATGTATTAATTTGATCAAGCAATGAAGCCACATCTGAAATAACAGCTGCAATTGGAGTCATCACCTGGTTAAGTTTACAGTAATCCACTGTCATTCTGCAAAATCCATCTTTTTTTTTTTGTACAGGCCAAATATGTGAGTTGAATGGAGATGTGGTAGGAATCACTACCCCTGCATCCTTCAAGTCCTTGATGGTGGCAGTAATCACTGCAATCCCACCAGGAGTGTGGTATTGCTTTTCGTTTACTATTTTCCTAGGTGGGGCAGTTCTAATGGATTCCACTTGGCTTTTCCTATGTAACAGTGCTTACTCCGCATGTCAGGGATCCAGTGTGAGGGTTATATTCCAGTTATGCATTCTGGAACTGGGGAAATCACCACAGGAAGGTCTCAGGGACCCACTGGACCCACTGGACCCCCTGGACCCCCTGTGGGATGGACTTGAGCTAAGACTCCATTAATAACCTGACCTCCTGATGCCCCTACTCTGACTGATGGTTCACAGTGATGTTTTGGGTATCTTGGAACTAGTGTCAGTTCAGAGCCAGTGTCCAGTAATCCCTGAAAAGTCTAATTATTTCCTTTTCTCCAATGAACAGTCACTCTCGTAAAAGGCCATAGATCCCTTTGGGGAAGGCTGGGAAAAAGATTAACAGTATAAATTTTTGGCAGTGTAGTGGGGGCCTTCCTCATGGGGACTCATCCTCCCCTCCATTCAAGGGGTTGTGGGTCTGTAAACTGGCTCAAGTCTGGGAATTGATTGACAGGCATGACTCTCTATTCTGGAGATACAAGTTAGATTGCCCTTCACTTGACCTAAAATTCTTCCACTTATATAAATCAAGTAAATATTTAGTAAATTTCCCATCTATTTCATACCTAGGGACACCGTGACTAAATTGCCAATCCCTTAAATCCTTACAAGTGAGACTATTTTGATTACTCCTTTGACTCTGCTATTACGGTAACTACGCCCACCTTGTCTTTGTTGATTGAGTGCCGCCACTTGGCCCTCACACCTCGGGGTCCAGTCAGCCCCATTGTAGTTAGGTGTCTTAATTCAGTTGACGCTGCTTCCATTGACAATTGTGACTTACCTAAAATAGCAATCATAGCAGTCTTCAAGGATGCTGAGGCTCCCTTCACAAATTTATTCCTCATCATTGTAGTGAAAGGTGTATCCTCTGGGCACTCCAGGGATAGGTCTGTGGGTCCAACCTGATAAATCCACTCTAACGTGAATTTCCCTAAGCCTTTGGATACCTTCTTCTACAGTATACCAATGCAGTTTTGGCATTTCAACTTGATTTAGCATAGGCCACCCCATAATCCATGCTTCAGTGAACCAACCAGATAAACTATAAGGTCTTTTCTAACCTTTGGAGCTGAAATATTGAATGAAGGATCTGTGCTTAGTGAACCCATATCAATAAACTCAGGCTGATCCAACTTTGTGTTCCTTGCACCACTATCCCACATTCTTAATAGCCATTCCCACACATATTCCCCAGGTTTCTGTTTGTATTAGAAAAATCAAGCAGTTCTTTTAGAATGTAGCATACCTCCTCATGGCTCACACTTTGTACTTCACCTCTTGAGGCTCACTGGGTCTTAGGTCTAGTTATATGTCTAGAAGCAAAAACGTGTGGTGGCGGTGGGTCCTGGGGACATTCAGCAATGTCTTGTAAGGCATCTGCCTCAGGCAATGCCACAGGTGATATCCCAGATAAAGACTCTTCAGTCACAGTTGGGTTATTGTCATCAGATGGTGATGGAAGGGATTATGCTTTTACTGGGGAGGGTGGCTTAGCAGACAAAGATGGAGTAATCTCTTCAGATGGGAGTAAGGGCTGGTTCTGTTGGCAGGAATGATTCAACAGAATTTAGGGGCTCAGTGTTCCTAGTTTTCTGATTATCTGCCCATATGTCCCCATCCTGAGTTTCAGGATCACATTTCTTCCCAATCATTGCCCTCACTTTAACTTCAGACACCATTCAAGGTTGGCAATTCAATTGGCATTGTAATTCAGCCACTGTTACAATAAGACTCTGATATTTGGTTTTCAGCAATATCAGCTCTTTAATTACAAGAAATAAGGCTTTCTTTCAGGGCACAGGTGGCACCTTTAAGGTCTTGTATGCGGCACTTGAGCTGTGACTGAAGCTTTGAGCTCATTCCTTTCTTTCACCACTGTGTCTAGCACAAGTGGGACCAACCAACCAGCTTCCTTATACTTCTCATTCTGACAAAATTGTAGAAAAGTATCAAATATGCAGTCACCCAGAGACTTGTCTCTCACAAATATTTGATTCAATAGTGGTGATATTTTACATATTTCTATTGGCACCTCATGCCATGGTGGCTGTCTCAGGCTGGGTTCTCCCAAGAAGCAAAACCAGGAAAACATATATATATATATATATATATATATATATATATATGAGATTTATATCAAGAAAATGGCTCATGCAGCCCCTAGAAGCTGTATGTCCCAAGTCCATGAGGCAGGAAAGAGGATTCTCCCAATCCACGTAGCCACAGGGGCTGGCGAACGTAAGATCCGCAGGCCAGAAAGCAGTACCGCTACAGTCTGTGAAGATCAACAAATCTCAAGATTGGCAGGCAAGACCACTGGCAAGCCGCCAGCCCAAGTCCCAAGAACCGGAAGCCAGATGAACGGGAGCAAGCTACCAGATCCAGAACAAGCAAAAGCCCTGGCAAGGCAAGCAGGAGGGAAGGAAGTGGAGGTGGGCAGAGAGATGAAGGCTGAGGGGGCGGTGAGTCGCCACAGGCCCCGCCCCTGCTGGTACCACTCAGCAGATTCCATCATGGGGTTGATCACGTATCCGATTTCAACGGGGAAGTGATCACAACGTTATACAACTGTCAAAACACTGAGAATCATGACTCAGCCAAGTTGACACACAGTCTTAACCATCACAGTGGCACAATGGTTAAGCAAGCACTTCGCTGCTAACCGGAAGGCAGCAGTTGGAACCCACCCAGGTCCTCCATGGGAGAAGGACCTGGTGATCAGCTGTAAAGATTACAGCCTGGAAAACCTTATGGGGGCAGTTCTACTCTGTCACATGGGGTTGCTATGAGTCGGAATCGACTCCACGGCATCCAACAACACTACTACTTTCATACTAATAAACCAAAACCAAATTTGTTGCCATCAAGTCAACTCTGACTCATAGCAACCCTATATGACAGAGTAGAACTGCCCCATAGGGTTTCCAAAGAGCAGCTGGTGGATTCGATCTGCTGACACTTTGGTTAGCAGCTGAACTCTTAACCACTGCACCACCATGGCTCCTTCATGCTAATACTAAGGCATGATTTGTCTTTTTCACTCATTTTCTTATGAGAAACAGTGGAGTTTTCCAGAGGCTACATGTTGTGTAATGATGTTATAATTCGTACAGTTAATGGAATATGTGCTTGCGTCTTCTTATATTAAAAAAAAAAATTAATATAGTAAATTTTGATAGCTGTCACCTACATGGAAACCCTGGTGACATAGTGTTTAAGAGCTACTCTGCTAACCAAAAGGTTGGCAGTTCAAATCCACCAAGTGCTCCTTGGAAGCCCTATGGGACAGTTCTACTCTGTCCTTTAGGGTTGCTATGAGTCAGAATCGACCAGATGGCAATGAGTTTTTTTGGTATCACCCACATAAACAAAATCTCTTTGGAGTCCTCAGTAATTTTTAAGAATGTAGAGGAGTCCAAACACCAAAATTTTGAGAACTATAGATTTAGGTTATCTGTCCATCCCTGAACCACTTACTGAGTCAAGGGGAGTGGCATTTTCTGATTGATTAGGCCAAGGTCACATACTAGCCCACAGAATGGTGATCTGCTATACCCCTAATAAATGGAGTGAGTCTGAGGCAGGATGAATCTGGATACCATCTGTAAAGTTAGTGTCTTGAGAGTTTAGCAGTTAGTTATACTCTTCTTACAGACTGCTGTCTCTCCTTATCATTAGATTATTCTTTTCTGAGGGCTCCAATTTATATCTTTAATATCACCTGCACAGTCAGGTGAATATATTAATATTCATCAGTGGTAGGGAAACTCTTCCCAGGAGTGACCTGACAATTTACAAATGTACAAAGTCACCACTTATTTATATAACTGCTTACATGGTAAAAGAAAACAAACAAGAAAGTTTGATATCTAAAAAAAAACGATTTGTCTCCCTGTTTGGAAATTCAAAGAATGGGTAGACTCTAGGGAAGGAAGATGGCAGTTCCTAGAAGAGAGCTCATTAGATAAGTGAAAGGAAAGTGAGATTTGTTAAATGCAAAAGTATTATTAAACGGCTGGAAGCTATCTGATTTGTTAAAAGGGCTTTATCTATAAGGCCTTGGGTTTTTAGCGTTCAGTATATATGTCAAGAAAAGATAGTCCCAAGCTTAAAAACTGACATGGATTGAGTTTGAGTGAACTTTAAAAAAAATTAAAAGCATCATGCTTTTCTTAGATTATTAGTTGTTTCCGTGTAACCAAAACTTAGCTTAAAGCCCAGCTTCCTCAGATAAATACTTTTGTCTCTATAAAAGCAATGTACAAAATGGAGATTATTTTGTTAAAGTAAGTAATTTCATTTTCCCCAAATGTGACTAATAATTGGGGGAAATATGGTTTATCACAATGTTATATAGTGTTATATGCTTAAAATGAAACTTAAGTAAAAATCTTAAAGTATTAGGAAGCAGTAAGTGAATTTGTGAAAGAAGCAGAGAAGATGGATTTTTCAGTTGTCCTGAAAAATCTTATTTTACCATGTAATAATCACATTTCATATTTATCTGCCTATGTGCCTCCTGCTGTGGGATTGATTGGTTGCAGAGCAAGCCTCCCTTTCCAACACAAAAACTTGTTCTCCTCCTATTTCTTAATATTAGCTGGCTAAATGCAAGAAATGTGAAGCAAAACGGACTTCGAATTACTGGCAGCATGGGCTCCTCCCAAGGTGCCGAAGGGGCTGTTAGAAATTTGCCTTGGCACGTAACAGATTGCAGAAGCCTCTACCTATAAAAGAAAATACCATCTAAGGTGACTATTAAAAAAAAAAAAAAAACCCGTTGCCATCGAGTTGATTCCATCTCATAGCGACCCTATGAGACAGAATAGAACTGCCCCAAAGGGTTTCCAAGGAACGGCTGGTGGATTCAAACTGCCGACCTTTTGGTTAGCAGCCAAGCTCTTAACTACTGCACCACCAGGGCTCCACTTCATATCTACTGATGGGGTAAACCAAAAACCAAACCGGCTGCCGTGGAGTCAATTCTGACTCATAGTGACCTTATAAGACAGAGTAGAATTTCCCTGGCTGTAATCCTTATGGAAGCAGACTCCCACACAAACACTAAAGCTATTTTCTGCCTGGATCTAAGAGTATAAGGCAAAAAGTTGCACACTGTCACCTGCTGCTTTGATGATTGCAACTCTAGACTAATGATGAAAGTTCCAGGCTGCTGTTGGCCTTATTTTATTTAGGAAAGTGTGACAATATTACTTGTCAGTTTGTGGTCATGGCAAACAGGCAACTTTTGGGAGTGAAATGTTAGCAGATACCCTCTAAATAGTTAGAAAGTCAAGGTAAAATAAGTCACAAAAATACTACATAAAAGTTATGGTTATAAATGTATTGCTGATGGAAAAGTGTCTCCCAAATACAATCAAGGATATCAGGGATTTTATTCTCAGAAAAACAGGAATATTTTGAGCATAAATATATAAAACTATAATAACAATTTTACAGTTCTAGCAATAGTTTCTTATTACTGATTCAGTTTCCCTAATAACTTGATTTTGAGGTGGGAATGCCCTAAATAGAGACATATTCCAGCCACATTGGAAGATATAGCCCTCAGGGTAATTTAAATTAATATTTGGTTTATCAGTGAGTCTCTTGGGAGTTTGAGTAGCAGGAATGACTCTCTGACTGATCAACCATGGATAAGTTGACCAAATATATTTTTTTGTACACACAGAGATCTATATTCTGCACTCGCCAGAATATAGACACCCATGAATAGCCAGCCAACCTAACTGATGAGTGTACTGCCGCATAGGTGAAAGTCAGAATCCAAAGTGAGGTCTTAAAGACAAAGTAGGATAATGGCTACAGTATTTCAGTTTGGTGTTTTGAAGAAATGCCAAGGTTTGGAGCATTTGAGGGAAAGGTGATAAGCTTGAATTAATAATGAACTTATAATTTTAATACTTTGGGGGTGGCAAATGATTCATTAAGAAATTATAAATTTCGGGGGGTGGTGCCAAGATGGCAGAGTAGTCAGACAGCTTCCTATGTCCCTCTTACAACAAAGAGATGAAAAAACAAGTGAATTGATTGTATATGAATATTTAGGAGCCCTGAGCAAGGCAAAGTTGAGGAATCGGACTGAGTGACGGGGGGAGAGACAAACTGTCTGGAAGCAGCAAGGAGTTGCCCGAACTGACCTGGCGGTAGCTGCAGCCCTTCAGCCTGGATCGGCTCAGGGTGTGCAGTGAGGCAGGCATACAGCTCCACTCTCTTGCTCGGGAGGCCCTTTCCACATTGAGAGTGATCCAGTAGCAGAGATTCTACTTGGACACTCTGAATGTGAAAAGCAGCACCCAAATGGCTAAAGATAAGTACATGCATGTGGACTTTTGTGGGGATTTAAAAAAAAAAAAACCCATTTGGGAAATACCTCTCTCCCATTTACCTCCCCCCTCCCCGCTCTACACTGGTCCCGCTGGCTTCAGCAATCTGTGAGTCCCCTGGGCCAGAAGTAGATCCCATAAGGTGCCCTGACCCATTCTTCTGCCCTTGGAGAAGGAACAAATTAACAAACGGGAAAAAAATAAGCTACCGTTTCCCCTAAGCCAGGAACTCAGGCTTGGCACAGCTCCTTTGCCTAGGCACAGGCATCAGGGTTCCACAGACTTTGAGTGCCTTCCACCCCCGTATAGACTTGTGTAGACCCATCTCAACAGCATAAGCCCTCACTCCCACAGTACAACAGGGTAAATACCTGAGGTCTAAGTTCAACTATTTGAGCTGTGAAGTAGCAGATTTGTGACACTTGACACTGCTCTGCCCTTTAAGCAGGCGCCTTACCTGTCCACATCAGGGGCTTGAGGACTGGTGGCTCCACCCATGGCACCTAGCCACCTGCTACAGTGGTCCAAGAATAATTGGTGCCCCCCAGTCCTTACAGCCAACAAAGTAGGGTGCTTCTAGTCCAGCTGCAAAACTCACCTACCTACTCGCTCTAGGGAACAGGGACACACTTTCCTTTCAGACACTCAGGGGCAGCCGTCAGCCCTCTGCCTTGCTTAGCTCATGACCCCCTACTGCAGCAAGATCACTGTGCCTACACTAATCACCCATGCCTCTCTAAGGCTGTAGGTGAGAGCCTGCACGATGCACTTGGTGACCGACTGCCTGGACACCTGAGCTGAATCCATACTGGAAAATTTAACGGACACCTGGGCATACATACTTAGTTACAGGCATAACTACCTGGTGACAGGATGTTAGAGCTTCAAAGGCGCCAATAATCAAACTGGCGCACACAAGCAGCCTATTTGGGCATATCAAAACAAAACAAGAAGCTAAGACACACAAATATAAAATAAAATTATAATAATTTATTGATGGCTCAGAGACAACAGTCAATATCAAATCACATAAAGAGGCAGTCCACGATGGCTTCAGCAAGCTCCCAAAATAAAGAATCAATAAATTTTCTGGAGGAAGAGAATTTCTTGGAATTTCCAGAGGCAGAATACAAAAGATTAATATACAGAACTCTTCAAGAAATTAGAAAAGAAATTCTTCAAAATGCAGAGAAATCCAAGAAGATACAGACAAAGCAGTAGCAGAACTTGAACAGGTTATTCAAGAGCATAATGACGAATTTAATAGGCTGCAAGAATCCATAGAGAGACAGCAATCAGGAAATCCAGAAGATTAACAATAAAATTTCAGAATTGGACAGCTCAATAGAAAGTCATAGGAGCAGAATTGAGGCAGTAGAAATCAGAATTAGTGACACTGAAGATAAAGCACTTGACACCAAATTACTTGAGGAAAAATCAGGTAATTAAAAAGAATAAAGAAACTCTAAGAGTTATGTGGGACTCTATCAAGAGAAATAACCTGCAAGTGATTGGAGTACTAGAACAGGGAGGGATAACAGAAAACACAGAAAGAATTGCTGAAGATTTGTTGACAGAAAACTTCCCTGATATCATGACAGATGAGAAGATATCTATCCAAGATGCTCATCGAACCCCACATAAGGTAGATCCCAAAAGAAAATCACCAAACTTACCAAAACGAAAGATAAAGAATTTTAAGAGTGGCTAGGGGTAAAAGAAAAGTCATCTACAAAGGAGAGTCAGAATAAGCTCGGACTACTCAGCAGAAACCATGCAGGCAAGAAGGCAGTGGGATGACATATATAAAGCCTTGAAGGAAAAAAACTGCCAGCCAAGAATTATATATCCAG
>NW_004443946.1:18741096-18742408 GCF_000243295.1 Trichechus manatus latirostris | reverse complement strand
CAACATCAGAATAAATGGAGAGATTTTGAAAGCATTCCCCCTGAGAACGGGAACCAGACAAGGATGCCCTTTATCACCACTCTTATTCAACATTGTGCTGCAGGTCCTAGTCAGAGCAATCAGGCTAGAAAAAGAAATAAAGACCATCCAGATTGGGAGGGAAGAAGTCAAAGGATCTCTATTTGCAGATGATATGATTTTATACACAGAAAATCCCAACAAATCCACAAGAAAACTACTGGAACTAATAGAAGATTTCAGCAAAGTTTCAGGATACAAGATAAACATACAAAAATCTGTTGGATTCCCTTACACCAAGAAAGAGAACTTCGAAGAGGAAATCACCAAATCAATTCCATTTACAATAGCCCCCCAAGAAGATAAAATACTTAAGAATAACTCTAACCAGAGATGTAAAAGATCTATACAATGAAAACTACAAGACACTACTGCAAGAAACTAAATGAGACTGGCATAAGTGGAAAAACATACCTTGCTTATGGATAGGTAGACTCAACATTGTGAAAATGTCGCTTCTACCCAAAGCGATCTACAGATACAATGCAATTCTAATCCAAATTCCACCGGCATTTTTTAATGAGATGGAGAAACAAATCACCAACTTCATATGGAAAGGGAAGAGGCCCCGAATAAGTAAAGCATTACTCAAGAAGAAGAACAAAGTGAGAGGCCTCACACTACCTGATTTGAGAACCTATTATTCTGCCACAGTAATCAAAACAGCCTGCTACTGGTACAACAACAGATACATAGACCAGTGGAACAGAATTGAGAATCCAGACAAAAGATCATCCACCTATGAGCAGCTGATATTTGACAGAGGCCCAAAGTCCATTAATTGGGGGAAAAGACAGTCTCTTAACAAATGCTGCTGGCATAACTGGATATCCATCTGCAAAAATCTGAAACAAGACCCATACCTCACACCATGCACAAAAACTAACTCAAAATGCATCACAGAGTTAAATATAAAATTGAAAATGAGAAAGATCATGGTAGAAAAAATAGGGACAACACTAGGAGCCCTAATACATGGCATAAACACAGTATGAACCATAAGTAACAATGCGGAAGCACCAGCAGAGAAACCAGATAAATGAGAGATCCTAAAAATCAAACACTTATGCTCATCAAAAGACTTCACCAAAAGAGTCAAAAGACAACCTACAGACTGGGAAAAAAATTTTGGCTACAACAAATCCGATCAGTGTCTAATCTCTAAAATCTACAAGAGACTGCAAAACCTCAACAAAAAAAAAGACAAGTAACCCAATTAAAAAATGGGCAAAGG
>NW_004443946.1:18723829-18740765 GCF_000243295.1 Trichechus manatus latirostris | reverse complement strand
GAAGCTGGAACTCATTATGCTGAGTGAATTTAGTCAGTCACAGAAGGACAAATATTGTATAAGACCACTATTATAAGAACTCAAGAAAAGGGTTAAACACAGAAGAAAACATACTTTGATGGTTAACAGGATGAGGGTTATTTACTAACTAGATAGTAGATAAGAATTATCTTAGGTGAAGGGAAGGACAGCACACACTATAAGGGAAGTCAGCACAACTGGACTAAACCAAAGCTAAGAAGTTTCCTGAATACAATCAAACACTTTGAAAGACAGAGTAGCAGGATAAGGGTCTGGGGACCATGCTTTCAGGGGATATCTTGGTCAATTGGCATAACAAAGCTTATTAAGAAAATATTCTGCATCCTACTTTGGTGAGTGGTGTCTAGGGTCTTAAAAGCTTGCAAGTGGCCATCTAAGATGCATCAGTTGCTCCCAACTACCTGGAATAAAGGAAAATGAAGAACACCAAAGACACAAGGGAAGTATTAGCCCAAGAGACATAAAGGGCCACATAAATCAGAGATTTCATCAGCCTGAAACCAGAAGAACTAAAGGGTGCGTGGCTACCACCAATGACCTCCGTGACAGGGAACACAACAGAGAGTCCTGGATGGAGCGGGAGAAAGGTGGGGTGCAGAACTCAAATTCTAGTAAGAAGACCAGACTTAATGGTCTGACTGAGAATGGAGGTACCCTGGAAAGCATGGCCCCTGGATTGTCTATCAACCCAGAAATAAAACAATTTCCAAGGCCAACTCTTCAGACAGAGATTGGACTGGACTGTGGGAAATAAAGTGATACTCGTGAGGAGTGTGCCTCTTAGCTCAAGTAGATACAAGAGACTAAACGGGCAACTTCTGTCTGGAGGTGAGATGGGAAGGCAGAGAGGGTTGGGAGGTGGTTGAATGGACATGGGGAATCAGGGGTGGAAAGGAGGAGTGTGCTATCGCAGTATGGGGAGAACAGTTAGGGTCACGTAAAAATATATGTATAAGTTTTTGTATGGGAGACTAACTTGAAATGTAAACTTCATTTAAACTACAACAAAAAAAATTTTTTTTTTAGATTAAAAAAGAGGAAGAAAAAGTTAAAAAATAAGAAAAATGGGCTAGCTTGTTAGGAAGTTTTATTTCCGTAGCCATAGCAAATAAACTGCTCCTTCCTCGTTGTCAAGCACCTGTGTCTAGAATGTTTTTTATTTCTCTAGGATGTATTCCCTTCAGTGCAAGCTACCTCCTGGTTGAGCCATTAGGTCCATAAAAAAGATATGAAGATCTCAAGGAAGTGAAGAGACAATGTACAAATTGGGAGAAAATAATCAGGAAACGTAAGGGTGTAGTATCCAAAATTAAAATACAAACAAAACAACTTATACAACTTAACCACAAATATAAAAACAACTCAGTAAAAAAAAAGGACAAAGGACTTTGTTTTGGATTGAGCTGTGGCCCCTTAAAATGTGAGTCAACTTGCTAGGCCATGAGTCCCAGTATTATGCGATTGTCCACCATTTTGTCATTTTATGTGACTTTCCTATGTGTTGGAAATCCTACCACTATGATGTTCAAGAGGAAGGATTAGAGGCAGTTATACTGATGAGGCACGACTCAGTCTACAAGATTAGATTGTATCTTGAGTCAACAGAAAGAGAGAACCTAGCAGAGAGACAAGAATACCTCATTATCACCAAGAAAACAGGGCCAGGAGCAGATCGTGTTCTTTGGACCTGGGATTCCTGCACTGAGAATCTTTGACACAAGGGAAAGATTGATTACAAGGACCTTCACCCAGAACTGACAGAGAGAAGAAGCCTTACCCTAGAGCTGGCACCCTGAATTTGGACTTTTGGCCTCCTAAACTGTCAGAGAATAAATTTCTCCTTGTTAAAGCCAAAAAAAAAAAAAAAAAAAAGAAATTATAAATCTCTGCTGCTAGCAAGTAAACTAGTTAATTATATGCCTTAGCAAAAACTAGGGGGAAAAGGTTCAAAAGGTCAGATATTCATCTAAATCCACTGTAGTGATAAAAAATAACATCATTTATTAAAACATTCAAATGGTGCTCTTTAATCAAGTTTTAAATTTGGGAATCGGACTTGTTTAAGGTAATCAGTGGTAAAGTCAGATTTTATATTCCTGCATTTTATCCTAATTGCTTTGTCTAATCCAACTGATTTGGAAAATCTCTCGGGACTCCCAAGCAGTCCATACGAGAAACTGGACTATAGGAAGAAGAATGCGGCATCAGGATTGGAGGAAGACTCACTAACAACCTGCATTATGCAGATGACACAACCTTGCTTGTTGAAAGTGAAGAAGACTTGAAGCACTTACTGATGAAGATCAAAGACTACAGCCTTCAGTATGGATTACACCTCAACATAAAGAAAACAAAAATCCTCACAACTGGACCAATAAGCAGCATCATGATAAACGGTGAAAATATCGAAATTGCCAAGAATTTCATTTACTTGGATCCACAATCAACACCCATGGAAGCAGGAGTCAAGAAATCAAACGATGCATTGCATTGGGCAAATCGTCTGCAAAAGACCTCTTTAAAGTGTTAAAAAGCAAAGATGTCACCTTGAAGGCTAAAGTGCGCCTGACCCAAGCCATGTTGTTTTCAATCGCCTCATATGCATGCAAAAGCTGGATAATAAATAAGGAAGACTGAAGAAGAATTGATGCCTTTGAATTATGGTGTTTGAGAAGAATATTGAATATACCATGAACTGCAAAAGAACAAACAAATCTGTCTTGGAAGAAATATAGCCAGAATGCTCCTTAGAAGCAAGGATAACGAGACTACGTCTCACATACTTTGGCCATGTTGTCAGGAGGGATCAATCCCTGGAGAAGGACATCATGCTTGGTAAAGTAGAGGGTCAGTGGAAAAGAGGAAGACCCTCAATGCGATGGATTGATACCGTGGCTACAACAATGGCCTCAAGCATGACAACTATTGTGAGAATGGCCCAGGACTGGGCAGTGTTTCATTCTGCTGTACATGGGGTCACTATGAGTCAGAACCAACTCGACAGCACCTAACAACAACAACAACAACTCAGGACTGCCAAAGCATATAGAGACTAAAACAGTACAGTGCTGGCTTTCTTGAAACAATGTAGATTACATATTCAGCTAACTCAGTTGGTAGAGAGTGAAACTAATCCTCTCAGGGCTACAGAGTCTGCTGTTTTTTGTAGTCAAGAGAGGAAAATACACGAGCTGAGACTGGAATATGAACCGGTAGTAATCATATCTAGGCTCTGGTAACCAGCTCTGGCCTCAGTTAACTGAGATTTTGGACACCCTTTTAACATATCTAAACTTCAGTTACCTCATCTGTAAAGTGAAGGAACTTTATGCTTATTTTTAAAGTTTCTTCTAATGCCCAAATTATGTGATTTCTTGTAAACCTTTCCCGTCTTGTTGTAGTTACCTAGTGCTGCTGAACTAGAAATACAAGTGAGTTGTTTTAAAAAACAGACAAAAAACAAAACAGAAAAACGGTTCAGAAGGCTAGAAGTCCAAATTCAGGGCACAAGCTCTTGGGGAAAGTTTTCTGTCTCTGCCAGCTCTAGGGGAAGATCCTTGTCTCTTTCAGAGTCTGTAGCCAGCACCTGTATCCCTGGCTGTCCTCGGTTCCTTGGCAATCCTCACATGGCATCTATCCCCCCCCCCCACCATTTACACTTGTATAAAAACAGCTTGGGGGCTGGGTCTGACCTCCCCCAGCTCCACAAAGGGAAGGATAACCAAGATGAACAGCACAAGGCTGAATCCCATGAGGTGGAAGCCAGACAAGCCTCCTCTCTCCACCACCTTTACTCATTCTGACACCAGCCGTCCCTCGCACATCACTCCCTACTTTCTCTGCTGGGTTCGATAATTCATTGCAGTGGCCACACAGAACTCACAGACCATACTCACAGTTATGAGGTTTATTAGGGAAGTAACAGTTACAATTCAGGCTCAGGAACATTCAGGATACAGGTCGTCCATCAGGACAGCTTCTTCCCAACTGTCCTTACAGGCACACCTCTTCCTGGCCCTAGGCCTCTCCCCAAAGGCACTCAACTTTCTCCATGGCCAGGAAGCCCACCATGCTGTCACCTGCTGCTGGCTCTCTCTTGCCACCGCTTCCCACCGTCTTCAGTGTTACGCTTGCTCTCTCCCTTGGTCTCCTGCTTCCAGGAGCTTCTCAGCATAGGGATCCTGGGTCCAAAGAACACGCTCTCTGCCCCTGGCTGTTCCTCCTTGGTAGTGGTAGGATCCTCCTCCCTGCTCTGGAATTGGCTCTCTTTTAATGCAGTACTGACCTATCCCCTTGGTGGGCCACGATTACCTTATCACACAGTCCTGCCCAGTCACCTGGGTTGGGATTACAACACCATGGCTAGAAAGGCCACACAAAAGTTATCAATTGCACTGAAGCTTGCTTGTCTATACCACTCTTTATAACTCTGAAGTGATTAGGTTTAGCACACAACCCACAGTGATAGTGACTCATTAACATAACAAAGAAAACCAGACAGGATTACATCCACAGGTATGTTGTCATTGTAGGACTGCCCCATGGGGTTTCCTAGACTGTAATCTTTATGAAAGCTGATCACCAGGTCTCTCCTGTGGAAAGGCTGATAGGTTTGAACTGCCAACCTTTAGGTTAGCAACTGAGCACTTAACCATTGCCACCACGGGTCCTAGTCCACAGGTATAGGGGTTAGAATTCCAACACATATCTCTGGGGGACACAATTCAGTCCATAACAAGTCCAAAAATACATTTTTTAAAATGCACTTTTTAAAAATTTAAGTTGACCTTCAGAGAAAGAAAGGAGCCCTGGTGGCGCAGCAGTTAAGCGCTGGGCTGGGCTGCTAAACAAAAGGTAGTCAATTTGAACCCACTAATCTGCTTCTGTGAAGAGTTATGGGGCAATTCTGTTCTGTCCTATAGGGTCACTATGAGTCAGAATTGACTCAATGGCAGTGGGTTTAGTTTTGGGTTTGAGAGAAAGGTTTGAACTGGTTGGATACTTTGCTCATTACTGGAATGTACAAGAGATTCCTACGGGTTAAGAAGTGTTTTGTAACAAATCAACTTTCCCCATATTGATATGAGATAGGAAATCAGTAATAACTTAATCAGATTAAAAGAAAAGATCTGAAGATCTTAGGAACTGTACTATGATCCAGTGACAGCTTGCATAAGATGGGCGTCAGGAGACCTGGGACTTTGCAATTAAATTTCTGTGGTCTTATGCAATATCATTTTCTTAGCCTCTATTAAATCCCAGGCATTGTGTTAGGTGCTCAGAATGAAAAGATAAACAAGACATAATCCTGGGCCGCAAAGAGCTTATCATCTTGTGAGGGAGATGGTTGGGTAAGCCAATAGTTGTAATATACTTAATTAAGTGTTATGATAGAGATAAGAAACCAAAAGGTTGGCAGTTTGAACACACCCAGAGGTGTCTTGGAAGAAAGGCCTGGTGATCTGCTTCTGAAAGGTCACAGCCTTGAAAACCCTAAGGAGTTCAGTTCTAGTCTGACACACATGGGGTTGCCATGAGTCAGAATCAACTTGAAGGCAACTGGTAGAGATAGAAAGCATAGAGTAGTGCTTCTCAAACCTGGATGCACACTAGAATTTCCTGGGGAGCTTTTAAAAAACAGAGATGCTTTCTTAGTCATCTAGGGCTGCTACAACAGAAATACCACAAGTGGATGGCTTTAACAAGGACAAATTTATTCTCTCATAGTCTAGGAGGCTAGAAGTCCGAATTCAGGGTGCCAGCTCCAGGGGAAGGCTTTCTCTCTCTCTCGGCTATGGGGAAGGTCCTTGTCATCAATCTTCCCTGGTCAAGGAGCTTCTCAGTGCAGGGACCCCGGATCCAAAGGATGTACTATTCTCCTGGCCATTGTTTATTGGCGATATGAGGTCCCCCTGTCTCTTTGCTAACTTTTCTGTTTTATATCTCAAAAAGAAATTGATTTAAGAAACGACCTAATCTTGTAGCTTGGGTCCTGCCTCATTAACATAATGCCGATAATCCCACCTTATTAACATCATAGAGGTAGGATTTACAACACATGGGAAAATCACAATCAGATGACAAAATGGTGGACAGTTACACAATACTGGGAATCATGGTCTAGCCAAGTTGACACATTTTTGGGGGACACAGTTCAATCCATGACAGATGCTATTGCCCTATCCCCCTCAGAGATCATGATTTAAATAATCTGGGCAGTGTCCCAGGGAACTGGTATTTTTAAAAACTCTCAAGAGGATCTAGTGCACAGCTAGGATTAAGAACCACTGAGATAGAAGAAGGGCACCAAACTTAGCCCTTAGGACAAGTAGACAATGATTAAGCAGACAAACAGAAAAGAGTCTTTTGGGCAGTGGAACAGCTTTGTGCAAAGGCATGGAAATGGCGGCACTCATGGGGTATCATGGGAACCATAAATAGTTCTGCAGAGCTCAATGTAGGATATATGGGGAGTGGAGAGTGTAGTGAAAGATGAGATTGGGAGATAGGCAAGACTTCATACTGAAGTCAACGGGAAACCAGTGACATGACATTATCTCATTTCTCTTTTAGAAAAAATAGCTTCAGTGACACTTTGGAAGATGGATGAGAGGGACTCAAGTGGGGGAGAACAATTAAGAGGCTGTGGTAATCCAGGCAGGAATGAGGGCCTGAATCAAACCAGTGGTACTGGGAAGGTATGATATTCAAAGAATAGATAACAAGGAGGCAGAATCAATAAGGCAGTTTGTTGTGGTTGGTGAGAGAGTAAAAGGACTCTAAACGAGTCAATTCCAACTCGTGGTCATCCCACGTGTTACAAAGTAGAACTGCTCTATAGGGTTTTCTTGGCTGTAATCTTTATAGATGCTGATTGCCAGGCCTTTCTTTCGCAGCACTGCTTGGTAGGGTCAAACCACCAATCTTTAGGTTAGTAGCTGAGTGCAAATTGTTTGCACTGCCCAGGGACTCTATGGCATATAATTTTCCTTTTTTGTATCTACTTTTGCTCACTTGCCATTGGTGAATCTGCCCAGAATTAAATGTTTCATACATGGAGAGAAGCTCCTTTTAATGGACTTGTGAACAGCATCAGTGTGGCTCAAACCTGGTCATTTCAAATTCAAAAGCAATCAAATAATCAGAAGCTGTTTACAATCCTTAAGTGACTAAATTCCTGATAAGTTTAAGGCCAAGCATCTAACATTTCCACCCAGATTGTGTGGGGAGAGAGAGTAGCATTAAAACAAAGGTTTGAGAGATTTTAATTAACACAAACGGCCAAGCCTAGTGTTTAAATCTGTCCAAACCAAATGGTGCGAAATCCTCCTAATCCTTCAGAGCTTCGTCTGGCAGTGACCTCAGAAGAAAGAGTCTCCCTCCTACATCATCAAACTGACTTCTTTTAGCTCCTTGTTCTGTGTTGATCTTTGATCCCAGATTCCTCTAAGACATGAAGAAAAAGAAAAAAAAAAGACAGCTGAAACATCGAGTACTGTGGCACTCACTTTGCAAATCCCCTAAGAAAGTTAAATTAGAATATATGTTAACAGATGAATTCCAAACATACACACCCACTATCTAAACAAACCTTTCAAATGATTTTGAAAATCAAAGTTCTTACCACATTAGGTTGGTTTTTGCCCGTGGTTGCTCTTCCCGTAGTTGCACTGCCCATGGTACCTGATGGGAAACACTAGGAAAATGAGAGCTTCCTTTGAGAAAAGGACTGTTTTATTTTGAATTGCAAGACTGTTACCATTCATCACAGTATTGTATAAATGTATGGCTGACTCTGGTATTGGCGTTGATGTGAAATTTCTAATTGTTTCAGAATATAACTTCATTAACAGTATTTTTAAAGTTGAAGTGGCAAACTTTTTTTCTGTTGAGAACCTCTCTGTTCCACAGGGAAAAATAAAATCATTTGCGGATTACATGCAACTAAAAACAACTTTGAGAACCTATAAAGTACACTTCTAATACAATTTTTAAATAAAAAATGAGATGATAAATCATACACATCCTCAGATAACCCAGATATATTCCACCAAAAAAAATGGTTAGTTGTGAACAGGAGAGAACAAACCAAAGATAAGGGGTTAGGGGGAGAGAAGGAGAAGGCAGAAGGAATGATAGGCACAAGCTAAGAGAGAGAGAGAGAAGGGAGGCACTAAAAACAGAAAAGAGGGAGAATGGTACAGTACTAAGTAGGCCCTGTAGTTAACCTGTCCTAAATTAGGGTCCTAGATTAGTGGCTGCAACAATGGACTCAAACATAGCAACGATTGGGAGGATGGCGCAGGACCAGGCAAAGTTTCGTTCTGTTATACATAGGGTTGCTATGAGTCGGAACCGACTAGATGGCATTTAACAACAAAAAAGATTAGGGTTGTCAGACTAAAATACAGGACACCCAATTAAATTTGAATTTCAGATAAACAACGAATAATTTTTAGTAAAGTGTGTCCCATGCCCTATTTGGAGCACACTTTACTAAAAAAATTGTTCATTGTTTATCTGAAATTCAAATTTAACTGGGCATTCTCTGTTTTTGCCGAATGTGGCAAACTTATCCTAGACATCCTGCTGCTGTCCTAAGCTGTGTGCAAGGTAAGCAAGTTATGGAATCTATTGTCACTCACTGAAATAATCATAATATTAATAAAGCTAAAGTTTACTTTCTTTTCAATTCAAAATTTATATTTAGGGAAAGACACTATTTCCCTCCTAGACTTCTCTGGGGTTTTATAGGAAGTGAAAAAATAACTTAGTTTAGGAATTAACTTCATAACCTACTAATACCATAAATCTAACTTTGACATTCAGAAGGTTCAGGTTGCCTCAAAGCTTAAAAAGCCTGTACTTGAGAGCAATATTACTTATCAAGGACCCAGACTTGAGCTAGCTGTGGGTTTCCGCCCCTGCCTTTCAGCATTTTAGCTTAACACTACTATTTTCCTTTCAGCAGCCCCTGCTGAAGTGTATTTCAGCCATCAGGAAGAGTAATACTAAAGTGAAGCAGGTGTAAAGGTTAAAGTGGGAGGGATGACTTGTTTTCAGAACAGAGGGAGTTATAGAGTAAATAAGATCTCAAGAGTATTCATTTCCCACCTCACTGGGCTTTCATCTAAATTTATAAGTGTAGCATATTATTCACAGCCAATCTTCAGATTCTTCTCTAAATTTAAGGAAATGCTGAGAGTTGGGGGTTGGAGGATGGAAAAGCAAGGCTATCAGAATCAAATGTCTTATCACCAGTTATATTATTACTGAAGATAAATCTCTTCTTTAAACACCAGCAGGTATGATGGGAAATTCAGTTGAATTTAAAGATTGTTTCATGCCTGTGCTCTCTAAGATAGGTGACTGCGAAAGGCCACAAACTGCCCTGCTGACTCCACAGAAGCTAGTGAGGGGCTGCCATACACCTTGGTAAAATTGTAATTTTACACTGGTGGGGAAGTAAATCCCTTCAAATGTGACCTGTCTCTGTCAAGACCAAAAGGAAAGACTTCATTCTAGGTATAAGCAACAGAAAAACATTTTTCTCTTCTCTAAGACTAGATGATGCAGTGCGCTAAACAGATAAGACTGACATTGGAAAAGTGGCAACCTGGGCCTCAGGGGAATTTGCAGGTTAGGATTGTTTGAAGTACAATAAAGTCAGTAATATTAACACAGCATTGCATTTTGCTAACCAAATCCCAAATGTATAACACCACTGTAATGCAGTCAACCAGTACACAGAATACTGGGAAGAGGGATTCTTGGCCAAGAGCAGTGGGGTAAATCCTCCCACTACTTGGAAATGTGTAGAACAGAAGGTCCTATACTTCAATTCGCAGGAAGGTGTGTCCAAAATTAAATTCCACCCTTTCTTTAACAAAGATTTGTGAAATTCAATTCTTTTGTATAAAGTACTTAAACTAAAAAAAAAAAAAAAAAATCCACCAACTTGTGCAAGTGCCCAAACCAGTTTTTAATTCACTGTCTCAATCATCAGATTTATCTGTCATAGAAAGAAACAATAATAGATAGGGATTGTGGAGAAAGTGACAGAGGCTTTTTCGAACAGAGGAAACTAGTTCAGGCAGTAGAGTAATAGGGAAGGATTGTGTAGAACACTAAGTTTAATATGGTCTAATCAAGACTGCCAGTAATATATCTTGGTGCCACAAAACATGGCAGAAAATACCAATTGTTTGTTATTTTTTTCCCTTTGATATATAAATGTAGCACATTTTGTCCTAAGGGCAATAGAAGGCCAATCTCTTCCACAGCATTTCACATTTCCTAACGATCATAATTTGTGGACTTGAAGCCTGGATGTGGTTGGTACCACCTACTGGGCTAACTATAGAATTACAGATTCTGACTGTCAACTTGTTTTGGAACCATGGTAGTTTTTTTAATTACTAAGTGAATTAATATTAGGGAGTATGATTCTTCATTGGGAAGATTGTGCATTAAACAGTTGATATATCTGAATTCAAATCACAGCCTTTATAGCTGGAAGAGGCATCGGAAATCATATACCATACCTTGACACTATTGTTTTATAGTGATACAGGAAATGAGCTTTGGCTATGGTATCAGAAGCCTGGCTTCTCTGAGCTTGTTTCTTGTTCTGTAACATCCACATGCTCTGTAACGTGTTATGGTTGTTTTAGATAAAGAAAAAAACTGAAACTAAATGACTTGCCTGGGTCATTTAACAGGTGAGCATCAGAGTAAGGACTGCAACTTGTGTATCTGAGTCTAAATCCAGAGCTTTTTCCATTAAATTACAATTTCCCGAAATTTGATGGTGAAATGATTTTAGGTGGCAACTGAGATAAAATTAGGAGATGATGGAACACAGCAATAAGTACTATAAAACACTGTGAGAAAATTATTCCCTTTTCAATTCTTTCAAACTTGATGGCATCAAGAAGAAAGTTCCAGTGTGGTACTAGTTTTCTTTTTCTATTGTGCTTTAGATGAAGGTTTACAGAGCAAATTAGTTTCTCATTAAACAATTAATACACATATTGTTTTGCAACATTGGTTGCCAACCCCACGACATATCAACACTCTCCGCTTCTCGACCTTAGGTTCCCCATTATCAGCTTTCCTGCCCCTTGATGCCTTCTTGTCCTTGCCCCTGGGCTGGTTGTGCCCGTTTAGTCTTGTTTTATTTTATGGGCCTGTCTAATCTTTGGCTGAAGGGTGAACCTCAGGAGTGACTTCAGTACTGAGTTAAAATGATGTCTGGAGGCCATACTCTCAGGGTTTCTCCAGTCTCTGTCAGACCAGTAAACCTGGTCTTTTTTTATGTTAGAATTTTGTTCTACATTTTTCTCCAGCTCTGTCCGGGACCGTCTATTGTGATCCCTGTCAGAGTGGTCGATGGTGGTGGCTGGGCACCAACTAGTTGTGCTGAACTCAGTCTGGTGGAAGCGGTGGTAGTTGTGGTCCATTAGTCCTTGGGACTAATCTTTCCCTTGTGTCTTTGGTTTTCTTCATTCTCCCTTGCTCCAGACTGGGTGAGACCAGTAGACATATCTTAGATGGCCACTCACAAGCTTTTAAGACCCCAGACACTACTCACCAAAGTAGGATGTAGAATACTTTATAAACTATGTTATATCAATTGAGCTAGATGTCCCCCAAAACCATGATTGGGTACTTGATTTCTTTAAAACTCTTTAAACCTTGCTAATCTCAGTTCCTAATAAAGATTTAGTGGGCCTTAAGTTTCAACATCTTGCTGGGACATTAAAATTTTGTTTTCTGTATACTTACTGTTTTCCTACTATTACAGAAAATTATGTTGGTTTTTCACTTAAAATAGTAATATAAATTTATTTCCAAAGAATTCATTTAAGAAATTAAAGAAGCCAGTCTAAACAGAAAATATTGAATAAACAATAGTCTAAGTGATATATAAAGTTTGGTAAACACTGAGTGCCACCAAACCACCTTTCTACCATACCACTGTTGATAATAATCGCTTAACTCAATTACTTTAAAAATCCCTCTCTGAAGAGAAATAATATTTTTTCTTTTTTTTTTTCCTTTCCAATAATCAAACACTGGGTTAATAGTAGGTCAAAACCCTTTGCCATCGAGTGGATTCCAACTCATAGCTACCCTGTAGGACACAGTAGAACTGCCCCATGGAGTTTCCGAGGAGCAGCTGGTAGATTCGAACTGCCAACCTTTTGGTTAGCAACTGTAGCTCTTAACCACTGCGCCATAATTAGGTCAACACAACCAAAATCTAGGACTCAGTTAGATGTCAGATTCACTTGGGCTCAAACAAACCCAACGATTTTGTGTATGTGTGTGTTAGAAAATGAAACTGACCTACAATCGGTGCTCAACAAATTCGTAATCAATAAAGCATGGGACCAATGGGTCACTCATGTCTGTGGCTGCATTCATTTCTGGTAAATGAACAGCTTAATGACCTATCACTTAATGCTCCAGGAGCATATGAGGAGAGGTGAGAAGAGAGTTTTGATCTGTGGGCTGTTCCAGTTCAAAGTTGATTCAATGTTCTTCTAGCAAGGAAAAAAAAAAAAAAACCTCCTGATGTGATCAAGTGGAATGGAACCCTTCACTTTAATATTTACTAATCTTGGTTTGATTTGAATCTGGAGCTAAAAGACTTTTGGGTCCTTATTCTATGAGTCCCTTGATGACCTTCAGCTAATTTCAAATGAGGTAAAACAGGGATTTCTCCTAATAACCTTCTTCTCTATCTTTTTTATTTGTATCATAATGACTTTACACTGCTTCTGGTTGCATTACAGGTTCTTATTTAACATCATCTCAAGCTTTCTGCTGTTCAGTTCTTATCAAAAGATCAGTTGCCTGAAGAATAGGTAGCCCATCCAATCTTCTAGATTTTCTAAATTTTACCTATGGATCAAGCCAGAGTGTTATATACTTAGACCAAATTGTCTTGAGCTGATCCAACACTTTTTTGAATTTTCAATTCAATAATTTCTTATCAGATTGTTCCAAAGAATAGAATAAGAAAAAGTCTAGGAAATTTAGATATGAATTTCTTTTAGAAATATTGTTGAGGACATTGGCTACTATATCACACATATGATATCTGCCCCTTTAAAGGACCTGAAGGAGAAATTTCTCTCAGGTCTCAGTACCAGGAAAAGCTATGTTTCTCCTGAGCAACTGGTTGGTTATTACTTCATGGACACCATAAATCAATGTTTCTTTTTGCTAGAAATCCAGAACGAACTTTGTAGCCTACCCCTATCAACTATATTATACATTTTCCATTGTACATTTTCATGTATTTACCAGACTTCAGTTATTTTCATTTTGCCTTGATTTACTCATTTATTTAATCACATATATTGTGTGTTTTTATAAGCTGTTCAAGTCCTTTTTGGAATAAGACTGAGAAAAAATTAGAAATATACATACTCATACTGATAGAACATCATTTCTCATAGTATGCTTTTTTTTTTAAAATACAGAGTTCAGATTCATAGATACTTGAAATTTTAAGAATCCTTTCTGCTACCTCTTAAAGCCAGTCCTCTATGCTATTTCTTATGGTAAACAATATGATTTCCTCTAATGATGCCATAAATTCTTTGGGTGAAATCACCAACATTCCCAGAGGCACATTTGGATTGGTGAACCTCACAACCATGGTCAGATGTCTATCTCCTTGACCTTCTGCTCTGAAGTAGCAGTCTATTCCAACAAGATTGGTGAGATCAAACAACTCTAATTCCTAGGAAAGAGGGGAAGGTGGGGATGGGGGAGCTAACATTTTATTGAGTGCCAACTCTGTATCAGCTACATCACTAAGTTTATTATATATTATCTAGTCTTTAGAAAGGAGAATTTAATTTCCACTGGAGGGAATCCTTACCTTGGCATAAGACCTTCTGAATAGTAATATTGATAATGATAGTGATGAAATTTATTGTGATAACACTAACTTACCACATGCCAGGCATTGTGCTGATCAGTTTACCGGTAATGAGAGCCCCAATGTGAAACAAAACAAGACAAAGCCTCAAACTGTAAACCTATGCTACTCTACCTACCTTGGGATCCAGGAAGATTTAAGAATGCTTGCTTTGGCTCAAAATTCTGCTGTAAGTACAGTGATAATTTCAGGTCATTGGGCTTCTGATAGTTCTTCAAAGCTTTAATTCTCAGCTCAATCACTTTGCCATGAAAGTCATTCTGCAAGAGAACATTTTTCAGAAATACTCATATAGTATTGACTTCTTGAAATCCACTGTTACATGAATCTTTTTATACTCAGAAGTTACAAAAATGATTCCATCATGTTCCGTCTTTAAAAGTTGGGCAGAAAGTATCTGTGATTATTCCCATTTCAAATAGAATACAATCAAGACCACAGGAAGAAATGCTATTTGTTACAAGTTGCTCAAGTTAAAGCCAGCGATAGGTCCCTCCAGCCATCTCTGCATGATGCATTTTTTATAAGCAGGACAATTGTTTGTTATTCCAGAATGAGGGGATTGGTTTATCAGTAAGAAGCTAAAAGCCAGAAAGTCTGCTGCCACTGCCCAAGGCTGGCCTTGTTTTTAGGAAACATGGACTTGCTCAACTCACCTCAGGTACCTTTCAGTATTTTTAAAGTTGAGGGCCCCATCAGATAAAACTAGTCATTTGACTTTATAGTATATGAATGAAACTGCATCCCGTGTTCAGCCTTGGAAGACTTTAGTACCTGAAGGATGTTGGCTTGTTCCTGATACCTGACCCATTCCATTTTCCTCTGTTGCTTTTCCTGGTGGAAGAAAGAGTCTCTGGGTAACAAAGTAAATTGAAATCAGAAATCAGTTTTCTCAATATATATTGCAAAATCATTAAGCAGCATTATGGTGTTATAGATCTTGTGCCTTATGGATAATTATTCACTAAATTTGGATTCAACTGTATACCTCTTATTGGGCTCACCTCTACAGTCCACTCTCCAAAAACTAAGAGCTAAATGAATAGGGTCATTTTCTGTAAATGAATTAGTTATGAGAAGATTGCATACAAGCATGACACCTATAAATAAATTTTCAAGAATAAATTAGCAAGTGTTCTGACATCACATAGCTATTGTAGTGTTGTTATTGTTAGTACAGCTTCTCCCACTCTACCCTTGCTAACATGACTTCCCAGAAACTTACAAGGTTACTCTGACTCAAATATTATATCCCAAGGGAACTGGATCTCCTATAAAAATTTGCATTGGTTCAGGAACCACCATAGCATAGGCAGATTACTGTTACACATTGAAGATTTCTAATCTATCAACTGAAAAAGCAACTACCATTCAGAAAGATCGCTCTACCTTCCTTATCTCCTTCACTTTCTCTGTACATGATGCCTCCTGGTCACTTCTGGTCTTCCTAGATGATGAGGGGGGTTTGGGAGTCAGGTATGAAAGAAGAGAGCTAAGGGAATAGGTGGCCCTAGGAAAGAAGTGCAGATAGTAAATCCAATATATCCAGATCCTACCTATTTGTCTACCCAAACCAGCCCTGATTGTCAACTGTCTGTTTTCAGCTGTGTGACATCAGCAACCTTGAAATTCTAAGTCCATGAAGTCCACTTGCCTTTCCATCCTGCAACTCTACCTTGCTTTTTATCTGTGGTGCTTTTTGTTGATCAGTGGGTTCTTCTGTTTCAAATGTCTGTGGAGAGACATTTTGACAAAGCTTAAATTAGTGATTTGAGGGAATGGTCAAGGCTTTTGGTTCCTGCTAGCAAGCAATTTCTCAAAGCTCAACATGAAAAGTGTGCTACTAAAGGGTGCTCAGAATGAAATGAGTCCTTCTATTTTAACCTTCAAGCGTACCTTATAAGAACAAAAACTACTTACTGAGTCATTATATGCTAGACACTACACTAAGTACATTACAAACATTCTCATTTAATCCTCACAGCTCTTTGAAGAACTATCTTTATTTCCATTTTACAGATGAGAAAACTGGGACTTGAAGAGGCTAAGTCATTTGTTTAAGGTCACACAGCTAGGAAAGTACTGAGCTGGGGTTAGAGCCAGATCTCTGACTCTGAAGCTTGTGATTTTAATCACTAAGCATGCTGCCCTTCTCCATTTCTCTCTAAAAATATGGGTTGGGAAAGTTGATCACAAACTAAGATATATGGACATCCCTTGTATAAAGTCTTTGGGAACTCTGGAGAAGCTGGATTTTGATAAATAAATTGTGCTGGAACATTTTTTTTTATTGTACTTTAGATGAAGGTTTACAGAACAAACTAGCTTCTCATTAAAAAGTTAGTACATATATTGTTTTATGACATTGGGTAACAACCCCATGACATGTCAGTACTCTCCCTTCTCAACCTTGGGTTCCCTATTACTAGCTCTTCTGTCCCCTCCTGCCTTCTAGTCCTTGCCCCTGAGCTGGTGTGCCTCTTTAGTCTCGTTTTCTCCCATGGGTCTGTCTAATCTTTGGCTAAAAGGTGAACCTCAGGAGAGACTTCATTACTGAACTAAAAGGGTGTCCAGGGGCCATACTCTCAGGGTTTCTCCAGTCTCTGTCAGGCCAGTAAGTCTGGTCTTTTTTTGTCAGTTAGAATTTTGTTTCCCATTTTTCTCCAGCTCTGTCTGGGACCCTCTGTTGTGATCCCTGTCAGAGCAGTCAGTGGTGGTAGCCAGGCACCATCTAGTTGTACTGGACGCAGTCTGGTGGAATCTGTGGTAGTTGTGGTCTATTACTCCTTTGGACTAATCTTTCCCTTGTGTCTTTAGTTTTCTTAATTCTCCGTTTCTCTTGAAGGGGTGAGACCAGTGGAGTATCTTAGATGGCCGCTCACAGGCTTTTAAGACCCCAGATGCTACTCATCAAAGTAGAATGTAGAACATTTTCTT
>NW_004443946.1:18721146-18723729 GCF_000243295.1 Trichechus manatus latirostris | reverse complement strand
AGTCCAGGAGGACATTGATGAGAAGGCCGACAGAGAGAAAAAGCCTTCCCCTAGAGCTGACACCCTGAATTTGGACTTTTAGCCTACTTTGACAGTGAGGAAATAAACTTCTCTTTGTTAAAACCATCCACTTGTGGTATTTCTGTTATGGCAGCACTAGATAACTAAGACACAGGGTTATACTGGCTTCGTAGAATGAATTTGGAAGTAGTCCTTCCTTTTCTATGTTCTGAAATAATTTGAGTAGTACTGGTGTAAGCTTTTCTCTGAATTTTGGGTAGAATTCTCCAGTGAAGCCATCTGGGCCAGAGCTTTTTTTTGTTGGAGTTTTTTAAATTACCTTTTCAATCTCTTCTCTTGTTATGGGTCTGCTCAGATTTTCAACATCAGTTTGTGATAATTTGGGCAGGTAGTGTGTTTTTAGAAACTTGTCTTTATTTCCTCTAGATTTTCAAGTTTGTTGGAGTATAGTTGTTCATAATACTCTGTTATGATCCTTTTTATTTCAGTTGGGTCTGTTGTAATGACCCCCATTTCATTTCTTATTTGGGTTATTTGTGTCCTCTCCTGTTTTTCTTTTGTCAGTTTGGCTAGGGGTTTGTTGATTTTGTGGATCCTTTCAAAGAACCAACTTTTGGTTTTGTTGATTCTTTCTATTGTTTTTCTATTCTCTACTTCATTATTTCTGCTCTGATCTTTATTATTTCCTTTCTTCTGGTGGCTATAGGCTTCTTTTGCTGTTCTCTATTTGTTTGAGTTGTGTAGCTAATGTCTTGATTTTGTCCCTTCTTTTTTGATGTGTGCTTCTATTCCTATAAATTCTGCCTTTGCTGTGTCACAAAGGTTTTTGTACGATGTGTTTTCATTCTCATTTGATTCTAGGAATTGTTTGATTCCATCTTTGATTTTTTTCTATCACCCAGTGGTTTTTAAGCAGGGTGTTATTTAGTTTCCATGTAATTGATTTTTTTTCCTTGCTCTTCTTGTTAATTTCTACTTTGATGGTGTTGTGATCAGAGAAGATACTTTGTATTATCTCAGTGTTTTGGATTTTGTTGAGAGTTGCTTTGTGGTCTAAGATGTGGTCTATTCTTGAGAACATTCCATGTGGGTTGGAAAAGAATGTATAGGTTGCAGCTGTTGGGTGGAGTGTTCTATATATGTGTATGAATTCAGGTTGGCTGGTTGTGGCCTTTAGATCTTCTGTATCTTTGTTGAGTATCTTTCTAGATGTTCTGTCCTATTTGCTTGATATATTTGTTTCCATCCTTTGATTTTTAATAAATTTATGCCTTTGTTTCTAAGGTGTGTCTCTTGTAGACAGCGTATTGATGTATCCTGTTTTTTTATCCATTCTGTCACTCTCTGTCTATGGGTGTATTTAGGTCATTTATGTAATTATTGGTAGTTGAGAGTTTATTGTTTTCATTTTGTAGTGCTTTTCTCGTGGTGCTGACGATTTCTTTGTTACCCTTACTTTCCTGTGCTGAATTCCTTTCACTTGTGGATTTTTTTTCATTTCTTTTGTTTTTATAGAGTTTGTTTTTACTGAGACTTTATGTTTTTCTTCTTTACTTTGATGAGTAGGTTTGTTAACTTTCTTTGTTGTTACCTTGAAATTTACCCTTATCTTCCTAGGTTTGGACCAGTCTAATACTTGGTATCACCTTGCCTTTCTCTCCATTAAAAAGTTCCATACTTACACCGCTTAGTCCGTCTTTTATTGTTCTGACGTTCTTGTCATTTGCAGATTAACCTCTCTGGTTCCCTGTTGTAAGTCTTTTGGTTTTGAATAGTCCTTGAGAGTTCACTTCCTAGGTTGGTATCTGGCTGGTGCGATCTTGTGTCCTAGATTTGGGCTGTTGTCTAATGTTGTTTGTTCTGAAACTGAAGGTCTCCCTTTAATAATTCTTGTAAGTTTGGTTTGGTTTTTACATAGTCCTTTAATTTCTGTATATCTGGAAATGTCCTAATTTCACCATCATATTTGAATGAGAGTTTTGCAGGATCTATTATTCTTGGTTGGCCATTTTTTTCTGTTAAGGTTTTATATATGTCATCCCATTGCCTTCTTGCCTGCTTGGTTTCTGCTGAGTAATCAGAGCTTAGTCTTATTATTTCCCCTTTGTATGTGACTTTTTGTTTTTCTTGAGCTGCTCTCAGGATTCTTTGTCTTTGGTTTTAGCGAGTGTGATTATGATATGCCTTCGTGATTTTCTTTTGGAGTATATCCTATATGGTGTTTGTGGAGCTTCCTGGATGGCCACCTTTTCTTCTTTCATGATATTAGGGAAGTTTTCTATCAGCAATTCTTCAATGATCCTCTCTGTGTTTTCCGTTTTCTCCCCCTGTTCTGGAATTCCAATCACTTACAAATTTTTGCCTTTGATTGTATCCCATATAATTCTCAGGGTTTCTTCATTTTTCTTTGCTGTTTTTTCTGATTTTTCCTCAAACAAAGTTGTGTCCAAGTGTTTGTCTTCAGTTTCACTGATTCTGTATTGCATTGTTCCAAACCTGTGCCTCAGCCCTTCTATGAGACTGTCCATTTCTGAAATCTTGTTGTTTATCTTTTGGATTTCT
>NW_004443946.1:18716979-18720498 GCF_000243295.1 Trichechus manatus latirostris | reverse complement strand
CATGAATTTGTCTGCCTTTTCCATGAATTTGTCTATTTTTTCCTCATTTTTGTCTGCTTTTTGCTTCAACTCTTGGATAGCTCTGAGTATTAGAGATTTGAATTCCCTATCAGGTAGTTTTAGTGCCTTTTCTTCTACTGGAAAGTCATCTGGTATTTTACTTTGGAGGCCTACTGTCCTTTTTTAAAATATGTTTTGATATTGTCTGCTGTCTTTGGGACATTTGTTAGTTATTTTCTTCATTTATTGATTGTAGAGTTGTTTGTTTCTTCCTGCTTTCTTTTTTTTTTTAAATTTGGTTATGTCTGAGCAGGTGGGCTGTGTGTTCTTTGTTGTTTGCTCATTTGTGGACACTATATTATTCACCTCCTTGCGCAATAGGCAGGGCCAGTCGCTCAGCTGTGTTTCATCAGGGCAGTTCAGCTGAAGAAGAGGGACTGGAATGGGTAGTTTGTGGCACGTACTTGGGCCGACAATGTGAGCTGGGGGTCGGTTCAGGGCAGGTTCTGGTAGGCCGTGCCTGTGCTGCTTGGGAATGCAATGTTGAACACACAGTGCAGATAGGCAGATATGCAGGAGGGAAGGAGAGGGGGAGGTTGTGATGTGTGGAGCTAGGTTGGATATGGAAAAGACGAGAGAGAGGAGGAAGAAACAGGAGAATAAAAGAGTGCTGAAGGAGCCTGCCATTGGAGTAGAGAGACAAGAAACTGAGAAATGAAGAAAAACAAAAAGTAAAAAATAAAACAAAATAATAAATTTTAAAAAATGCCCCCAGGGATCCCACCAGCACAGCTATGCAGACTCGGGAAGTGGCTCCCAAGCCACGCAGTACAGCCTGGCTAGAAGGGATGGAGATGATACACAGTGCCAGGTATTCAGGAGACAGGAAAAGAAGGTAAGTAGAAAGAGACAAGAAACTGAGAAATGAAGAAAAATAAAAAGGAAAAAACAGAGAAAACAACAAACAAACAGAAAAAGAAAACAAAAAAAAAGCCCCTAGGGTTCCCACCAGCATAGAGGTGTGGACCGAGGAAGCAGTTTCCCAACTGAGTGGTGCTTCAGAAGCAAAGATGGCACATGGAGTTAGGTGTTGAAGAGAAAGGAAGGGGAGGAAGTGAGGGGCAGGGAAGAAACCAAAAGAGGCTCCAAAAAGCAACACTAGCAACAAAGAAATGGCAGTGAAGAAGCCGGCTGGTGTGGGCAGGGCAAATCCTCACAGCACGGAACCAACACCTCCCATGCCATGGTCACGGCTCGCTGGGACGGTGCGGATTGGCCAGCTGGGAAGTGGCAAAGGCCGAGCAGGGGAATGCAAGGTGAGGGAATGGAAAGCATGTCTCGCTCGTTACAGGGTGCTCTGTCTTCTGCTGGGAGCTCCATGAATCCATTTTCCTGTACTCCCTGTCCTCTGATCTCTGACAGGAATCCAAGATGGTGGATCTGTGCAGCATTAGCTGATGGGGGCCTCCGCTCTTAACTCTCCTTGCTGTCTGTTCTCTGTCAGTTTCTTATTCCATTCAGTGCTTGGTTGAGTTCTTTATCTCTTCATTTGACACTTAGGGTTCCAGGATTGACATTTGTCTGTCTTTTACTTAGTTTTTTGAGTCTTTGCTGTGGAGGGACGGCGTGGTGCTTCTGTCTGTATCACCATGTTGGCTCCTGTGCTGGAACATTTCTTATCACAAGGTTTCAAGAACTCATCTAAAACATCTGGCAATTCGTGGAGCTGATTTGTAAATGCGACTGAGAACTAAGGGAGCAGATCTCAGTACAAAATGCAGGGCTCAATGGTATGCTGGTTATTTGTGGAAAGGTGAGATGAAAAGCAGTCAGAGATCACACCACACACCTGTTTATATCACAATACACGGTCTGCTCTTTCAGTCGCGTAGTATGTGAAAAAGAACTCCCATCCCAAGGGCTAGCCTACAAAGGCTTTTTCCTCCTGATTTTCCAGCAGAAGGCCCTAATATTGTTTTCTTAAACAATGCAGTAGTTGTTGAAAAATTAGGGGGGGATTAGAGTTAGGTATTCATTCATTCATTCACTCAACTTACATTTATTGATTGTCTACTATGTACCAACTGCTAAAACCAGTTGCCATGGAGTTGATTCCAACTCATGGAGACCCCATGTGTGGTAGAGTAGAACTGTGCTCTACAGGGTTTTCAATGGCTGATTTTTAGGAAGTAGATCACCATGCCTTTCTTCCGAGGCACCTCTGTGTAAACTAAACTTCCAACCTTTTGGTTAGCAGCCAAGCTCATTAAGTATTTGCACCACCCAGGGATTCCTAGCATTGTGCTAGGTTCTAGGGATTCAGAGATGAGCAAAGAAATCAAGATCACTGGAGGAGAATGTGTTCTGGGGTGGGGGGAAGGGGAGAGCAGGGAAGGGAGACAAGGAACAAGTAAAAAAAATAGTAATAAGCATATATTATGAAAAGTGCTATGGGTGACATGAACAGAGTTGTATAATAGAAAGTAGGATGGAGGATACTTCACTTTAGATGAAGTGAACAGGGAGGGTCTCTCTGAGGAGGTGACATTTAAACTGAGACCTGAAGGATGAGAATGAGCCAGCCATAAGAAAATAGCATTACAGGCAGAGAGTAGAACAAGAGTGAGGGCCTTGAGATAGAAAAGAGCTTGGCATGTTTGAAAAACGAAAAGAGGCCAGTGTGGTGGTTGCATAGAATGCAAAAGGAGGACTGCCATGAGAGAAAGCTGGAGAGGTGGGAAGAGGCAGATTATGCCACAATAAGGAATAGCTATAAGGGTTTGCTTCAGAAGAGTGACACGATTTGATTGTTTTAAAAAGATCACTTTGGCTCCTGTGCAAAGAATGAATTGGAATGAGGCACAGGTGGAAGCAGGGACATGAAAAAATAAGGATAGGGGCCAGAGGAAAGGGAAGTTCTTTGCATTATGGTCTGTAGGGCAATACTTTCAAGACATCCTTGGAGGCATACCTTGTTCCATAGTATCTCCATTTCCTTCCGAAGCATCTTGTTTTTCTTTTCCTGTTGGAGGAAAAAAAACCAAACAAACCAAAAATTAAAGTGAGGTTGGAAGAAATTACTAAGTAATGGGGTGAGAGGAGTGCAGGGATATAGTAAACCACAGAGGAAGGCAATGAATAGGCCTAGCCCCAAATCTAAGAGCATGAGAGATGAGTTTGATAAGGATGATAATAAAAAAGAATTTTTTTGAATAATAACTTTAATTATGGTAATTGTAGCATGATACCAATAGGAACAAGTTCCTCATACTTAAAACACTTATGATGTTCTGGTCATATGGCAATTTCTCTGGGGCTTAGATGAATAATTTCTCATTTTTAAGATCCTTTACATTATTAATTTTTTAAATCTTAAGAATCTCTCAGAGCAAACTATTTCTCTTCTTTTTTTTGTACTTTTTTAAAAAATTTTTTTATTGTATTTTGGATGAAGGTTTACTGAACAAATAGTTTCTCATTAAACAGTCAGTACACATATTGTTTTATGACATTGGTTAA
>NW_004443946.1:18715908-18716879 GCF_000243295.1 Trichechus manatus latirostris | reverse complement strand
TGAATGTCTTCTTTGGTGAAGTGTTTGTTCATGTCCTTTGCCCATTTTTTAATTGGATTATTTGTCTTTTTGTTGTAGAGGTGTTATTTTCCTGTAGATTTTAGAGATTAGACCTTTGTCAGATTTGTAATACCAAAATTTTTTTTCCCAGTCTGTAGGTTCTCTTTTTACTCTTTTGGTGAAGTGTTTTAATGAGCATAAGTATTTAATTTTTAGAAGAGCCCAGATATCTATCTTATCTTCTAGAGTTTGTAAGTTGTTACTTATGGTTTGTATCCTATTAATGCAGTGTATTAGGGTCTCTAGCGTTGATCCTATTTTTTCTTCTATGATCTTTATAGTTTTTGGTTTTATATTTAGGTCTTTGATCCATTTTGAATTAGAGTTTGTGTATGGTGTGAGGTATGGGTCCTGTTTCATTTTTTTGCAGATGAACATCCAATTTTACCAGCACCATTTGTTAAAAAGACTGTCTTTTCCCCATCTGATGGACTTTGGGCCCTTGTCAAAGATTAGGTGACCGTAGGTGGATAGATTTATATCTGAGTTCTTGATTCTGTTCCATTGGTCAATGTATCTGTCATTGTACCAGTATCAGGCTGCTTTTGACTAGCATAGCTGTATAGTAGGTTCTGAGGTCAGGTAGTGCGAGTCCTTCTACTTTATTCTTCTTCTTCAATAATGCTTTATTTATCCAGGATCTCTTCCCTTTATATATAAAGTTAATGATTATTTTTTCCATCTCTTTAAAGAATGTTGTTGGTATTTGGATAGGGATTGCATTGTATTCATAGATTGCTTTGGGGAGAATTGTCATTTTCACAATGTTGAGTCTACCTATCCATGAGCATGGTGTGTTTTTCCATTTATGTAGCTCTGTTTGGTTTCTTGCAGTAGTGTTTTGTAGTTTTCTTTGTATAGGTCTTTTACATCCCTGGTTAGATTTATTCCTAAGTATTTTATTTTTTTAG
>NW_004443946.1:18561750-18715808 GCF_000243295.1 Trichechus manatus latirostris | reverse complement strand
GATGAGAGGGAGGAGAGAGGAACAGGAGCCAAAGACATACACACAAACAAAAAAGAGTGCTAAGGGAGCTTGCTATTGGAGTAGAGAGATGAGAGACTGAGAAATGGAGAAAAACAAAAATGAAAAAAAAAGAGAAAAAGGGTAAAAGAAAAAAATCAATAAATCGAGAAACTGGAAATGAAGAAAGACAAAAAGGGAATACGAGAGAGAAGAAAACTAAACAAGGAAATAAAAAAAAAAAACAAAACCCAAAAACAAGGAAAAAGAAATGACCCCAGGGATGTCCCGTGCATCTGCGCAGAGTAAGGGACTAATTTCCAAGCCACACGGTACTGCCTGGCTAGAAGGGGCTCCAAAGCCGAGAAATGAAAAAGAAAACAAACAAGCAAATCAAAACAGAACAAATCAGAGCAAACAAACAAACAAAAAAAGCCCCAGGGGTCCCACCACCGTGGCGGCACGGGCCGGGAAGCAGTTTCACAGTTGAGTGGTGTTTCGCAGCCTTTCAGGAAGAAGCAAAGATGGCACACAGAGCCAGGTATTTGAGAGAAAGGAGGGGGAGGTGGTGAGAGGTGAGGAAGAAATCTAAAGAAGTGGGAAAAAGCAACACCAGCAGCCAACAAATGGCACTTGGAGCTGGCTAGTGCGGGCGGGTGGAGTCCAAGCGGCACTGGGGGGAAGCTCGTGCTTCCAAGCCAATAGACTGTGGCGGCAGGAAGCAGAGGAGGCTAAATGGGGGTGAGGGTGGGGGGGTGAGAAAGCCTATATCGTGGGTTACCGGTTGTTCTGTCTCTTGCTGGAAGCCCCGTGAAGCTGCTTTCTTGTACCTCCTGTTGGCTGATCTATTTCTCTTGTTTTTAACAGATATTTTCTACACTTTCTGAAATGTGAAGAGTTAATATTCTCGTATTCATTAACCCCCAGATGAAAAGGTTAAAAAAAGGCAAAGAAAGAAATTTTTCTAGCTAGTCCTTGTTCTTCCAAATATTCTATCTGACTCCTTTTGGATAACCCTGAGGTTTTTAGATTAAGGAGATAGGCGTGTTAGAGCATTAGATGCTAGAGATGGGCATTCTGTCTTGCCTTCTACATCTGACAACAGCAATGCAATTGAGCCGTGTTCAGTATGCTATTCCCTGGAGTGCTCACCGACAACTTACTAGGTTCTGCTTCATCTCTTCTGCTTCCTTGATGAGCTCCACTACTGAGGATTCATCAGCACCCTTTCCTGCCATGATTTGCCTCATGATCTGCAGACTAGAATGAAGAGAGACATCATAAAACATATGTACTTCCTAAAGGTTAAAATTGATATTCTGCAACTGGTCAGAAAGTACTCTGCCATGGGAGTTAGATGGGGGCTGAAATTCCAGGAGTTATAGAAGTTCTGTATAACTAGGATGATTCCATTCCTAATTGACATTTGTTTTAGCTATGTGCTCTATAAAAACTTTTGTGCTCTATAATGTTCAAAAATTAGGTCTTCAACATCCAGATCTCCTCTTTGACCCCTCAGAAGAGAGAATATTTTGGTGTGTGACTTTTTGAGAAAAAAGGAGTGGTTCTTCCCCTGTGGGGACAAAAAAGGTAAAAGAACCTGCTGTCTTCAAGCTAAATCCCAGAGTTATTCCCTATTCCCATCTCCATCTGCCTGTCCTTATCCCCCTCGCTTCTCCATAAAGACAGCCTGCTGGTGAGGCCACTTATACCCTTATGGTAGTCCCCAGAAAACCCAAGGCATTAAGAAGTTTCTAACAAAATCTGAATCAGTACCCAAATCTGACTGTGAGAGAAGATACTTTTTAAGATTAATTTATTTCTGTTTTTGTTCCTTGTACTTTTTCTTCCTTTTACTTTTTATTAGCTCTAAGTAGAGAACCAAGTCTTTGTGCTCTCTTGCCGTGAGAGAAGTCTGTGTTGCTGGGTTATAAGCAACTATGCTTAACCACAACCTCCTGCCTGGCTTTTCTTCTTTGAAGGTCTGAGTTCCTTGGGACGCTTATGATAAGAGTAGAGTGCAGAGGTAGACCCGTTGAGGGGATATTCCCTGAGATTACTAAGGAAACAGAGAGTTGGTAGGTCCCAAGAACAGTGACTGCCCTAGTGAAGAGTCAAGACCTTAGCTGTCTAGTATATTTAGGGAGGCCAGACTCTAATCCAGAGGGCTGCTAGGCTCAGAAAAGATTGCCATGGCACTGCTTGGCATGTAGAGAGCAAAATCATCTATGCTTAAGAGATTCTGCAGACATGAGCAAGGAAGCTATCAGGGTGACTATGAAAGACTGAAGATTAAAGACCCTTTCTCTTTTTGCTGGGTGGGTACCCTAGGGAGGAAGAGTTTAACTGTAACCTCTTAGGATAAGGGCTCGCAATCTTTTTACTAAAAGAAAATAAAGGATTCCTTGCCAACTTGATTTTTTGGTTACAAATTTATTATCTACTACAGCTAAATTCCCAAGTCTTTTTTTTCTCCAAACAAATGTAAATAATCATTGCTAATCCTATGGAGACAGAGGTTCTCTAATCTTTCAACTTCTGTGAAATCCTGGGGTAAGTAGTCCTTACCTTCTTTGTTTTTCCTCCAAGTTAGACATTAACTTCTGAAACAAGAGGTTGTTCTTATCTTCTAAGGGTTTTAGCATCTCTAGCAGTTCCTGCTTTCTTAGCTTTAAGTCTTCATTCAATTCCTTTAAGTAGCTGTCATCTACTTGAGAACTTCTGTGGGAAGAGACACCATTAATGCTAGCCTTAGCCTGGGTTAATAAATGGAGACCCTCTTCTCCCTTCTGGGTAGTTACCATCTGACATCTCCTATCAATGACTCACCTAGTTTTTGAGTGCAGGCATGATCCTGAAGAGTTTGTACCATTCATCATCTTGAAGGGGGAACTTCTACTTTAAGAATAAAGAGGTCTTCTTAAAATACATGTGCCTTCTTTTCCTGTGCAGTTAAGTCATCATTTTTGTGCTTCTGTTCTTGAAACCCCTGATGCATTGGACTGATTTTAGCTACAGCCTGAGGTCACAATAGCCCTAAGAGCACAAAATCAACAGGTCTTTTAAGTAGCTCCAACATCACTGGCAGCTTATTATTGACTGAAAATACTACTAACCATATCTGGTCGGTTCTTGCCTTAGCTTTAACCAAATGCCAAAAGCTTTTGTTCTGAAGTCGTTGAATGAATAGGAAAAAAATCACAGCATATCTACATTATGGAATCCCTATTGTGTTAATGGTAGCCTGTCAAAATTAACTCATCGATACCATCTTTCATAGCAACAAACCTCCATAAAGTGCCTACTATGTATAGGCACAGTGTTGGATTCTGTGAGGAGAAGGCAGACACAGTACCTACCTTCTGGGGGCCTTAGGAGAAGGAGAGGTGCCTTTAAGAGACATGTTTAAAAAAAATAGAGGTCAAACTGGCAAATACAGGGTATGAATATAATATTGAATAATATATGAGTCAATTTCCATTATTTTTCTGTCTTTAAAACTTGACATATCATAATGACAAGGCAGAAGAATAATGAACATGTAGTGAGAGGACATCATTTCTGAAAGATCCATACTGCATGTCCTTCCACAGCCAGGCTCTTTCCTGGAAGGCTCACCTCCAGATATTGATTCTGCTTCCATTTCCTCTCTTTGGTCCAACCCCATGTCTCCTGGACCCTAAGATCTCCTGTCTTCATCTATTTCACTTAATGAACAGAAGATAACCCAGAGTAGTTATGCATTTGTTTTTTTATGCCCTTTAAACACAGTTTTAGGGTAGTACTTTTAGTGAATGTCTTACATGTGAATTAAGTCATGTCAATTTCAAGTATTAAGTGAGCATATCCATGCATTTCTAGGGGCATTCTCCAAAGTAATAAACCCTTTATCTTCTGGAAAGCCTTAAAGGTAGAATTGCAGTAGAAATAACACAAAATTTAGTTTATCAGACCTTGGTTTGAATCTCATCTTCACTACCTACCAGCAGCCTGACTGTGAGCGTAACCAAAAAAACCACCCATTGCTGTCGAGTTGATTACGACTCATAGAGAGTTAGTAAATTATCTGAGCCTTAGTTTCCACTTTTATAAAATGGGAGTGATAATACTGACTCAACAGATTTGCTGTGAGCATCAAGTGTAATATTACGTAAAGTGGCGGATGTTACGTGTTCAGATTTTCATGGGTTTTTGGTTGGTTGGTTAGGAATTTGATGCCTTATGTAAGCAGTCAGATACAAAAAAGCTGAATTATGTGACTGACGAAGCCTAAGCTTCAGAGCCCTTCATTTTCACAGACTTCTTCTGTCTCAGTCATCTAGTGCTGCTGTAACAGAAATAACACAAGTGGACAGCTTTAACAAGGAGAAATTTATTCTCTCACAGTCTAGAAGGCTAGAAGTCTGAATTCAGTGTGCCAGCTCCAGGGGTAGGCTTTCTCTCTCTGTTGGCTCTGGAGGAAAGTCCTTGTCATCATTTGTTCCCTGGTCAAGGAGCTTCTTAGCACAAGGACTCTAGGTCCAAAAGACGCGTTATTCTCCTGGCTCTTGTTTCTTTGTGGTATGAGGCCACCATGTCTCCGCTTGCTTCTCTCTTTTATATCTCAAAAGAGATTGGTTTAAAACACAATCTAATCTTGTAGATTGAGTCCTACCTCATTAACATAACTGCCACTAATCCATCTCATTAACATCATAGAGGTAGGATTTACAATACATAGGAAAATCACTATCAGATGACAAAATTGTGGACAATCACACAATACTGGGGATCATGGACTAGCCAAGTTGACACACATTTTGGGGGGACATAACTGAATCCATGGACATCTTCTAAACACCTTGTACCTCATTTTGTATTCATACTTTTATATGTTTTTGGAAAGAGGACCCCTCCAAATTATATACACTTCAAGATCCCACAAAACTGCATCTGTCCTTGATTAGATAGGCTGCATGTCTCCTATAAGTATCCTGTACATCAAGACTTCTCTTTAGGCAGTCTCTAAAAATAATTTTTCTAAAGCATACATGTGTTACTTTTGGTTCGTATCTAGTGTAATATGACGTTAAATTAGAATAGCCATATCAGGAGAAGCATCATGCAATTCACATTGGCTGCCCTAAGAGTTCCCATGAAAAGTGTGGATGGTATGAGTGTGAGCAAACTCCTCAGAGTGAAAAGAAGGAATTGAGTGGGCAGACATTCTTTAATTATTATTAGTAGCATCTTAGACTGTAGATGTAGCAGGTGATAGCAAATAGTAGAGGACAAAAATGGCATCGATCACTAAAGCATAGCCTCTTTAAATTTCATGTTGTGACATTTGGTTGGTAGAACTGTACTAGAATTTTAAAACATTTGATGGGCAGGCAGCATCCCAACTCACCTTCCTTTCTGTCCTTGCTTGAGAATAATTGAAAGTGGAAGAACACTTGCTATTCTGATGTCCTCTTTTCTACAGCCAATCAGCAACTTTTATTTCCAAACATTCTAATGCCTATCTCTTCAACTTGCAATATGACATCCAAGGGGAATATTTACCTTGTAATAATGTACACAGACTTTATAGTGAAGGGCTTAAAAAGTGAAAAGCAGCATTGAGGGGACAATTGGTACACTACGTCATCCTCTGAGGCAGAAGCAAAAGAGAGTGAAACTATAGATGATGTTAGAAGTGGAAGGGAGTCAAGATGACCACTAATTTTTCCTAAAGTAGAAAGTTAGGTCATCTTCTGATTGAGCAGGTGTGGTAGGAAACCTCAGGAGAGTGATGACTTGAGATTTGGATTAGCACTGTGAGCAGTGGAAAAGGAAGCCAACTAAGAATGAAAGATTTGCCAAGTATGCTAAGGGTCAAGGTGAGCTTGGTAATTGCAGAATTGTCATGGCATGAATCAGCAGTTATATAATTTTCTCTAGCAGCGCTTGGCAAACTAGAAGCAATAGTAGAGAGAACACAGTTGTTTTGACTCTGAGTTGGTACTTGGCAGAATGGATAAGCAGAAGTTCAAGGGAGTAAAGGGGTTGAGGGTGCTGGGTAACAGTATCTGTCAAAAGGCATCACAGAGTTCAGGCTACCAAGGAAGAAAATAAAGGCCAACAAACGGTGGCCAAGAGAGGCGAAACCAGGAAGGGGCTGAGACTGAGGCGTGTGGGAGTGAAAGAACAGGAGGTTATGGTCAGTAAATATGCTTCTTCTGAAATAACTTGTAGAACCGCTTATCACTGTTTAGGTAAATTATAGTAGCAACTCATAATTTTTTCTGCAATAAACTTTGTTGCTTTCTGTCACTGCATAATATTCACTGAAATTCATGTGGTACCTCAAAACAGGTCTTATAACAAGCTATTCACAATGACCTCATCCAACATTATAGCATTTGATTTTAGTATCTGTTAAGAAAAAGCGTGATTGCTCTATAATTAGAGAACTCAGAGAAATACATTTTAGTGTTAGTTTTACCAGTGAAAAATCAGATAGGTCTAATTAAGCCAGGTCTCCAAGAGTAGATGTACGTAATTATTTTCATATTAAAGCAAAAATTGAGAAGCTTTTCTATCCTCGCCTCTCTCAGCTTTGGTTGTAATGACAAAATTACAGAATTCCTTGGGGGAAGAAAACATGAGGTCTTTATGATCCTCTCTGACCCAGAGCCAATTCAACCTTTGAGGGGATTATAAGAGTCTCACTAACTAAAATGAGGACAGAAGTGCTGGCAAAATCACAATAGCAAAATTTACAGGCTCTTAAAAATCATCCGCATCTGACTGTGCTGTTTGTTAGGACCATTTTGTCCTCCACCTTAACCCCTGCTATGCTGTCCCAAGCTAGGCTTTATCTATATTGGAGTGAACCAAGGCAGTTGAGAAGATTGAGATAAATTTCAACTCTTGAATTCTCTTAGGAGTCCCTGGGTAGTGCAACAAGTTAACTCACTTGGCTGCTGACCAAAAGGTTGGAAGTTCAAGTTCACCCTGAGGCACCTCGGAAGAAAGGCCTGGTGATCTACTTCTGAAAAACCAGCCATCAAAAACCCTCTGGAGCACAGTTCTACTCTGACATGCATGGGGTCCCCATGATTCTCAGCAGACTAACTGGCAACTGTTTTTTGTTGTTTGTTTTTATTCTCTCAGTATTATTATTGAGGTCTTTATGAAAGTAATGCATTTTCTCAATGTGTCCAGATACTTAGCACAATGTTCTTCAAACTGGAATATATGAACTTTAACAAAGATTTTACAAGATGTGGAAGCAAGGATAGCTTTTAGGGAATCTTTCCCGGGATCCTCAATTTCCACAAGTACTCTTTACTAAAATGGATCTGTCTGTGAATGCCCCTTGCCCCCTTTCCCACCTCTCCTTTCATAATTACTCTTCTCCCACTTGTTAAAAGAAAGGAATACATTTCAACCATTTGACATCTTACTTCAGTGACTTGCCTTGAGGGTAGGTAAAAACCTTTGGGGCACTAAACTAACCACAATTCAAAAAGTTGGTGTTGGGGTTGAAAAGAGTGACTGACTGTCAGTGACTTCATTGTAACTCTTTTACAGGTCAAGTGGTTTCCAAATTTTTGCTTCCAACAAAATTGAAGGAAGACCTACTCAAATTGTCAGTTTAAATTTATTAAATCACTGTATGATTTTTAGCTTATAATTCAGAAGGAATTCAAAGATTTGAGTGACACTGATATAAACACCTTCCATTCCCATCTACTTATTTGTATAAACAGTTTTCTCAATGAATGTTGTATGTAAAGCAACAAATATGAATAAAATTGATGCTGAAGTCTATCTTATTCTAGCAATAAGGAATATTCATTTGTGAATATATGAACTAATGAAAGATAAAAACATCCTATCCATCAAATTAATAGAATTTCCAAAATAATTTTACTTGCTCTGCTTAAAAATTATTTATGAAAATGTATATTTTATGTTTTTCTGAATTGTGTACTAATAATCTTAATGCTAACTCAACTATGAAGAAATTTAAACATTTAGAGCCTTAAGGTCACAGGAAATAAAAAAATAAAAACTCAATGTACGTACATACATATTTATTTTGCAGAGAAGTATGATTTAAAAAAAGACTTCCAAGAAATAAGTATATTGCATTGAAATAAAATACTATGGGGGAAGTAGGATGGAAACCGGAGACCAAGGGAAAAAGGAGAAAATGTAAAAATTTTGACTGTTACAAGGAGCTTGTTTGTTTAGATCTCATTGGGTATGGGTATTTAAGTTTTTATTGGATACATTTAAAAGTGATATAGCAGATTTATTTGAAAATGTCAATATTACAATACAAAATAAAATTTTGTAACCATTTAAACTACAGTACACAATTTCGATGTCAATTGAAGAACATGTGAAAGGGTACCTAGTTTTTCAAAATTCCTTTAGGATGCACAAGCAAAAAAGACTAAAGACCATGGCTCTAAGGCAGTGGTTCTCTGGATTTGATGTATTTAAGAATCACCTAGGGAACTTGTAAAAACTGTGGATTTCTAGGCTCATCCCCTAGAGATTCCTACTCTGGAGATCTGGAGGATCTGCAGTTTAACGAGCACTCCCTGGCAATTCTCATGTGTGATGTGTAGACCAGCCCTTGAGAAATACTATTCCAAAGTTCCTTCTCAGATCTCAGCGTATCAACAGAAAACTGCTTATTTGAATCATCTTTTTCTGGCTTCACTGTCTTCTCTGGATCATATTTTGTGCGACACCTTGACCTTTCACTTTGGGATTCTCTGAGCATGTTTTATGTAACCCACTCCAGCATTTGTAAAGAAAATTACTCAAGACATCATTTCATGACCAACATCCTTTCATGGCCACATATAAATTTCTTTCAGAATTAGATACTGAAAAATTGTTGCTTCTCCTGGAAATCCTGATATGCATTTTCCCTTGGGGACAGCTGAATAAACTAGTTTTGTTTTTCTTTTCTGCTGGTTTACTGTGAATCTCAGAGGTAATTTTGTAACTTCGGATGTTTGGGTCCTAACTCCCTGCTTATGATCTTCTAGTCTAATTAATGTATTTGCTTGGTCCTGATTTTTTTTTAATCAGTTTTTTTCTTATTTTTTTAATATTATTTTAATAAATTACCTTAGATCTTTTGTAGAAAAGTGTAATAAATAAACAAAAATTATTATTATCTTTGTACATATTTAAAAATATGTGGCTATAATAGATTATAACCAAAAGCATTTTCTAGTTTATTTCTAATATGTATCTGTATGTGTGTCTGTGTGTGTATACATGTGTATATATATATATATATATATACACATATATATTTATACATATGTATAAATGTATAAAGATACATATATCTTTAAAGGAAGTTTGCTTTGCTTGTGGAAGTAGAGAATGGATTGATGGAGAATTTATTGTTATAACTTGGGTGCCCTTAGTTGTAAGGCATATTTGGGGTTTCAGATGTACTAGCAGGGTAAAGGGGAGGACATGGGACTATATGGACTTGGGGGCTATCTGGATGCCTGGGGCTTCAGCTCCAACAGGGAACTGTAGTACACACCAAATAGGAAAAGGAAGTAGAATCTCCTCATATGGAGCAGGACCTTGTATCCCAGTCATAAGGGATACAAGGTCGACAGAATTCATATGGGTTGGTGAATATGAAGATGTCAATATTCCTCCAAATACATCACAAATCTTTTGAGAGTCTTTGAAAATAATTGTTGGTAGAGGGTATAAGCTAGAAATATGTATTCAAGAATCATTTATTGGCCCTACATTTTTTTTTAATCCTATTAAATATTGTGATGGTTAAGGTGGTGTGTCAGCTTGGCTGGGCCATGATTCTTAGTAGTTTAGCAGTTGTATAACGATGTAGTTTGGCAGTTATGTAATGATGTAGTCATCCTCCATGATGAGATCTGATGTGATTAGCCTGTCAGTTGTAAGGGGAGTTTTCTCGGGAATGTGGCCTGCATCCAGTATATACATGGACATTCTGGCAAAGCTCACTTACTTGCTCTGGATGCTTCATCCAGCTTGTCATCATCTGACCTCCAGTTCTTGGGACTTGAGCCAGCAGCCTGCCGTCTTACCTGCTGATCTTCGATTCATGAGCCTCTGCAGCCCATGATCCAGTGGCCTGTCATATAATCTGCCAGTCTTGGGTTCTTCAGCCCCTGCAGCATCTAAGTAAGTCAGGAAAATCCTCCAGGCTGACACCTGACCCATGGACTTGGGATTTGCCAGCCTCTACAACCGCATGAGCCATTTCCTTGAGATAAATTTCTCTCTATATATACACTTCACTGGTTTTGCTTCTCTAGAGAACCCAGCCTAAGACATATATCCTAGACCCTGTCCCAGTGTTACAAAGTCATTTAAGAAAAATAGGACAAAATCCTTACCCTTATGACTTTCCATGTTTGGATGAAAATACTGAAAGGGCTGCTGGCCACGAGCATCCTTTTGTAAATTAAGGAAAGATGTTCCTTCTGGGCAATAAGTCCCCTCAGATGCAAGTCCTGGCAAGTAGAAGGAAAGAGAGATGGATTTCAGCTTCCACTGGCCTCCTGGGTGAGAGTCCCCTTATCAGGAACCACCTGCACAATTGTATGCAGAGTAAAAACCAAAAAAACCCGTTGCTATTGAGTCAATTCTGACTCATAGCAACCCTATAGGACGGAGTAGAACTGCCCATTGGGTTTTCTGAGGAACAGCTTGTGGATTCAAACCACCAACTTTCTGGTTAGCAACCAAACACTTAACCACTGCACCACCAGGGCTCCTGTATGCAGAGTAGTTCCCTTAAACGAGAAAAGCTGATGGGGACTGTGCAGAGTTAGAGGGCAGCAGAGGCCTTGTCTATAGTGGGGCATGGGGGTGGTGAGCTGCCACCCAGCTCCCCTGAGAATGTAGAGTCAATCCTGCCAGTTCTTTATAATTTTTAAGAGAAGTTGGAAATCTGAATTTTGGTGTGAACTTCTGAATTTTAAATACTGTATGGACCAAATAACATATGCATGGGCTGCATTTGGCCTGCAGATTGCTCGTTTGGAACCAAAATTCAAGATAGTTCAATCCATCTTTTTTCCCTGTGTGTTCTAAGTTTTTCTTTCTTTTTTTCATTGAAATTATCAATTTTAAAGGAGGCATTTAAATTCAGATAATTCAAGCAGTGTTTTGTTTAAATTATATGGAATATTCTTTTGATCACATTTTCTAATTTGATAGATTTAGATTCAGCATATCAGGGGGTGAATGACAGAGATAATACTTTTCAAAGTAGAATGAAAACAAAAACCCAAAACAGCAGGTATTTCTTGACACCTATTATTAGGCATTATGGGAGACATTAAAAAAAAAAAAACCCAAATCCATTGCCGTTGAGTCAATCCCCACTCATAGCAACCTTGTTAAACACAAAAAATGTAAATTGTGAAGATGTAATGCATCTCAAATTAGACAATCAGCCCTACTGAATAGCCAAAATCCAAAGTAGGCACAGTAGCTTAAACTGAGCAGAGAATTTTCTAATTCTGTTTTACTTGCTCATGTAGGCTCATATACCACCTTAACTGAAAAGATTGAGCAATGTAAAGTATTCCACTAATTTCATTTGCTTAATCTAAAAAAAAAAAAAGCCAAACCCGTTGCTGTCCAGTTGATTCCATCTCATAGCAACTGTATAGGACAAAGTATAATTTTAGGCACTAAAAAATAAAAATACATGCCAAATTATGCAAATTAACAGTGGTTAAGAGCTACAACTGCTAACCAAAAGGTCAGCAGTTTGAATCCACCAGCTGTTCCTCAGAAAACTTATGGGGCAGTTCTACTCTGTCCTATAGGTTGCTATGAGTCGGAATTGACTCGATGGCAATGGGTTTTTTATTTTTTTTTTATGGGTTCCCTATACTGTTTCAATGATCATATACTAAAAAAGATGACACTTGTCATATTATTAAGCCTTTCTTCTGTATAGCAGCATTTTTCTGGCTTTCTCATTTGCATTTGCAAATAAATAGGAGATAGTAAATGATAATTAGGAAAATATAAAGAAGTGGAGGCTGAATAAGGATTGTATTTTTTAAAGGCTGTGTGGTCTTGAGTGACAAAAGAGAATCTTGTCTTCGTAAGCTGTTCTTTTTCATGCAAAAAATTATTCAGAGACTTCTTTAGTATATTAAATCAAACTCCCTTTCCAATTTGAATTTGAGTGCACTGTAGCAAACTTCCTGAATGTTACAAAATAAGTCGTCAAATAAAACATTATTTATAAACTATAGAATCATTTTAAAGAAATGAAAATGTTATTACTCAGGTACATATATTATAACTAAATCTGTAAACCAAGTGGTATTTATTAATAAAATGAAGCACGTTACATAGTAATGTATCATGACAATAAATGCTCTGAATTTTAGGGCACTAAATTTTTAATTCATTAAGAACTATTTACTCCTATGTCCAAATGGTCACAAAGCTTGATTTAAGGAGTTCACATTAATTAAGTAAAATTTCTTTGGTAGTTAAGTTATGATATGATCAACATTAAAAAATATTTTAAAAATAAACATAAAAACATAGAACATAGAATTTTTTTTTTAAAAAAGGTGAAGTGTATTAATAGCTATGCTAGGAAGTTATCTATAAAGCCACTCTCAGGCATGTGATCACGATGAGAGAGACTGATACATTTTTGTGTCTTGCCCATTGAACAGGTTCAATAATTATCAAACTGAAGTTGATAGTTGAAAATGTCAGCATTTTTTCGGCTTGAAACCTTTTCACGTGTTGTGGACACTGTTATTTTCCTACCTCAATGTCTCTTCCTCTTTTTAGCTTGTGTCCATTCCTAGCGTGAGAGTCACAATTGTTCTGAGCCAATTGTGACAATTCGGACCACTTTGCCAGTGATAGGTCTAGGGATGGACATGTAATTCAGTCCTGGCTGATGAAACATAAGGGGAAGACTGTTGAGGTTTCTGGGCAAAATTTTTTCTCTCTAATAAAAAGTGGGGGTAAAAAAAACAACCCAAGGTAAAAGTATATTACTCCATACATTTTCTTTAAGGAGCCTTGGTGGTGCAACAGCTAAGTGCTTGGCTGTTAACTGCAAGGTTGGAAGTTCCAGCCCACTCAGTGGCTCCATGGGAGAAAGACCTGATGATCTGATCCCATAAAGATTACAGTCTAGAAAACCCTATGGGGCAGTTTTACTCTGTCACATGGGGTCACTATGAATTGAAAATCTACTCAATGGCAAACACCAACGGCAACACCACCAGCAACAACCTTTTCTTTTCTACTTTGGACTCTATTCCAAAAGGACATAAAGCTTGGAGCTACTGCAGCCATTTTGCAGCAATAAGGTAGAAGGCCAAGAGAAATATAAAGAAACTACTGACTCAGCATCCTGACATGGTGGAACTGCTGAAATAACGTTGGAAACACCTACCTCCAGATTCTTGTTACGTGAAAAATTAAATGCCTTTCACTGATAGTTGGATTTTCTGTTACTTGCAGCTGTGTGCATTCTACCTGGTATACTATATACATGCAAGATCAGTAGTGTGCTGGAGCCAAATCATACTAGCTTATGCGTGATGATTGTGCAAATCTTTTCTCAATTCCACATTCAGTGACTTCAAGTTGGTAGCTTTAAATAATCTATAGTGGGAATACTTACACTATAGTATTCAGCAAATGATACATATTAGAATTTTTTTTCCAAGAGAGAGGTGGTTGTTAAACAGTTATCAGCACACCACTAAGTGACTCACCTTACTCCTACAGATAATGTAATAACAACTACTCTGTTATCTATCACCTTTTAAAGGACATCTTTAATAGCAAATTGTTAATGAATTATATCAAGACTTTTTAAGTGTGAAATTTTAGAAGAGACTTTGGCAATTTTAAGAAGAGCAGAATTAAACCTTGACTAATTTTAAAACTTACCTAATACTATATAGCTATTCAAGAGCAAAGTCAACTCTACAGTTTATGACTCTTTAATTTTTGTGATCTTTCTAGTATGCTATAGAGCCATTATATTATTTATATTATAATAATAATTCTGTACTTGCCCACTTCCAACCTCAAATAAAAATATTAAGCTACTGAGATATTCAATTTCTCTATGAATAGACCAGCCTAGTTTTGATAATGCATATAACAAACCATGTTTAGTTATCTATTCTCAAGTTTGGTCTCTTCAGGATAGATGCAGACCTTGAAGAAGGCTGATGATATGGAAATTGTTATCATGCGATTAAAAACTGCCAACAACCTTCAATCATCATTACTCACAGTAAATCCCAATGAGTAATGGGATAATCAGAGTTGGGCTTGAGCTGCTCAAGTACACCAACGATAATCTCATAGAACGGTAGCTGCTGCCCACATCCATTTCCAGTTTGGCAGACTGTCAGTTGAAGTCTGGGTTTCTCTGGTCAGTTGAGGGTAGTCAGACAATCTTGAGAAAAAGGAACTGCATTGTGAGGATACAATCTGGAAGGATCAGGGCTGAACTCTTGGGACAATGTAATGTCAGAGTCGGCCAGCGTATGTTTGAACAGCTGATCAAATTAGCCAGTAAAAACATCAGATATTGAAAATACTCAATACAAGTTCGAGTACTTGTGGCAGCTTCACAGTGCTAGTAAAAGTGAAACTAGTACACTTCTGGAAAGCAATCATACAATAAACTGCATATTAACAAACTTAAAAATAAAGATGCAAAGTCTTGTTAAATGTTGACTTTGGGCTGATGTGTGTGAGGGGTACCCTAGACTAGGGTACAATTAAAATTTTATAAAATTTATAGAAATGTTTATAGTATTTGGCACAGGATTTCAAGTTTTTATGATTTGTTTTAAGGAAATATAGATGTAAAGATTAGTGAGCATTCATTATAGAGTCACAAAATTTGGAAACAATAACTTTCTAACAATAGGGAAATAGGTGAATAAATTATAATATATTCATAACAGTGGCATGCAATGGAGGCATTAAAGGCATGTTTTGAAGAATAACAGGAAATTTAAAGACTACAACACGAATTAACAAAGAAAATGAAACAGTACAGTCTAGATGTGTGTTATGTGTGTGTTTAAAAAGACTAGAAGAAAATGCACTAAAATAAAGGTATTCTCAGTAATTATATTTTCCTCAATTATCCTGAATTTTCCAAATTTTCCATAATGAGCACCATAAGCTTTTAAAATTAAAAATAAGTTTTCTTATTATAAAATCAATACATGCTAATTTTTAAAATAAAAATATAGCTAAAGAGGAAGAAAATATTGAAACATCTATATTTAGAAAAAATAACAAATATAAAATTTAAAAATAGAAGAAACAAAAATCTTTCAAGTCACTTGGAGGTAATTCTGACAATAAAGGGTACTTGTCTCAATCAGAGAGGCTAGTATATAAAAATAGATTAGCAAAATGAACCCCCTCATACACATCAGCCAAAAGTCAACATTTATCAAGATTTTGCAACATCTTTATTTTTAAGGTGTTGATATGCAGTATATTGTCTAATTGCTTTCCAGAAATGTACCAATTTCACTTTTACTAGTACTGAAAAGATCCTCTAAGTAGTCTAACCAATATTTTTGATATCTGATCCAAGTCTAGAAGCATGCACCCTCTGAGTAAGGGACAAAGTAGATTGACCAGTAACGATCAGGGAGTTGGGGAAGAAGATAGGTCCAAAGGCTGGGTGTTGTGCAGAGTTTTGGAGGATTTGGGAAGTGAAAGTGAACATTTTGGGAAGCGGCTGCTGTCTATGTGAGGCTACTGAGAGAAACAACAATGGGAAAAGGACTTAGACATTTACTCTGCATTCAGAATGCACTCTCCTTTTTGAGGTTTTCTAGGAAGTAAGTCAAGAACCAAAGAGTGAAGAGAGTATTGTCCTGATAATTACTTTGTGATTCTCCAACGGTGTTTCTTTGAATATGAACAAGCTGAAGATGAGCTAAGTGAGGCCCAACACCATTTATTTGAATTATGATTCTCAAAGCTCAGACTGTGGTTGCCCCCGATGTGCAGTTACATGACTCTAGAAATCTGACTTTCTCACATGACTTTTAAAAGACCTAGTCTAAACCAGTGATTGTCAACTTATTTTCTTGGGCAACACGTAGGGCTGATGATATTCCATATGGAACATATTCCCATGGTGCTCCCAAGGTTATGAGACCTTTCTCTAACTTTAATTCTTTCTCTCCAAGTTAAGAAAGCAATGATAATGTTATTATAAAGAAATACTTGACTGTGCTTTGATCTATATTTGAGCATAATGTTTTAGTTATCTAGTGCTGCTATAACAGAAATACCACAAGTGGATGGCTTTAACAAACAGAAATTTATTTTTTCAAAGTTTAGGTGGCTAGAAGTCCGATTTCAGGGCTCTGCCTCTAGGGGAAGATTTTTATCCTTGTCTCTTCTGAGCTTCTGCTCCTGGATAATCTTCAGGTGGTTTGGCATCTCTCTTTCTTCATCTCTGCTTGCTAGCTTGCTTGTTTAATCTCTTTTATATCTCAAAAGAGATTGACTTAAGACACACTGTATACTAACCCAACTTCATTAACATAACAAAGACAACTAGTTCCCAAATGGGATTATAACCATAGGCATAGAGGTTAGGATTTACAACACATATTTTTTAGGGACACAATTCAATGCATAACACATAGTAATTCACGAACTATGGTTCTCTTTGACAGGTAGGGCAAGTAGGGTAGCTACCCTGGGCCTCACACTTAGAGGCTGGGCTGCATAGGTGATGCAGCTTATTCCTCTTTTCTGAACATAATTAAAACCACTTTCAAACTTTCTTTCTTTAATGATATCCTGAGAGACTTAATAAAGCTGCTGACAATGCAGTGTCCTTTCAAGTGGGATTATCTTAGGCAGGTTGGACAGGTTCAGTTGACAGCTCTGCACGCTCATCTAGGGGTGGCCTGGCTCTTTAACTTTTCTCAGGACCAAATTACAAATAATCTCACTTGAAAGGAGGCTGCACTGTCTCTCATCTTAAATTGGCCCTTTTACCTTGAAATTAAAACTATGGGGCAGAGGCAAATAAGAATGATGGCTGATGACATTTATTCATTCATTAAACAATTATGTACTTAAACATTTACTGTGTATATTCACTGAGGCACTGGGGATTCAGCAGTGAAGGAAGACAGACAATATTAATCTCTACTGTCATGAGGCTCTCATTCAAGTGGGTGGAGACAGACATCAGACAGGAAACAAATATGGAAGCATTGGTGGTTCATTTATTTGCTTCTTCATTCATTCATTCATTTAGCTAACAGGTGCTAAAAATGCCTAATTTGTGCTAGGTATTCTTGGTACTTTCACATGAACTATCTTGCTTAATTCTTAAACAACCTTGTCCACAAGTACATGGCTATCTCCTTTTTATAGATGCATAAATAACATAGTTTATTGTAGTAGTAAAAGACAGGGAGCAATCAATATGTCCAATATAGGGAACCTGTTGAGTAAATTATGGTAATCTATAAAATAAAGTGCTACATTTTGCAGTTATAAAGATAGCCATGTGATAATATGGAAAACTCTACATACTGTTAACTTAAAAAAAAAAAAGGAAAATTCAGAACACGGTTTAAAGTCAGCTCTTGTTTATGTTTAAAAAAATACACATATTTGTATATGAAAGGCTACGTAAATAATTCAATAGTTATTACCTTTTGGGGGGGCTGGGGATTTAGGATGGGAGGAATACTTCTTTTTCATTGTATATTCACCCTTTTGAAAGTCCAAAATGTTAATCATACACATAAATTACTTTTTCAATTAAAACTCATGTTAATAATGTTTTTAAAGAATGTTGATTGGCCTTCTTGGAGATATACAGATATAATTGCTTTGTTCCAGGTCATGGGAATTTAGTTCCTAGAGCCCCAATTTAGGAATGAAGGTAGGTAAAGTTATATTAAAGAAATGTGTTAACTTGTGTGCTTGTAGGGGTATGTGTGTGTGCTGAAGGGCAGGTGGGGTCCTGAGTCAAAACTGAGGGGGCTAGGTGAGCTGGATGATTTAGGAAACGTGCTAATGTTTCATTCTTTATATTTCTACCACCTAACACAGTACTTGGCATTTAGTAGGCAATTAATATTTGTTAAAAGCATGTGAGATTATCTGAGGATATTAAGATCGAAAATGCAATACAGATGATTTGCATAAAATTAAAGCAGTTTCTGGGGTTTATAATGCAGTTTGATCATCCTGGCTGGATGAAGATGCAAGAGAAAACGTGGTTCAGAATATAAATTACTCAGTTCCTTCTTATCCTCAATTGGAAGGCATATCCCAAAGTTTGCTGATTTGGAAAATCCTTATTTTTTGCAAGGACTGACTTCCCTTGCTATTTATCAGCATTCTGCTGACAAGGCTTGTTTCTTCTCTGTCCTTAGCCCCTTTTTTGGTTTTCCTGTTAGAAGATCTACTTTAAAAAAAAAAAAAAAAAAAGCTGTTCAGTAGCCCGACTATTTCAAAATCTCATTTCATCTCATTTGTCATTTATTAATGGGCCTATTTCTCTCCAGTGTTTCTTACTCCGCAGATATATTTGAGGAAACTCTTTTAAATCCTTGGGGCTATTATTTCCTCACTAGTTCTTTTTACTGCCTTTATTTTTAAATCAGACTCAGACTTTAATCACTATGTATATTACTTTTGAAAAATTTTTCCCTGCTTTTCCATTTCAAGCACATCCTCCTCCGCCCCGCCGCCCCCGCCCTCCCCCCACCAAAATCTAGTACTCTGAAAAATCCCTAGTGAGGCCAGGCTAGGTGTATTTTTGTTGTGAGAAATTTATCAGATGTATAATGATTTATTGGAGCACTGGTGGTTCGGTGGCTAAGTGCTCGGCTGCTAACCAAAAGGTCAGTGCTTCAAACCCACCAGTGGCTCCATGGAAGAAAGATGTGGCAGTCTGCTTCCATAAAGATTTAGGGCCTTCGAAAACCTCTGGGGCAGTTCTACTCTGTCCTATAGGTCACTATCAGTCAGAATCGACTCAGTGGAAGTGGGTTTGGTATAATAATTTATTACTAGAGGTTATTTGAGAATAGTCTGGTCTTTTTTTAGCCAAAAATTTCCTATGTCTTCCATCATTAGGGTCCCCAAGGATGCAACTCATTCTGTAGGTATTTCATATTTTCCCCTAATTTAGACTTGCTATTTGTTTCTTAATTGTTTAAAATAGGCTTATTTGGAACCCATTTTTAATAAACCCTGCCTTCTAAACACATATCTCCCTTGTGTTCTATCCTACAGACCCTTTTGCTTTTTGATATCCACTTGGTGCTATTGAATAGCAGACTTGAGAAAAGAAAAAAAAAAAAATCCTTCACTCTCAGAAGGGAAGTGGAAAGAACATTAGGTTTAGTGTCAGGAGTCCACTGTTAAGCTTTCTGCCTCATTCTTCTTCTTCTTCTTATTATTATTATTTTAGATTCAGGTTTCTTCTTCGCCTCTTTCCCCATCTCTCTCCCCTTCTTGTCTAATATTGAAAAAATGCGTAAGAAATTTTTGCAAAGGACTCTCAATGTCTGTGAAAAGGGCATTATGTGAAAGTCCAGTATTATTATGCTGGAATTTTGCCATTACACTGTTTGCAAAAGAATACAATTTAGAATAACATTAGCTTCTTTCAGCCTCCAGTCCAAGGAGGTTCAGTTACCAAACTACTAGGCAGATGGTTCTTATACGGTAGATCTACAACAAAGCTCCAAGACACTAGATTTACACCATTGTTTTTTTTAATGGTGATTACGGTTATTATTATTATGTTCACTGTCTTGGAAAATCATAGCAATGAAGGGAAGTGAGGGCAGGATGTGCTGCTGCCTTTGCTTACTTTGTTTCAAAGAGGAAAATGGCAATGAAAGAGGAGGTCCTGACTGTGGTCCAAATGGCCCAAATTCCTCAGTTTACATGTGAGGGGGAAAAAGATGCAAAGATACTGCATAATGCAAATAAATAGTAACACTATGTATGTAGGATATAAGGGTATGTAGTGCCTTCCGAGCCTCTTGAAAATAGGAGGCTGGACTAGATATTCCTAGATGTAAAGGAGGCAGCATCCTATACTGGGCAATTTAAGAATAGCCCAGCCAGCCTCAAAATAGCTTTACTTCCTGGATGCCACAGTCGGAAATCTCCACCATAGGAGCCACTCCACTGGGCTGTATTTGTAGTCAACTGTTCTGTTCGGAGCTCCTGTATAAGACTAGGCATTTATGTTTAATACGACTAGCTACTAACTTGCTCTAAGTATGCAGAGAGTTGATTCTTTTTGGGGGAATCAAACCTTCAAAGGTGACTCTTGGATGGGGTCTTGAAGAACGAGTAGGGGTTGCAAATTCAAATGCCTTGTGCAGTTAACATATGCATCTGGAAGAACACAATGCGTGCTAAACTGCTTGTGTTGCTGAGTAAGAATAACATCTCTCGCATTGCCTGTACAGGTACAAGGAAATAGTCAAACAAAACATACTCAGGAGCCATAGGCCACTAGCTTGAGACACCTGACTTAAATGTATGGAGAAAGGACAGTGAGGTATTACAAACTGAAGGAGAAAAGTGAAAAAAAAAGTCACTGAGACTTGCATGTTACCTAAGAGAACTCTATTGCCATTGACTAATTTATCACAGGGATTGGCAATCTTTTAGAAGCAAGGGTATAAGAAATGACATCTATTTGTTTTAAGAGACAGAAATTGGTAGAGTAAGATCTGGCAGCCCTGAGTGAGCATGTTACCGAATGCAATGAGTTTGCTGCTTGTACTCTCGTTAAGAATAACTAAGAATCAAGTGGATTTAAAGTAAGTCATAGTTTATTACTCGCAGCAAGTAAGGAGATAGGGAGATCACTCTCAAAGCACTGTCTCCCTGAACAAAAGGCTAGAGGAAGTTCTTTTTTTTTGTCTTGTGCTTTAGATGAAAGTTTACAATTCAAGTTAGTCTCTCATATAAAAATTTATATATACATTGTTATGTGACTCTAGTTGCTCTCCCTATACTATGACAGCACACTCCTCCTTTCCGCCCTGGATTTCCTGTGTCCATTGAACCAGCTCCTGACCCTCTCTGCCTTCTCACCTTGCCTCTGGACAGGAGCTGCCCATTTAGTCTCATGTGTCTATTTGAGCTAAGAAGCACACTATTCACAAGTATCATTTTATGTCCCATAGTCCAGTCTAATCTTTGTCTGAAGAGTTGGCCTTGGGAATGGTTTTAGTTTTGGGCTGAGAGTCTGGGGGCCATGTCTTCCGGGGTCCCTCCAGTCTTAATCAAACCATTAAGTCCGGCCTTTTTTCTAGAATTTGAGTTCTGCACTCCACTTTTCTTCTCCATCAGGGACTCTCTGTTGTGTTTCCTATCAGGGTGGTCATTGGCGGTAGCTGGGCGCCATCTAGTTCTTCTGGTCTCAGGGTTGATGAAGTCTCTGGTTTATGTGGCCCTTTCTGTCTCTTGGGCTAATACTTTCCTTGTGTCTATGGTGTTCTTCATTCTCCTTTACTCCAGGTGGGTTGGGACCAATTGATTCATCTTAGATGGCTGCTCGCTAGCTTTTAAGATCCCAGATGCCACTCACCAAAGTGGGATGCAGAACATTTTCTTAATACGCTCTGTTATGCCAGTTGACCTAGATGTCCCCTGAAACCATGGTCCCCAGACCCCTACCCCTATTACTCTGTCCCTTGAAGTGTTTGGTTGTATTCAGGAAACTTCTTAGCTTTGGTTTAGTCCGGTTGTGCTGACTTCCCCTGTAGTGTGTGCTGCCTTTCCCTTCACCTAAGATAATTCTCGTCTACTATCTAGTTAGTGAATACCCCTCTTCCTCCCTCCCCACCCTCGTAACCATCAAAGAATGTTTTCTTCTGTGTTTAAACCTTTTCTTGAGTTCTTATAATAGTGGTCTTACACAATATTTGTCCTTTTGCGACTAACTAAATTCATTCAGCATAATGAGTTCCAGATTCCTCCGTGTTATATTTCATGGATTCATCGTTGTTCTTTATTGTTGCATAGTATTCCATTGTGTGAATATACCATAATTTGTTTATCCATTCGTCTGTTGATGGGCACCTAGGTTGTTTCCATCTTTTTTGCTATTGTGAACAGCGCTGCAGTGAACATGGGCGTGCATACATCTGTTCATGTGATGGCTCTTATTTCTCTAGGATGTATTCTAAGGAGTGGGAACGCTGGATCATATGGTACTTCTATTTCTAGCATTTTAAGGAAGCGTCAAATTGATTTCCTAAGTGGTTTTACCATTTTACATTTCCACTATCAGTGTATAAGTGTTCCAGTCTCTCCACAACCTCTCCAACATTTATTATTTTGTGCTTTTTGGATTAACGCTAGCCTTCCTGGGGTGAGATGGTATCTCATTGTAGTTTTGATTTGCATTTCTCTAATGGCTAATGATCGTGAGCATTTCTTCATGTGTCTGTTAGCCACCTGAATGTCTTCTTTGGTGAAGTGCCTGTTCATATCCTTTGCCCTTTTTTTAATTGGGTTATTTGTCTTTTTGTTGTTGAGGTTTTGCAGTATCTTGTAGATTTTAGAGATTAGATGCTGATCAGATTTGTCATAGCCAAAATTGTTTTCCTAGTCTGTAGGTTGTCTTCTGACTCTTTTGGTGAAGTCTTTTGATGAGCATAAGTGTTCGATTTTTAGGAGCTCCCAGTTATCTAGTTTCTCTTCTGGTATTCGTGCAGTGTTACTTATGGTCTGTAATCTGTTTATGCCATGTAATAGGGCTCCTAGTGTTGTCCCTATTATTTCTTCTATGATCTTTATCGTTTTCAATTTTATATTTAGGTCTTTGATGCATTTTGAGTTAGTTTTTGTGCATGGTGTGAGGTATGGGTCTTGTTTCATTTTTTTACAGGTGGATATCCATTTACACCAGCACCATTTGTTAGAGACTGTCTTTTCCCCAATTAACAGACTTTGGGCCTTTGTCAAATATCAGCTGCTCATAGGTGGATGAATTTATGTCTGGATTCTCAATTCTGTTCCATTGGCCTATGTATCTGTTGTACGAGTACCAGGCTGTTCTGACTACAGTGATGGTATAATAGGTCCTAAAATCAGGTAGTGTCAGGCCTCCCACTTTGTTCTTCTTCAGTAATGCTTCACTTATTCGGGACCTCTTCCCTTTCCATATGAAGTTGGTGGTTTGTTTGGACGAAGTTCTTATGCTATGTGGGAAAGGGGAAGTCATACATATTTATTAATTTCATACATATTCAAAAAGGGGTTGGGCTAGGATTTGGCACGAAAGTGGATGACAGACTTCTCACTTCTGAAATGGGCTCAGTCACCCCTCAATGACATATGTCCGATGATTTTGGTTTCTTGGCATGGGTCTTTTGGTTCCTAGGCAGTACTTATTATGGGATGGGGCCATCTGGCGGTCAACCTGGTCTCTTACTGCGCATGCCTAGGATTCTGGTTTTAGCTGGTTGATCTGAAAGACAGCTGCAAGTGGAAAGATTAGCAGGAAGCAGGCAAATTGTGCTTTAACTTTTTAACCACAAGTGAAGGAAACAATGGCTTGTAATTGGCACCATTCTTCTTTTAGAAAATTTTTAGCTGACATAGCTTGTTGTTTAAAGCCTTTTGTGTCCCTAGCTGGTCTCAAGCAAACGGCATCTTAATGGTCCAAAGGTGCAGAAATATTTCCCATAAATATTTCACTATTTATGCTAACACATTCTTCTTTAAAATGCAGATGTCTATCAGAAACTTTTTAATCAGATTGACTTGTATAACCTAGCTGAGATTAACGCCAAAGACAGAATGAAAAATTAAAGAGGAGGAACAGAGGGGAATTTTAGGGCTTGAGGCTTGGGTGGAAGTCAAAATTGTAGGTGGGTGTGAGTGCTCTGGCGGGCTGAAGGCAGCTGGGGAAGCCTGCAGGTAGTGGGGGTGGGTACTGCAGGAGAGGGAGGAAGTAAGCTTTGCCTACTGTGCAGTTTTGCCTAGGGCATCTAATTGCTTGTGCCCAGAAAATTGTCTCTGGAAGCCTTGGGCAATATGCAGTAGGTTGTTCCTGATGCCTAGTTCATCAGGTTAAGTTGAAATTTGGTGGAGAGGAGAGGAGGGAATGATGAGCTGAAAGAATTCCTGAGCTGAAAGAAACCTCAAAGGTCACCAACTTTTTCAACAAAGAATCTAATGACAAGAGAGGGAACTCAAATGCCCAGGTATCTGGGGCCTTAGCCCAAAGTCATGCACGATAAGTAGAAATATCTTTGAAATCTCTTGGTTTATCTTAAAATTTGATGTGAATTTTATATTTGATTCAATATATCCATGTTTGTTTTAATTTAAAAATATTTTAAATTACCACACTTTACTCACCAATCTCCAAATAAAATTATCTAAAGCGCTACTCCTGACATTTTGAATGACACCGCCCAGACATACAGCTAGTGAAGGCCAGAGATAAGATAAGAATTCAGGTTTTCTGACTGCCCTGTACTCTCTCAGCTGTGTGTCAGTGGAGCAGAGTAGTAACAGTGCAAGGTGGTGAGGACAGTGAGCATCTGGGGAAAGTGGAAGGGGACTACACTTAGTTCATCATTTTTTTCTAGGACTGTCCCTGGAATGAAGAATATATAAAGTCAGAGAAGGGACTGAAGAGCCATTGAGTCTCTATTATGCACCCGCACTTTGTACTGGGTATGTTATATTTATATATATATATTTTATAATTTTTTTTTTGCTTTTGTTGAAAATATACACAGCAAAACACACACCAACTGAAGTTTCTACATATACAGTTCAGTGACACTGATTACATTCTTCAAGTTGTGCAACCATTCTCATTCTCCTTTTCTGAGTTGTTTTTCCCTCATTAACATAAGCTCACTGCCCCTAAGGTTCCTGTCTCATTTTTAGAGTTGCTGTTGTCAGTTTGATTCCATATACAGGCATACCTTGTTTTACTGCGCTTCACAGATATTGCATTTTTTACAAATTGAATGTTTGCGGCAACCCTGCGTTGAGCAAGCCTATCGGTGCTATTTTCCCAACAGCACGTGCTCGCTTCATGTCTCTGTGTCACATTTTGGTAATTTTTGCAATATTTCAAACTTTTTCATTATTATTATATCTGTTACGGTGATCTGTGATCAGTGATCTTTGATGTTACTATTATACTTGTTTTGGGGCACCACATACCATGCCCATATAAGACAGTGAACTTAATCAATAAAAGTGTCTGTTCTGACTGCTCTACCGACCAGCTGTTCTCCTGTCTCTCTTCTGCTCCTTGGGCCTTCCTAGTCCCTGAGACACGAAAATATTGAAATTAGACCAATTAATTTCAATGGCTTCTAGGTGTGCAAGTGAAAGTTCACATCTGTCACTTTAAATCAAAAGCTAGAAATTATTAAGCTTAGTGAGGAAGGCATGTCAAAAGCTGAGGTAGGCCGAAAGCTAGACGTCTTACGCCAAACAGTTAGCCAAGTTGTGAATGCAAAGGAAAAATTCTTGAAGGAAATTAAAAGTGCTACTCCAGTGAACACATAAATGTTAAGAAAGTGAAACAGCCTATTGCTGATATGAAGAAAGTTTTAGTGGTCTGGATAGAATACCAAACCAGCCACAACACTCCCTTAAGCCAAAGCCTAATCCAGAGCAAGACCCTAGCTCTCTTCAATTCTATGAAGGCTGAGAGAGGTGAAGAAGCTGCAGTAGAAAAGTTTGAAGCTAGCAGAGGTTGGTTCATGAGATTTAAGGAAAGTCGCCATCTCCATAACATAAAAGTGCAAGGTGAAGCAGCAAGAGCTGATGTAGAGCTGCAGCAAGTTTTCCAAAAGATCTAGCTAAGATAATTGATGAAGGTGGCTACATTAAACAACAGATTTTCGACGAAGACAAAACGACCTTATACTGGAAGAAGATGCCGTCTTGGACTATCATAGCTAGAGAGGAGAAGTCAATGCCTGGCTTCAAAGCTTCAAAGGACAGGTTGACTCTCTTGTTAGGGGCTAATGCAGCTGGTGACTTTAAGTTGAAGCCACTGCTCATTTACCATTCTGAAAATCCTAAGCCCTTTAAGAATTATGCTAAATCTACTCTGCCTGTGCTCTATAAAAGGAACAACAAAGCCTGGATGACAACATATGTGTTTACAACATGATTTACTAATATTTTAAGCCCACTGTTGAGACCTACTGCTCAGAAAAAGAGATTCCTTTCAAAATATTACTGCTCACTGACAATGCACCTGGTCACCCAAAAGCTGTGGTGGAGATGTACAAGGAGATTAATGCTGTTTTCCTGCCTGCTAACACAACACCAATTCTGCAGCCCGTGGATCAAGGAGTAATTTTGACTTTTAAGTCTTATTATTTAAGAAATAGATTTCATAAGGCTATAGCTGCCATAGATAGTGATTCCTCTGATGAATCTGGGCAAAGTAAATTGAAAACCTTTTGGAAAGGATTAACCATTCTACATGCCATTAATATTTGTGATTCATGGGAGGAGGTCAAAACATCAACATTAATGGGAGTTTGGAAGAAGTTGACTCTAACCCTCATGGATGACTTTGAGGGGTTCAAGACTTCAGTGGAGGAAGTAACTGCAGATGTGGTGGAAATAGCAAGAAAACTAGAATTAGAAGTGGAGCCTGAAGATATAACTGAATTGCTGCAATCTCATGATAAAACTTTAACAAATGAGGAGTTGCCTCTTATGGATGAGCAAAGAAAGTAGCTTCTTGAGATGGAGTCTACTCATGGTGAAGATGCTATGCACATTGTTGAAATGACAACAAAGGATTTAGACTATTACATAAACTTAGTTGATAAAGCAGTGGCAGGGTTTGAGAGGACTGACTACAATTTTGAAAGAAGTTCTACTGTGGGTAAAATGTTATCAAACAGCATCGCATGCTACAGAGAAATCTTTTGTGAAAGGAAGAGTCAATAGATGCAGCAAACTTCATTGTTGTCTTATTTTAAGAAATTGTCACAGCCGCCCCAACCTTCAACAACCATCACCCTGATCAGTCAGCAGCAATCAACATCAAGGCAAGAACCTCCACTAGCAAAAATATTATGGCTTGCTGAAGGCTCAGATGATAGTTAGCATTTTTTAGCAATAAAGTATTTTTTAAGGTATATACATTTTTTTTAAAGACATAATGCTATTGCACACTTAATAGACTACAGTATAGTGTAAACATAAGTTTTATATATGCACTGGGAAACCAAAAAATTTATGTGACTTGCTTTATCGTGATATTTGTTTTATTGCAGTGGTCTGGAACTGAACTCACAATATCTCCAAGGTATGTCTGATCTTAAAGAAGCATAATGCTCAAGGTAGACACTCTCTACTAGTTAAGCTAAACTATTGTTTGATAATTTTAAGAAGACATCAGGGGATATTTTTGATTTAAGGTGTAAAGATTATCTCAGGGCAATAGTTTTGAGGTATCATCCAGCGTCCATGGCTCCAGAAATTCTGAATTCCATAAGAATTTGAAATGCTGTTCTACATTTTCCCCTTTTGATCAGGATTTTACTATAAAACCTTTGATCAAAATGTTCATTAATGGTGGCTGGGCACCATCCAGTTCTAGTCTCATGGCAAAGGAGGAAGTTACTTATGGAGGCAATTAGCCACACATTTCATTTCCTCCTCCTATTCCTGATTCTCCTTCTTCCTTTGTTGTTCCAGGCAAATACATTATATTTATTATCCTACTTAATTTTTGTAGCAATTGTGGAACAAGTTATCATCATCTTGTAATACAGGATTAACAAATCCTGAAATTATCAAATTTATCCCTGGCTGCTCAGCTGGTAAGAGGTAGAGTTAGAATTTGAATCCAGGTATGTCTGACTAGGCTACACTGCCTCTTTTCCACAAACATTTATTAAATGTCTACTATATGCAAGAAGAGGGGACAATAGTGGTTCAGTGGAAAAATTCTCACCTTCCATGCTGGAGACCCGAGTTCAATTCCCAGCCAATGTACCTCATGCACAGTTACCATCTGTCTGTCAGTGGAGGCTTGCGTGTTGCTATGATGCCGAACAGTTTTCAGTGGAGCTTCCAGACTAAGGTGGACTAGAAAGAAAGGCCTGACAATCTACTTCTGAAAATTAGCCAATGGAAATTCTATGAATCACAACAATCATATCCCCAACTGATCATGGGGATGGCACAGGACCAGGCAACAATTTGTTCCCTTGTGCATGAGATCCCTATGAGTTGGGGGCCAACTTGATGGCAGCTAACAACAACAACACATGCAAGAACTATTCTAGGTGCTTTAGAGATATAAATAAGGAGATGACTAAGGATATAAACAAGGAGCAGACACTCTTCTTGTTCTTGAAGTCAATAGTCTAAAGAAGGAACTCCTTAATTAATTAACTGATCATCTCAGCTTTCTAGTTAATGTCCCAATCTAGTAATGAAAACTAATAAAGAAGTGGATAAGATCACTCACAGCTACGTAAATTGGAAGATATTCTCAGAGTTCATAAAATATATATTTTTTAATTAGGTGAGGTACAATGATAAAGAACAATGATGAATCTGTGAAACATCTCAAAACATGGGTGAATCTGGAGGGCATTATGCTCAGTGAAATAAGTCAATCACAAAAAGGTCACATACTGTATGAGACCATTATTATAAAAACTTAAGAAAAGGTTTACAGAGAAAGAAATAATCTGATGGTTACGAGGAAGTGGGGGGTGGGGAGGGGAAATCACTAATAGTAGCTAAGTGGTAACTCTGGTGAAGAGAAGGACAGTACACATTATAGGGGAAGTCAGCACAATGTGGCCAAGGCAAAGTCATAGAAACTTCATAGACACATCCAAACACCCTGGGGGACCGAGTTACTGGGCTGAGGGCTGGGGACCATGGTCTTGGGGGACATCTAGGTCAATCGGCACAACATCGTTCATAAACAAAATGTTCTACATCTGACTTTGGTGAGTAGCGACTGGGGTCTTAAAAGCTTTCCAATGACCATCTAAGATAAATCTACTAGTCCCATCCCATTGGGAGCAAAGGAGAATGAAGAAAACCAAAGATACAAGGGAAATATTAGTCCAAAGGACTAATGGACCACAACTACCACAGCCTCCACCAGCCTGAGCCCAGAAGAACTATATGGTGCCCGGCTACCACCACCTCCCGCTCTGACAGGGACCATAATAGAGGGTCCTGGACAGAGTGGTGGAAAAATGTAGAACAAAATTCAAATTTACCAAAAAACAGGCCAGACTTACTGGTCTGACAGAGACTGGAGGAACCCCGAGACTATGGCACCAGACACCCTTTTAACTCAGAACTGCAGTAACTCCCGAAGTTCACCCTTCAGCCAAAGATCACACAGGTCTATAAAACAAACAATAACACACAGAGGAATGTGCTTCTTAGCTCAGTCATGTAAATGAGACCAAATGGGCAACACCTGCCGAAAAGCAAAGACAGAAGGCAGGAAGTAACAGGAAAACTGGGCAAATGGAAACGGGAACCTGGGGTGGAGAAGGGAAGAGAGTTGACACATCGTGGGGATTGCAACCAATGTCACAAAATAATTTATGCATAAATTATTCAGTGAGAAACTAATTTGCTCTGTAAACTTTCACCTAAAGCACAGACACACACACACACACACACACACACACACACACACACACACAATTAGATGAAGTGCCACACATGGAAGAAGAAGCCCTCTTATTAATCCTTTAGTGCTTTACATGGCATATAGAACATTGCTCCCAAAATGTCCTAAGATATTAATAGGTTCTGCAAAAACAAAACAAAAATCAAAAAACCTGATGTTAGTGGTATTTTCTTCAAAAGTGCATTTAAAAAATAGAAATAAAAGAATAGAAATAGAAAAAAAAAGAAAGACATTTCTATTATTCTTATTATGGAAAAGTTTGTCTTTAAAGAATGGAGGACAGTTCCAAGAATGAAGGAAATTGCATACATCATCTGAAGGATAAATGACTGCAGCTTGATTTGTTAGTCAATGAAGTTAGATTTTCCCAACTTCATTTATGCTTTGATGTATGTTGACTATTCCATGACCTTCATCCTAGATTATGCATATTTGTGTTGTGGATCAAATTTTGTCTTACAACGGTTACTTTTTCTTTGAGACCGTTTTTTACTGTCTACTTTAATCCAGATGCCCATTATATTTCATGAGCTCATGCTGATTTTTCATCACCACATTATAATGTCTTTTGAGATCAAACATGTTTGGGAAATACTGATCTAGTACTTGGTGCCAAGTCAGTACCATGCTCTAATTGCCAGTTTCCCAAAGGATACGCTGGTCTTCTTTATTTGGTTTCCTATTTTTTGAACTTTTGGTACAACATTGGACAGAGCTACAATGCACATAGATCTACAGTGTTAAATGCACATAGATTTAACACTTTCCTTACACACTGACCAAAAATATAAAACCAGAATGTTTAAAATGGTAGATTTTGTGTTATGCGTGTTTTAGCACAATAAATAAAAAAAGAACTTAAGGCAATAATGGAAAATAAGGAAGAACATACACTTTCAAATTACAAAAAAAACCCATTATTTTTGGTATTATAGTTGTATATGATACGATAAGTAATAATACTTTATTAGTGTGGGAAAAATCATATAACCAGGTGTTAAATGTCCCCTAGAATCGAAATAAGAAATATAGTCACAAGAATATTTATGTAGAATTAAGTAAAAAATGGAACTGTATTTCTGTGAAGAAGTTATTCATTGCTGTGTTCTCAGCAGTTGGCAGAGTGCCTGGCACATGGTATGCACTCAGCAAATATTTGGTGAATGGATAACGACATTATTTAGACTCTGGAGCTCTCTCTCTAGTTGCCCATTTAAAACCTGTTTACTTCTTAGAGCAAGTTACATAACTTATAGTTAACGTTTTCCTGCTCATGTTTCCCTTAGAACATAGTGAGGCTGAACTAGTGTGATTATAAAACTCTTGGTAAATCTCAGAGGGGAGGGGGAAACAAACAAACTGTTGTACGTTAACAAGTATATCTGGGTAAAAATTAATTGTTTTAAAAATATTGTTAGGAAGTTAAATTTAAAAAAATCATTGACATATCTTTATTTTCATATTAGGATGAATCAGACGAATGCCATTTTTTGGTAGATAGTAAATGATACAATGTTGGCAATTTCATATGGTTTAATCTTAGTTTATAAATTACCAGCTAGTTTGTATCTCCATTTTCAAGCGATTCAAATGTTAAAACTTGGAGAAAATGCATTAAAATGTTCATTAAAAGGGTTCTTCTTTGCTTCCACATGCCAAGGACTGACAAGTGTACTCAGAAATCAGAACAAATATTATAGCACTTTCATTAAAATATATGAAGCTGACATCTTTCCTACTATCCTTTATGGGAAACTGCAAATCTCCTACCAGAGACTGTGGAATGCCCATCTGAATGTAATGTAAGAAGATTTAATGCTCTTAAATATTGATTACCTTAACACATAGCAATCCCTTCCATTTCTGAAGTTAAAACAAGTACTCCCAATCATTACTGTTAAAAAAGGATGGTGAAGTAATGTATTTTATCATTAAAAACATAATAATAAAGTGGGTCTATAATTTGTTTTTTAAAATATTGTCAACAATGATAAGAAGCAGGGAAATTAACTTTGATCATTTATTATTTCAACAATTTAAAATCCCTAAATGCCCACAATCATGTGAAAGGCTTAGGTCAGGCTAGGCCAATGGCCCTGGAACCACAGCAGTGACCATGAGCACAGGAAGTAAAATCCTCTGATTGTGTTGTCATCCATGGCACTTTTAGCTACTGTGGTCACTGCCACAAGAGAGAACACGAGGAAAAAAAAACCTTCAAAGCCAAAAGGCGTAAGGGGAAGAATTAGAGAAGAACAGACTGCTACTTCTACCTTCTAGCTGGTAACCAATGTTTCCCCTTTCTTCTCCCAGCTTTAGGCTAATTGAAACATCAAACATTTATTCAAGCAGAACTCAACTATGCCATGATCAAGTGCAATCCACACAAAAAGAATTGTTTACGTACACCACCTATCAGAATTTAGTAATTAAACTGTAGTAACAGTTGATGTAGCACCTTATAATTAACATAGTTAATTAAAAAATGGCTTATCCATGATTGGTGACAAATAGTACCTGGGATGCTGCAATAGTTTTTACTGGTCTCCATTTTTCCACACTTAAACTTCTTTAAAATCCAGTCTTCCTACGGCCAGAATGATTTTTTTTAAAAAAACAAACAAACATAAATTGTGTTGGTTATTTCTTTGCTCTAAATCTCTCAACGGCATCTCATCACGTTAAGATAAAATCCAAACCCCTTAATTTGGCTTTGAAAGCCCTACAGAATCAGGAGCATTTTTAACTTTCCAGCTTCACCTCTGTCACCTTTCCCTTGCTCCCTACACTCCAGCCACACTGCTCTCCTTTCTGTCCTTTGTGTTGGAACACGAGAGTTTTTGCACTAGCTGTTCCTTCTACTTGGCATGCTCATTCCTCGATCTTTGCAAGGAGCCTTCTTATCATTCAAATCTCAGCATAAATGTCGCTCTTTCAGAGTCCTTCTTCAACCACCCATTCAAAAGTAGCCTCCCAAACACTCTATCACATCACCCTATTTTAATTGTTTGATTTGTGCTTAACAAAATCTGAAATTGCTTATTTGTTTGTTTACATATTTACGGAATCTGGCACTATCTCCTCAACAGACACACACACACACACATATACACCACATCCATGCATTCACTAGATCTGCACTGTCCAGTAGGGTAGCCACTAGCCACATGTGGCTATTTAAATATAAATTTAAATTAGATACAATAAAAATAGAGTTGCCCAGCTGCATTAGCCACATTTCAAAGGCTCAATAACCCTGTGTGGTTAGTGGCTACCATACTGGACAGTGCAGATATAAAATATTTCCATCACTGCTGAAAGCTCCTATAGGGTGTAAGCTCAAGGAAAGAGAAAACTTGTCTATTTAATTCACTACTGTATTCACAGTATTTTGAATTTGTCTGGTACATAATAGATGCCAAATAAATATTTCTTGAATGAAGAGTGAATGATCTTTAACATATACACTGCTGAACATTGATGTGAATGAGTTTTGTAAAAGTAAATGACAACATCACTGCTATTGGAAAGCAGTATGACTTTCAGGGGAAAGATGACTTCGATTCTCCTTGCCTTTCTTCCTGGGAAGAGTTTCAATTAACCACATTTTCTACTGATTTTACTTTTGTTTATTTGTTTACTCAAAAAACACTCAAAAATAGATCTGGTTGTAAGAGTGTTTCAATAATTCTCTGATCATCATGGTGGATTCTTTGGTTTACAGATAAAAACTCTTAGTAGGAATCCATTGAGGAGAAAGAAGTGAGAGGAGGGCGAGTAGAGTGTAGGCTGAATATTATCTTCTGTGCAGTATAGTATTTGCCCTACATGTCTAAAAAGACAGTGTTATCAATCTCACCTCTTTAACAATCACTTCTCTGTGCTGTGATTAATGTGGGTGTAAAATGTGTCTGATGTAGCCGCATGTGTCTGAAACATTTGAGACAAGAAGAATCAAAAAGTATTTTCATTTAAAAAATGAATTTTAAATAGGCTAATGGAGAATCAGATTATGTACTATAACCAGTAAAATACTATATTAATGCATTAGAAGAAAAAGCAGGGACGTATATCTTGCCAGACTTGAAGGACAAATAGAGCCAGTATATTTTTACACCATTAAGTCCTTGGCTGTAAGTGTCTTGTTCTGTTTTCCGATCATCACAGTGAGGTTCAGATTGAAACTCTGTGCCCAGTATTTTAAAAAAGTCAATGTTGATTTCTTTTCCCCATCCCATTCCTCTATTTTAATACTCAAATATATTTCAAAGCTTTTAAAAGGAAGCTCATTGATTAGCTAATGAAGAATTATTACATCACGAATACCTTTGGTTGGTCGAAAGGCTAAGGAATGACAAATAACCTGAAGACCAGTTCAGAATGGGTGAACCTGAGTAATATTCAGTAAAACTGTTACTCATTTCCTATTATAAAATTGACCACAGAGCCGGGTTAGGGCTCTGTGGAAATACAGTAATCGTAACCTGGTCTGAAACAGTGTACAGATGCTTCATGCACTGTTACATAATTAGAATATAATTTTTCCAAATCATAAACTTTATGGCTTTAGAATCATTGCTGATGTTTTTACATGCAATTGAAATGGAGAAAAACACAGGAACTAGAACAGGACTTCTTTGCTGTAAGATAGAATAAAGAGGTGTGTGTGTGTGTGTGTGTGTATACAGAGAGAGAATAAAAAATTAGAAAGGATGGAAGTATGTCTGATTTCGGAAATCAAAAACAGAAATTTGAAAGGGTTCAGAAAGTCTGTCCAGACTCTAGGCTAGATGGTCTTTTGCTCTAACTCTCCAACACAGAGGGCGGCCTCAGCATTTCTGTGTAGTGTTCAGTGGCCAGAAGAAGCCCACCCCTGTGTGATGAAGCTGTTTCTGCAGAGGCAAGGTTACCTCATCCCTACAAGGGCTATGGTGAGAGGCAATAAAGGAACATGAGGACCACAGCACAATAATTGTTGGAACCTTGATGAAGAGTGATGTGGTTAAAGTGACCCAGTTTCAGATCCACCCATGTAGCCACGGCCAAAAAAAAAAAAAAAAAAAAGACATGGAAACAAGTAGTGTCCAGTGTGGGAGTTCCATGCGTAACTCACCCTTTCCAGAAAGTGAGCCTCCTCTGTTAGAATCATTATTTCTTCAGGGATGTCCCTGAGTATTTTCTCTTACTTTGTGTATTTTTCTGCCATGAATAGGAGAGCGAGAAAATAGTAGGGAGAGCAAAGCCAGAGAGGTAGCGATAGGAGAAGGAAGGGAGGGACAAAATATGGCAGTAATGAACTTTGTGAGGATTCCAGGTAGGTCCATGGCCCTGTTTACCCAAGGTAGCTGGTTAACGCATATTTAGATAAACAGAAAGATGATAAGTAGATAGCAGATAGCTAGCTAGCTAGCTAGCTAGAAAAATAGATAGATAGGCAGGCACAGAAGCATCACTTACAAATATGTGCTCCCTATAAAAAAAATCAAATGTCATCCTCTCTTGTGGGTCATCAAAGGAGTTTTTCTCTTTTCTCCTTTAAACAGTGGAAGCAGATCTGGATAACAGAGGACTGGTTTCTGGGCTGGGTGATTGTGAGAAGAAGGTGTAGAGAGAGGGGGAAATAGAGGAGGAAGAAGAGAAGATAAATACTTCTTCCAGGGGTGCTGCTCAGAGATTTCCTTAGATGCTCTGGCAGTTGCAGAGCTGAGCTTGTGCTTTGGGTTGGCCCCATGGCTCCTCTCCTAGACGTGATAAACATGAAAATAGTTGAGTTCTGAGCAGAGGCCGCAGACTCATAGAGTCTACTTTACCTTTGCTTTTCTTCTCACTATTTTCAGCTCTTCTCTTCTTCCTCCTTCCCAGCTCTTCCCCAGGAACTTTCCTGTTAGCAGGGCCTGGACACAGGGCAGCAGCAGGCATGCAGAGAGGGAAGTTTCCTCTGGAGTGTGCTCCCTTCTATGCAATTATACTGCTCCAAAACAGCTCAACATCTTGGCTCAGTTCAAGTCCTCTAACATCACTGCAGCCATCCCTGAATGCAGCTTATGGATATCTCTCTCCTCCAACCTTCTACAGTTCTTAAAAGACTACACAATCTAGCTTTTAACTATATAGACTTACTCATTCTTAAATAGCAGAACATGTGAAAGAGCCTGACAACTACAAAGCATAGTAGTGTCTGGCATATAGTAGTCATCCAATAATTATTCACTCATTCATTGATTTGCTCCTTTCATTGTTATTGTATATTATTTTTTCCCAACAGACTGGCAGCTAATTGAGGGAAATGATCATTTTCGTTCCTCTGCTACGTCTCCCACAGGGCCTGGCACCCTGGAGAGCACTTGGCAGATGATCAATAAGTATTTCCTGACTGAATGATTGATTGACTAATGCACTTTACATTTGAATTCCAAGTACAGAAGCCCTTGAGGATGCCCTGATTTTCCTCCAAATGATCTGAAATTGACATCTCCTGCACAATGGAAAGTTCGTTGCTCTTTTGCAGGTGGAAAAGTTGAAATACAGAGAGAATTACAATACTCCCCAAATCAAGTAGGGGATTAGTGAGAGCTACAAGTGAGCGTCGAGTCTGTCAGTTTGTCTTACTGTGGTGGCTTATGTGTTGCTGTGATACTGGAAGCTATGCCACCGGTATTTCAAATACTAGCAGGGTCACCCATGGTAGACAGGTTTCAGCGGCACTTCTAGAATAAGACAGACTAGGAAGAAGGACCTGGTAGTCTACTTTTGAAAAAACTGGCCAGAGAAAACCTTATGAATAGCAGTGGAACATTGTCTGATATAGTGCTGGAAAACGGACCCCTCAGGTTGGAAGGCACTCAAAATATGACTGGAGAAGAGCTGCCTCCTCAAAGTAGAGTTGACCTTAGTGATGTGGATGGGGTAAAGCTTTCGGGACCTTCATTTGCTGATGTGGCATGACTGAAAATGAGAAGAAACAGCTGCAACCATCCATTAATAATCAGAAAGTGGAATGTATGAAGTGTGAATCTAGGAAAATTGGAAGTCATCACAAGTGAAATAGAATGCATAAAGATCCATATCTTAGGCATTAGGAAGCTGAAATGGACTGGTATTGGCCATTTTGAATTGGACAATCATATGGTCTACTATGCTCGGAATGACAAATTAAAGAGGAATGGCATCACATTCATTGTTAAAAAGAACATTTCAGGTTCTATCTTTAAGTACAACGCTGTTAGCAATAGGATATCTGTATATCTATGAGGAAGACCACTTAATATGACTATTATTCAAATTTACACACTAACCACTAATGCCAAAGATGAGGAAATTGAAGATTTTTACCAACTTCTGAAGTCTGAAATTGATCAAACATGCAATCAAGATGCATTGATAATTATTGGTGATTGGAATGTGAAAACTGGAAGCAAAGAAGAAGGATCACTAGTTGGAAATATGGTCTTGGTGATAGAAATGATGCCGGAGATTGCATGACAGAATTTTGCAAGACCAATGATTTATTCATTGCAAATACCTTTTTTCAACAACATAAAGGGCGACTATATGCATGGACCTCGCCAAACGGAATACACAGGAATCAAGTCGACTACATCTGTGGGAAGAGACAATGGAGAAGCTCAATATTATCAGTCAGAACAATGCCAGGGGCTGACAGTGGAACAGACCATCAATTATTCCTTTGCAAGTTCAAGTTGAAGCTGAAGAAAATTAAAACAAGTCCATGAGAGCCAAAGTATGACCTTAAGTATATCCCACCTGAATTTGGAGACCATCTCAGGAATAGATTTGATGCATTAATCATTAATGACTGAAGACCAGATGAGTTGTGGGATGACATCAAGCACATTGTCATGGTTTGAATTATGTCCTCCCCAAAAATGTGTGTATCAATTTGGCTAGGCCATGATTCCCAGTGTTGCAGGTTGTCCTCCATTTTGTGATTGTAATTTTACATTAAAGAGGATTGGGGTGGGATTGTAACACCACCCTAACCCAGGTCACATCCCTGATCCAACGTAAAGGGAGTTTCCCTGGGGTGTGGCCTGCATCACCTTTTATCTTTTATAAGAGATAAAAGGAAAGGGAAGCAAGTGGAAAATTGGGGGACCTCATACCATCAAGAAAGCAGTGCTGGGAGCAGAGTGCATCCTTTGGACTGGGGTCCCTACGTCAAGAAGCTCCTAGTCTGGGGGAACACAGATGAGAAGGCCGAGAGAGAGAAAGCCTTCCCCTGGAGCTGACACCCTGAATTTGGACTTTTTGCCTACTTTACTGTAAGGAAATAAACTTCTCTTTGTTAAAACCATCCACTTGTGGTATTTCTGTTGGAGCAGCACTAGGTGACTAAGACAGACATCATACGTGAAGAAAGCAAGAGATCATTAAAAAGACAGGAAAGAAAGAAAAGACCAAAATGGATGTCAGAAAAGACTCTGAAACTTGCTTTTCAACATACAGTAGCTAAAACAAATGCAAGAAATGATGAAGTAAAAGAGCTGAACAGGAGATTTCAAAGGGTGGATAGAAAAGACAAAGTAAAGTATTATAATGAAATGTGCAAAGATCTGAAGTTAGAAAATCAAAAAGGAAGAACATGCTCAGCATTTCTCAAGCTGAAAGAACTGTAGAAAAATATTCAAGCCTCAAGTTGCAGCTCCTTGCAAACACTATAGGGCAGTTCTACTCTGTCCTGTAGGATTGTTATGAGTCAGAATCAACTTGATGGCAACAGGTTTGGCCTATGGGATTATGGGCAAAACATTAAACAATGCAGGAAGCGTCAAAAGAAGATGGAAGGAATACACAGAGAAACTGTACCAAAAAGAATTGTTCGACGTTCAGTCATTTCAGGAAGTATCATATGTTCAAAAACCAATAGTATTGAAGGAAGGAGTCCAAGCTGCAGTGAAGGCATTGGTGAAAAACAAGGTTCCAGGAATTGACAGAATACCAATTGAGATATTTCAACCCTAGAAGCACTCACTAGTCTATGCCAAGAAATTTGGAAGACAGCTACTTGGTCAGCTGACTGGAAGAGATCCATGTTTGTGCCCATTCCAAAGAAAGGTGATTCAACAGAATGTGGAAATTATCAAACAATATCATGAATATCACATGCAAGTAAATTTTTGCTGAAGATAATTCAAAAATGGTTTCAGCAGTATATCAACAAGGAACTGCCAGAAATTCAAGCCGGATTCAGAAGAGGATGTGAAACGAGGGATATCATCACTGATGTCAGATGGATCTTGGTTGAAAGCAGAGAATACCACAAAGATGTTTACTTGTGTTTTATTGACTATGCAAAGACATTAGACTGTGTGGGTCATAACAACTTATGGTTAACATTGTGAAGATTGGGAATTCCAGGACACTTAATTGTGCTTATGTGGAACCTGTGCATAGACAAAGAAGCAGTCTTTCTAACAGAACAAGGGGATACTTGGTGGTTTAGCATCAAGAAAGGTGTGCATTAGGGTTGTATCCTTTCACCATACTTATTCAATCTGTATGCTGAGCAAATAATCTGAGAAGCTGGACTATATGAAGAAGAACGGGGCATTAAGATTTGATTAAGACTCATGAACAACCTGTAGTATGCAGATAATACAACCTTGCTTGCTGAAAGTGAAGAGGACTTGAAGCACTTACTGATGAAGATCAAAGACTACAGCCTTCAGTATGGATTACACTTCAACCTAAAGAAAACAAAAATCCTCACAACTAGACTGTCTTTGTCATCTAGTACTGCTATAACAGAAATACCACAAGTGGATGGTTTTAACAAAGAGAAGTTTATTTCCTCACAGTGGAAGTAGACTAAAAGTCCAAATTTAGGGCGTCAGCTCCAGGGGAAGGCTTTCTCTCTCTCGGCCTTCTCATCAGTGTTCCCCCAGACTAGAAGCTTCTTGGCGCAGGGACCTCAGTCCAAAGGACGCGCTCTGCTCCCAGCACTGCTTTCTTGATGGTATGAGGTCCCCCTGTCTCACTGCTCACTTCTGTCTTTTATATCTCAAGAGATTGCCTCAGGACACAATCCAGTCTTGTAAACTGAGTCCTGCCTTACTAACACAACTGCCACCCATCCTCCCTCATTAACATCATAGAGGCAGGATTTACAACCTATAGGAAAATCACACAGTACTAGGAATCATGGCCTAGCCAAATGGACACATACATTTTTTGGGGGATGTAATTCAATCCATGACATTCCACCCTTTGACCCTCCAAAAATCACATCCTTGCAACATGGAAAACATATTCACCCCATCATATCATAGCAAAAGTCTTAACTCCAAGTCCAAAATCCAAAAATTCCTCTTCATCTGTGAAATCTAGAATACAAGTTATCTGCTTCCAAAGGTACAATGGCAAAACAGGCACAAGCTAGACATTTCCATTACAAATGGGAGAAACTGGAGGGAAAGAAGGGATAACAGGCACCAAGCAAGTCAGCAGAACACATTACATTAGCCCTCAAGGCTTTGAAAATAATCCTCTGTTCTCTGAGACAATTTACACAATAGCCCTGCCCTCCAGACTCTAGGTATTGGCCACGGTCTCTGGATTTTGAGTGGAGGCCCCTGGGCCCTGGCCTTCAGCTCCGCCTTCCAGGCCCACTGGGACAGCAACTCTGCTCCCTCGGCTTTAGGCGCACGATTCTCCTAGTCCATCAGAGTGACAACTCCACCCTTAGAAACACCAGAGGCTGTGGCTCCACCCTTTGAAACCCCTGAGGTCGTGGCCATACCTTTTGAGACTGAGGCAGCTCAGCTTCTTGTGTCCCTTGTCTCTTCAGCATCTGCTTCTGTTTCCTGTGGGCTCTTGGCCCTAGGGCCTCACGCCGGCATCTGCCCAGCTGGGGCAAGTGTTCTAAAGCTCGGTAGCTCCACTGGTAAGTGCCCGGAGGCACCCCACTCTGCCAGAAAGCCTCCTGCTCATAGGCACTCAGCTCTCTTGCTCTGTGGGTTGGCTCCAGCACCATCTTGCACCGGTCTCCTGGTTCTGCTGCTGTTTGTTCTCTGCCGCTGCCGCTTCTCTGCCATTGCAGGTTCTCTGCTATTGCTGGTCCTCTGCCACTGCCGCTCCTCCATCCATTCACAGTTTCAAAACCACTTCCACATTTTAGGTATCTGTTAGAGCAGCACCCCACCCTCGGTACCAAATTCTGTCTTAGTCATCTAGTGCTGCTATAACAGAAATACCACAAGTGGATAGTTTTGACAAAGAGAAATTTATTTCCTCACAGTGAAAGTAGACTAAAAGTCCAAATTTAGGATGTCAATAAGCAACATATGATAAAGGGAGAAAATATTGAAGTTGCCAAGGATTTCATTTTACTTGGATCTGCAATCAATACCCATAGACGCAGCAGTCAAGAAATCAAATGACATATTGCATTGGACAAATCTGCAGCAAAAGACCTCTTTAAAGTATTAAAAAGCAAAGATGTCACTTTGAGGACTAAGGTGTGCCTTATCCAAGCCATGGTATTTTCAATGCCTCATATGCACGTGAAAGCTTGGCAAAGAATAAGGAAGATGGAAGAAGAATTGATGAATTTGGATTATGATGTTGGTAAAGAATATTGAACATACTATAAACTGCCAGAAGAATGAACAAATCTGTCTTTGAAGAAGTACAGCCAGAATGCTGCTTAAAAGCGAGAATGACGAGACTTCATCTCACTTACTTTGGACATGTTATCAGAAGGGACCAGTCCCTGGAGAAGGACATCATGCTTGGTAAAGTAGAGGGTCAGCAAAAAAGAGGAAGACCCTTAATGAGGTGGATTGACCCAGTGGCTGCAATGATGCGTTTACGCATAGCTAAATTGTGAGGATGGCACAGGATCAGGCAATGTTTCCTTCTGTTGTACATAGGGTCACTATGAGTTGGAATTGACTTAATGGGACCTAATAACAACAGATCCTCTTTATAGTGCTGAGGGAAGGTGAAGTTATAAACTGTCGTTTTTCATTCATAGCAACCTATTCTTAATCCCGAATCCTAATTCCTTTGCCTATAGTTATTGTCATTCAAGAATTAAATAAGAAGTTGGAACCACTGTGTCATTACCCTTGATTTGATTCCTAAATTAAGGCTAAACTAGCTTTTAATGTCTAATCCACAAGTAACAATTTAACAGTTTTATATCTAAGGAAAAAAGAACTTCTCCCAACTGAAATAAAAGGTAATTTAAGGAGACAGAATTATTGCCCCAAGTTAGCAAAGAAGTATTTTGTCCCTGACTCATCTGTGCCGTATGGATTTCACAACTGATGATTAGTTTCACCTAATCAGTTGAACATCAATTTAAGGGACAAATTGATTAGCTCCTTGCATAATTAACAGAACATTAAATACAATCACTTTGAGTTGAAAAAATTGATTTGATTAATAGCAAATATGCACACTTTAACATTAAGACATTAAATAGTGTGATCTCAAACGATTATTAATCTGTTTTTCCCCCTGAACGTTAAGTGGGTATTTGTAGCTAGCTCAATGACCAATGTTTGCAATTCCCAAAGTATTTTCATTTTTCTGGCTGACATTGCATTTAACACACCTTTTCCACAGAGAATAAGAGTATAACACTATTATTGATCAATCTCCCTATTTGTACTAACTCTTTACTTAGTGAATTGGTAAACATGTTTCTGAAGCATTGAACGAAGAAAATAAATAAATATTAAACTTTTACAAATTATTTCAAGAAGACTTAGTGAGTAATTGGGGGCAGGGAGCTGGCAAGAATGTAAAAATGGAGAGAATGGTTATTAAAGGTGCTAGGAGCCATACAGAACAAGATTCAGGAACCAGTAGAAATTACAGAGTTGATCGATGTATAAATATAAAAGCATGAAAGCGAACGAGATGTTAGAGAAATGAAAGATGCAGAAGACTCTCCCTACTGAAACCTGGTCTAAAGAGATATTCAAATGAGGTAGAACAACTGAAAATAAATCTTACAATCTACAGGGGGTCAGCAACGTTGTTTAAAGATGTGCTCTCTCAATAGTCCATAGAAAATTTCATGAAATTACACAAACATAATTAAAGCTAAACATTCAGAATGTTAGGCAGCACCATCCTGAGGCAGGTGGTAGTTGATTCTGACTACACTTTGGACAGTGAGGACCTAATTAGTCTTTGCAAGAAGGTGTGCAGGTGTCAGTCAATTCCAGAGTTAGTGCTAAGCAGGACAGGTTAATGGAGACACTGGAATATTTGAAATTGATGAGGCCGGAGGCAAGCTTCAAACGCTATTTGCGGAAGTTAAGGAACTTAGTGAACATGCAGAAAATTTGGTTCATGTCTGTTTCTGAAAGTCTACAAGTATATGCTATACATTTGTCTTTTTAATTCTTCATCTCATATCACCATTCTCAGTAAGGATTACTTTTTTTTTTTCTTTCATTTTATTGTACTTCAGGTGAAGGCTTACAGAACAAATAGTTACTCATGAAACGGTAGTACACATGTTGTTTTATGACATTGGTTAACAACCCCACAACATATTAACCCTCTAAATTCTCAACCTTTTTTTTTTTTTTTGTGAAAATACACATAGCCAAAGATACACCATTTCAAAAATTTCTACATACACAGTTCAGTGACACTGACTACGTTCTTCCAATTGTGCTGTTATTCTCACTTAAGAAGGCTTACAGAACAAAATAGTTTCTCATTTAACAGTTACTACAAATGTTGCCCTATGACAATGGTTAACAATCTCACAACACATCAACAATATCCAGTAAGGATTACTTTTAAAAAGGATCCTTTTGTAGGCTCCAACCAGTAGGACACTGTATAGCTAATTTAAAATGATCATGTCATTTTAATTTTATTACATTCTATCAGTTCACTAGTCCCTGGGTGGTACAAATATTTAAATGCTCAACTACTAACCAAAAGATTGGCAATGCAAACCCACCCAGAAGCACCTCAAAAGAAAGGCCTGGCAATCTGCTTATGAAAGTTCAAAGCCTTGAAAACCCTATGGAGCGCAGTTCTACTTGGCATACCTGGGGTCGCCATGAGTTGGAATCGACTTGACAGCAACGTTTTTTTTTGGTTAATCAGTTCACTAAGGGATGTTTGTGTCTGACAATGTAAATGTTAACTGAATGGTAGTAGAGACCACATTATTCCCAAGAAACAATCTAATAACATGAGTTCCACTAGTCCAGCTTCTCAAATATTAGCACTCATAAGTATTGCCTGGCTAAAACCAAAACCAGTTGCTGTACTCCAACTCATGCCAATCCATGTATGTCAGAGAACTGTGCTTCGTAGGGTTTTCAATGGTTGATATTTTAGAAATAGATCGCTGGGCCTTTTTTCTGAGTTGAAAGTTAAAAATACAGATTTACCGGATCCTCCTCAGTGATTTTTTTTTTTATTGTGTTTTAGGTGAAAGTTTACAGCTTAAGTTAATTTCTCATACAAAAATTTACACACGTATTGTTATGTGACACTAGTTGCAATCCCTGTAATGTGACACCACACTCCCCCTTTACACCCTGGGTTTCCTGTGTCCCTCCAACCAGCTCCTGTCTGTTCCTGCCTTCTCATCCTGCCTCTGGACAGGGGCTGCCCGTTTGGTCTTGTGTATCTGCTTGAACTAAGAAGCCCAGTCTTCACGAGTATTATTTTATGTTTATAGTCCAGTCTAATCTTTGTTTGAAGAGTGAGCTTCAGGAATGGTTTTAGTTCTGGGTTAACAGAGCATCCAGGAGTCATGGCTTTGGGGTTCCTCCAGTCTCAGTCAGACCACTGAGTCTGGTCTTTTTATGTGAATTTGAGTTCTGCTCCATATTTTTCTCCTGCTCTGTCAGAGACTCTCTGTTGTGTTCCCTGTCAGGGCAGTCATTGGTGGTAGCTGGGCACCATCTAGTTCTTCTGGTCTCAGGCTGATGGAGTCTCTGGTTTATGTGGCTCTTTTATCTCTTGGGCTAATATTTTCCTTGTGTTTTTGGTGTTCTTTGCTCCAAGTGGGTTGGGACCAATTGATGTATCTTAGATGGCTGCTTGCAAGCCTTTAAGACCCCAGATGCCGCTTACCAAAGAGAGTTGCAGACCATTTTCTTAATAAACTTTATTATGCCAGTTGACCTAGATGTCCCCTGAAAGCATGGTCCCCAGACCTCCGCCCCTGCTACTCTGTCCCTCGAAGTGTTTGGTTATGTTCAGGAAACTTCTTAGCTTCAAGAGTTTCTTGAGGTCAAGGATCATTATCTTATTTTTTTTTTTTATATCTGCTTCAGAACCTATTGTGATGATGCTTGGCAATAGTTACTAATTATTTGTTGAATGAATAAACAAACGAATGAATTTTTATGTCTGATGATTATTTCTTGCTCTGGTTTATTCTCACTTAACATCCAAAGTATTTTCAGGTTCTACAATGTTTGCCTAGGAGTTCTAGTCTTAAATTCTTTGTCCTAAGCAATAGAATCATGTCTTGTATTTGGAGTTGCTATGCATTCATTCATTCACATTAAAAAAATATTCATTGAATTCATATACCAGGACTGTTATAAACACTTGGTATGTATTGATGAAATAGACCAAGATCTGTCCCTTGGGGAGCTTACATCCTAGAATTATGCATGCATCATACTTCTAACCCTGAGGTTGTAAATTTATTTTCTGGGAATGTGAATCATGTGGTACAAGTTTCTCTTACCCAAGAGTTTATCTTATAGAGTCTTGAATTCAGTCAAAAAATTCATTTTGGGAACTTTCAAAGCTCACTGAAGAGAAGAGAGATTGGCTTAAAGCACCAAGGAGTTTTATTTTTGCACATAAATATTTATGTGTGTAAAGGGGTGTGTGGTTAATTATAAGTGACGGGAGGAGAATGACAGATGCTTAGATCCTCTGTCCCCATGGAGAGACAGACCTTGCTTGTTGGAGTGTAGTGGCGCATCGTGTGGTCTGTGTACTGAATCACTGATTTAAATACTGCAGCAGCTGGAGTGCAAAGTATGTCAGCAAATACTACAGGAGGAGGAGTGCGTATGTCCTGAATACAAAGTAAGAATGAAATAGGTTTGCACAACCACATTGAACGAGGCTGTGGATAGCCCTTTTCTTTTTATATTTCAGAGCAACTGGGCATACCAGGGGGACATGGGCAGGTAAATGATGAGAGGACCTGGTTTTGCTTTCTAATCCTAAATTTCTGTTCCCTGCATGGGGAATGTGTGTGAGAGAGAGAGGTCTCATCCTGCCAGGGGAAACGTACTCAGAGAATTCATCTCCGTAATTAAAGCACTAAACCAAACAAGTATAGTCCCTACTTGAGCACTCATGGGGAAAATGAGAATGAGAAAGTCCAGTTTTCTTTAGCAACTTTCACTTTATTGCTTCTACTTTTGGTATGATCTGTAGTTCAAAATCCTGTCTCAATTTTCTTTAATAAATAATGTTTATATAGGGATTTCTAGTTTGTAAATGAAACCTTACCTCATTTACTATTATTTCTCCTATTTTACAGATGAGGGAACTGAGGCCCAGAGAACTGAAATGCTGTTATACAAAGATCATGCAAAACCAAGACTAAATTCAGGTTCTCTGAATACAAAATCTGAGGCATCATGCTGCTAAACTCCTTCTTTTTGTTGTTGTTGTCTCTCCTTTCTCTTTATAATTCCCACAGTCAGAAATGACAGGAAATCTGGGGGAGTGAGGCATAGGCGTGGGAGGTGAAAAGAATGGTTAATGCTGATGGGTAGAACTCTTCTACTTGCAGATACAGTGTTGAAAGGAGTAGGAGAAAACAAAAGACAGCTTTAAAAGAAGTATGAATTGAAACAGTAAAGGAACAGCTGCATTTCGTACTTGAAACAATAAAACAGTTAAAATAATAACTCCTTTTCTCAATATTCTGGGGCCCTGGTGGCACAGTGGTTAAGAGTTTGGCTGCTAACCAAAAGGATGGCAGTTCGAATCCACCAGCTGCTCCTTGGAAACCCTATGGAGTAGTTCTACTCTGTCCTATATGGTCACTATGGGTTGGAATCGACTCGACAGCAATGGATTTGGTTTTTTGTTTTTTTCTCAATATTCTAGGTCTCTATTCTATCATCTGGACTGAAGATTTCACATTATCTGGTGGACTTCTTGAAGAGAACACCTAACTAAAAGTATTTCCCAAATTTCCATGATATCACAAGAAGAGCCATCTGAATCTCAACCTGAAAATGTCCGTGATGGTTATCAGAAATTAACACTCCTCCAAAAGGGGCTAGGGTCGTTTAACATGTTAATTCCTTGTGCGTCTGAGTCACAGTTCACTGTCCATGTTGGTACCAGTGAGTTTTGTAATGTTCATGTGGAAACAGCAGGGAATAGTGAGCTGGATTTCACTCTGCCTCATGCCTCATCAACCAGATGGTTGGCTGTATCAAAGCCAGTAATGCTGATGTCAGAGGCGAGAGAACACAGCTGGATTTTCAGGTTCAAGTGGAAAGAGGGAATCTATAATGCTGAAAGTTTGGGAGGAAATTGCCTTTGGTCTAGGAGACAGAGCCAACTAGAACTGATGAAGAGTCTTTAATGTTAAGTCCTACAGCAACATTTCTGTGTAATTGCTTTTTGGTCCATGGTAGGATTTGAATCCCCGTTATCTCACACCTGCTAACATTAACAGGCCTAGTGGTGCCAGTCAGCTAGTTACTGTGTACCAGATCTAGAGGAGATTTTATCACTGACGTATTAGATTCTTACCAGCTCCTGGCTACTACCGGGTATCTTCTGTTTTCCCTGAGACTTTTGGTGATTAGCCTGAAGCTGAAAGGTGTCTAAGGGTGAAAAATAGCTAGAAGACCAGCACCTAGGAACTTGATGATCTTATTTTCACAGGTATATCAGTATAATTTCATTCCTGACTAGGCTGTGAGAAAGACAATACATTTGTTTTCTGGCTTGGTCACGCTAGGGCTAGCAGGAAATTTAATTGCAGGCATATCAGAGCTGTTCTCTTACCAGGACTTGCACAAAGTAGGAGACTTGGAAGAAGGGTTTTTTGTCTTTATTATGTCATGGTTGCTGCTAAGATGTTCCTTGCCCAATTCTATATAGTCCATTTGAATATGAGCATTGCTTTGTGTCAAATGTGACCATGGTTCCAAAGTTATGGCATTTAGTGTCCATGTGTTGCCACAACAGAGATCTTGCCACTACTGGGCCATTGTATGGTCATGGGGTCCAAGTCTTTTATTCACACCTACAGACCACTCCCCATCCAAAAACCTCCCACTTTACAGGAATTCTCTCTCTCCAGAGTTCAGGCCACTAATCCCTTATTTTCCAGGCACCAACTTCATCCCAAACATTTGGGGATGAGGTTGGGGGAGTGGGAAGGGTATTGCCTTCAGGGTCTCTTCTGAAACACAGAGCAGCTACTGCAGTAATTCCCACAAAGCAATGGAGACTAATCACAGTCTTGGAAGGTAGGATGAGGAAAATTTCCCTTTCATTCTTTGTGTTCTCCTACTGCAGCAAGAACAAGGTAAAGTTAATATCTCAATGAATCATACTGCCACGGAGAAGTAGGTGACTTGTAGGTCACTGAGGTTCAGTAAAGACTTGTGGGATATGCACACACTATCTATGATTGAATCAAGTTGGGAATGTAGGAGCAGAAAATGTTTGAGCAATGATTTGCAGATAAGTGCTTGATCCAGGAAGATTCAGGCAATACTTCACTGGGATAATAAATGTGGCAGTTGGTGTTGGGAGAGTAACATATCCAGGGAGGGAGTGCTATTCAATCCGAAATGCGAAGGAAGAATAAATAGTATTTCTTTTGCCAGGAGTGCCCACATATACGTGTGCAGAAAATGCTTAAACAGCAATCCCTCTGTGATGCTGTAAAAAAGACATTTCTCCTCAGTTGCTGCAGCAAAAAGGGTGCTGTGGATTTTAACCCATAGGAATTAACCTACGTAAATGACTTCTGGGTAGCGGGGGAGATTTTTTTTAAAAAGCACTCAGCCCAGAAGTAGCTCTTTTCTTGCCAACATTCTGGGTGATTTATACAACCGTTCCTACTGAAGAGTGCAAAGAGAAGGAATTTTGCAGCAGAACATGATTGTACAACTGGAGGCAAGAGATGTTCCCTGAAGTTCTAAAATTGCACAGAAGCAGAGTGAAGAAGATCTGACCAACCAAGACAAAGACATTTATTTTAATTGTAACAGTACCCTGATGAGATAGAGTTAACAGTTAACAACTATTATTTGTAAATAATAACTACTACATGTTTGTTATGTTTATGGCATATTAAAATAAAATAAAGAAAAAATAACAAATATGCATTAAATAGTTACAATTTTTCTAAATGCCTTTAGTAGATTAGAGTCCCTGGGTGTTGTAAATGGTTAAGTGTTTGGCTACTAACCAAAAGACTAGTGGTTCGAATCCACCCAGAGATGCCTCGGAAGAAAGGCCTGGCAACCTGCTTCCAAAAAGTCACAGCCATTGAAAATCCTATGGAGCACAATTCTACCTTGCAGCACATGGGGTAGCCATGAGTTGGAATCAACTTGACAGCAACTGGTTAACTGGTTGGTAGATGGCAAATTTAAAAAATGGCCACATTTATCCCTTCCCTGTATCTATACCTCTGATGATGCCTTCCTACACTGACTCTGGGATAGCTGTATGCCTTAAATTCGTAATGGGGTAATAGCAAACATGGCAGACAGATATTGAAAAGTGCTTGAGTAATGAGACTTTCACTGTTGCTCTCTTAGAACCCTGAAAGTCGTGTGAACAAGTTCAGGCTACCCTGGACTTGTGATCCAGTTACCACCAGCAACAGAGCCAACAGTAAGCAAAACCCCAGAAGAAGGGTCAACTAGCTGGGCAACAACTGCCTGTAGAGACATGAGTAAACTGCATTGACACCAGCAGACAAACTGCCCAAAGGAGCCCACCTAAAATTGTGACCTACCAAGTTGTGAACAAAATAAATAATTCTTGTTTTTAGCCAGTAAGCTTTGGAGTGGTTTTGTAGTTTAGTTGCACAGCAATAGATAATGGAAATAGTGCCTCTCACACATATGGCTCATTTAATGTTCACAGCAACCCTATAAAATACTTGTTATTATGACTCTTACTTTACATTTGAGGAAGCAGAGGCAAAGCAAGAATGAGAACATGGAACAGGCTCACGCAACTTGTAAATGGTAACACTGAGATTGAGGCAGCCTGATTCCAGAGTCCATGCAATAATTGCTATGCATGATCCACATTTACTTATGTCCTAGCTAAATGTTTGTTAAACCAAAAAAAGAAAAAGAAAATGTCTTCAAAAAGTATTCAGTTATTTTCAATTAATTTTTTGTCTATAGAGCATTTTGCATTAAAACGAATCCCTCAGGGTATTTTCACTTTTGACCCTAATAGAGTAAAAGGGATCATATTCACTCATCCTCCTTAAAACAACTGAAAAAAAAAGAGCAAAACATAGAAAACATATGAAACAGTGGGTTTCATATGTTGGATAATAGGCAAAACAGTGAAGTGATCCCTGAGACAAGGAAAACAAGTGAGGTGAGGCCTAAATTGGCCCAGCTTATTATCTGGAGTTTCCAGGCTGCAGTATAGGTATGGAGAACCTAAACAGAGCCTAGAAGTTTTAATGAGTTGAAATGAAAGAGTATGGGGTTTAGGGAAACCAAAGTGACTAGAATTTGCAGGGAAAAATATGGAAGTAGAGATTGCTACAGAGGGAGATCTTCAGATATCTGCAGAGGAAATCCATTGCGTGGTTGACTGAGTAATCGTCTGCTCATACATGTGAGCAAATTACCTGAGGTCAGGGAAAGGACCCTGAAAAGCAGTAGGTAGGTTGCTCAGGGCCAGGAATAGTTGTTGTTCTTACTAGTCAGAGTTGTTGTTGTTGCTGCTGTGTGCCATCAAGTTGATTCTTACTCATAACAACCCCATAAGACTTAACTAATACACAGGGCATGAAGTTGACTTCTCAGAGACTGTACTTTTAGAAAAGGGGCCAAATTAATCCTAGATTAAAGGCTTTTCTGATTACATACCAGTAAAGCTTAAGAATAATCCTTGGAGTGATCAAGCTGACTCCAAGTAACTTAACTGCATTCTATAACAAAGCCCAACAATAGTTAAAGAAATATAGCAAAATCTTGCACCCAACAACATAGAATTCAAAATGTCCCACATCCAACAAAAATTTCCAGGCTTCCAAAGAAGCAGAAAAATATGATCCATAAACAGGAGAAAAATCAGTAGAAGCATACCCAGAAATGACAGACATGACAGAATTATCTGACAGACATTAAAATATCTACTATAAATGTAGTCCATATGTTCAAAAATACAGAGGAAAGTGTGACTATGATGAGGAGAGAAAGAAAAGATATAAAAAAAGACCCCAATTGAACTTTTAGAAATGAACAGCCATATGTTAGAAATAAAAAATATATTAAATGGAATTAGTATGAAAATTAGAATGCTGTAAAATAAAAGATCAGTCAATTTGAAGATATCACAATATACCTATCCATAATGAAACATATGTAGAAAAAAATATGGTAGCAATAAAATCAGCGACTTATGGGTCACTATGAGTCAGAATCCACTCGATGGCAATGAGTTTAGTTTGGTTTTGGTATCAAGTGATTTAATGTTTGTGTAATTGGAGTCCTAGAAGGGGAGGAGTAAAGGAGGGAAAGAAAAGTATGTAAAGAAATAATAGTTGGAAATTTCCAAATTTCATGAACATTGTAAGTCCACAGATTCAAGAATTTCCATATATCCCAAGTAGAAGAAATGAAAGAGAACCACAAAAGGCATATCATAATCAAACTGCTGAAATTCAGTGATGAAGCAAAATCTTAAAAGCTTCCAGAGATAAAAGACAAATTACATACAAAGAGACAAAGACAAGAATGATAACAGTTTTTTTTTTTTTTTAAAAAAGGCAAGCTTGAAGACAATGGAATAACATCTTTAGAGTATAACCCGTTGCCTTCGAGGAATTCCAACTTGTAGTTATCCTATAGGGCAGAGTAGAACTGCCCCTAAGGAGCAACTAGTGGATTCAAACTGCTGACTTTTTGGTTAGCAGCTGAGCTCTTAACCACTGTGCCACCAGGGCACCAAGGCTCCAGTTCAGCAGGACAACTTTGTTCTATCTGGGTTCTCCTCCCTGCACTGCAGTCCAGAAAGTACCTCAACCAAAAAGCCAGAATGATAATAGGGCTCATCTTGCTTTTTTTTCTTTTCCTTCTCTCAAAGCACACAGACCTGCAGTTTGTTGTTTAGAGTGTAGAAGGGGGGAAAAAATCTGTCAATTTAAGATTTCATACCCAGCAAAAATAGCTTTAGAAAAAAAGAAAGGTGCAAAGAGGCTTTTTTAGAAAAACAAAAACAGAGCAAAGCAATCAGTAAGAGACTATACTGTTAGAAATGTTAAGGAAAGTTCTTCAAGTAAATGGAAAATAATACTAAATGGGAATTTGGATCTACACAAAGGAACAAAAAGGAATGGAAATGGCAAATACATAGTAAATATGAAAGATATTTTTCTCAGTAAAAAAGTCTTTAAAGGATAATTAATTATTTAAAATAATAATGATGTATTGGGGAAAAATATATGTAGAAATAAAATATCAACCATAATAACAAAACAGATGAGAAAGGAGAAATAGAAGTATACTGTGATAAAATTCTTATAATATACATGAAGTGGTATAATATTATTTGAAGGTAGACTGTGATAAGTTAGATGTATGTTTTAAACCTGAAAATAAAAAAGTTTCTACAAACTTAGAAAAAGGGTCTAGCCATGATAGAAAGCCGCAACTGGTTTTAAACCCATTCAATCAACCAATAACTCATCTCAGTGATCATGCTTTTGCAAACCAACCAATCAGTGTCAGCGTCTTGCTACTGAAGTCAACCAATCCAGGATGGATTTACTTCCATAAACATGTCTCTGAGTGCCAACCAATCAACAACAGTTTCACCTGAGTAACGACACTTCTACACATGATGTTAATCCACTTGTTGTTGTTGTTAGGTACTGTCAAGTCAGTTCGGGCTCATAGCCACCCTGTGTACAACAGTACAAAACACTGCCCAGCCCTGCACCATCCTCACAATCATTGCTATGTTTGAGCCCATTGTTGCAGCCGCTGTGTCAATCCATCCTGTCAAAGGTCTTCCTCTTTTTCACTGATTTTCTACCTTACCAAGCAGAACGTCCTTCTCAAGGGCCTGGTCTCTCCTAATAACATGTCCAAAGTACATGAGACGAAGTCTCACCATCCTAGCTTCCAAGGAGCACTCTGGCTGTACTTCTTCCAAGAAATACTTGTTTGTTCTTCTAGCAGTCCATGGTATATTCAATATTGTTTGCCAACAACATAATTCAAAGACATCAATTCTTCTTTGGTCTTCTTTAGTCATTGTCCAACTTTCACATGCCTATGAGGTGATGGAAAACACCATGGCTTGGGTCAGGTGCACCTTAAACCTCAAAGTAAAATCTTTGCTTTTCAACACTTTAAAGAGGCATTTTGCAGCGAATTTGTCCAATGCAATTCATTATTTGATTTCTTGACTGCTGTTTCCATGGTTGTTGATTGTGGATCTAAGTAAAATGAAATCCTTGAAAACTTCAATCTTTTCTCTGTTTATCATGATGTTGCTTATTGGTCCAGTTGTGAGGATTTTTGTTTTATGTGGAGGATCTTCGTTTTCTTTACGGTGAGGTGTAATCCATACTAAAGGCTATAGTCTTTGATCTTCATCAGTGAGTGCTTCAAGTCTTCTTCTCTTTCAGCCATCAAGGTTGTGTCATTTGCATATCGCAGGTTGTTAATGAGTCATCCTCCAATCCTAATGTTCCATTTTTCTTCATATAGTCCAGCTTCTTGGATTATTTACTCAGCATACAGATTGAATAGGTATGGTGAAAGGATACAACACTGACGTACACCTTTCTTGATTTTAAACCACGCAGTATCCCCTTGTTCTGTTTGAACGACTGACTTGTGGTCTATGTACAGGTTCCTTATGAGCACAATTAAGTGTTTTGGAGTTCCTATTCTTTGCAATGTTATCCCTAATTTGTTACGATCCACACAGTTGAATGCCTTTGCATAGTCAATAAAGCACAGATAAACATCTTTCTGATATTTTGTGCTTTCATCCACGATCCATCTGACATCAGCAATGATATCACGTGTTCCACGTCCTCTTCTGAATCCAACTTGAATTTCTCGCGGTTCCCTGTCAATGTACTGTTGTAATGGCTTTTGGATGATCTTCAGCAAAATTTTACTTGTGTGTGATATTAATGATGTTGGATAATTTTCACATTCTGTTGGAGCCCCTCTCTTTGGAATGAGTTCAAATATGGATCTCTTCCAGCTGGTTGGCTAGGTAGCTATCTTCCAAATTTCTTGACATAGACGAGTGAGTGCTTCCAGCGTTGCATTTCTTTATTGAAAGATCTCAATTGGTATTCCATCAATTCCTAGAGCCTTGTTTCTTGCCAGTGCTTTCAGTGCAGTTTGGACTTCTTTCTTCAGGACCATTGGTTCTTGATCATATGCTACTTCCTGAAATAGTTGAACGATGACCAATGCTTTTTGGTACATTTATTCTGTGTATTCTTTCTATCTCTTTTGATGCCTCCTGCGTTGTTCAAATTTTTGCACATAGAATCCTGCTTCCTGAAATAGTTGAACGATGACCAATGCTTTTTGGTACATTGATTCTGTGTATTCTTTCTATCTCTTTTGATGCCTCCTGCGTTGTTCAAATTTTTGCACATAGAATCCTGCAATATTGCAACTCGAGGTTTGAAGTTTTTCTACAGCTTTTTCAGCTCGAGAAGTTCCCTTTCGGTTCTAACTCCAGGTCTTTGCACATTTCATTATAATACTTCACTTTGTTTTTTAAAGCTGCCCTTTGAAATATTCTGTTCAGCTCTTTTACTTCATCATTTCTTCCATTTGCTTTAGTTACTCTCTGTTCAAGTACAACTTCAGAGTCTCTTCTAACATCAGTTTTGGTCTTTTCTTTCTTTACTAATCTTTTTAATGACCTTTTGCTTTCATCATGTATGATGTCCTTGATGTCATCCCACAACTAGTCTGGTCTTCAGTCATTAGTTTTTAATGTGTGAAATCTATTCTTGAGGTGGTCTCCAAATTGAGGTGGCATATACTCAAGGTCATATTTTGATTCTTGTGGACTTTTTAAATTTTCTTCAGCTTCAACTTAAACTTGCATATGAATAATTGATGATCTGTTCCATAGTCGGCTCCTGGCCTTGTTCTGACTGATGATTTTGAGCTTTTCCATGGTCTCTTTTCACGTATATAGATGATTGGATTCCTGTGTTTTCCATCTGGTAAGGTCCATTTGTGTAGTCGCTGTTTATGCTGTTGAAAAAGGTATTTGCAATGAATAAGTCATTGGTCTTGCAAAATCGCTGGCATCGTTTCTATCATCAAGGCCACATTTTCCAACTACAGATCCTTCTTTGTTTCCAACTTTCACATTCCAATCACCAGTAATTTATCAATGCATCTTGATTGCATGTTTGATCAATTTCAGACTGCAGAAGTTGGTAAAAATCTTCAATTTCCTCATCTTTGACATTAGTGGTTGGTGTGTAAGTTTGAATAATAGTCGTATTAACTGGTCTTCCTTGTAGGCCTATGGATATTATCCTATCACTAGTAGTGTAGTATATCTTGAAATGTTCATTTGACGATGAATGCAGAGCCATTCTTCTTCAATTTGTCATTCCTGGCATAGTAGACCACATGATTGTCTGATTCAAAATGGCCAATACCAGTCCATTTCAGCTCACTAATGCCTAGGATATCAATCTTTATGTGTTCCATTTCATTTTTGATGACTTTCAATTTTCCTAGATTCATACTTCATACATTCCACGTTCCAATTATTAATGAATGTTTACAGTTGTTTCTTCTCATTTTGAGTCATTCCACATCAGCAAATGAAGGTCCCAAAAGCTTTACTCCATCTACATCATTAAGGTGGACTCTACTTTGAGGAGGTAGCTCTTCCCAGTCCTATTTTGAGTGTCTTCTGATCTGAGGGGCTCATCTTTCGGCACTATGTCAGACAATGTTCAGCTGCTATACCTAAGTTTTTCACTGGCCAATTTTTTTCAGAAGTAGATTGCCGGGTCCTTCTTCTCAGTCTATCTTAGCCTGGAAGCTCCACTGAAACTTGTCTCCCATGGGTGACCCTTCTGGTATTTGAAATACAGGTGGCATAGCTTCTAGCATTACACTAACATGCAAGCCACCACTGACAGAATTGTGGCAGTAATCCACTTATAGCTCCCTGAAATTCACACTTCCCAAAAGCAAATATAAAATCAATTGTCTGCTCTGCTCTGAGATACTATGCCTGACCAGCATAGCTCTTCCTTCTTACTGCTTTTTATTTCACATATTGAGTGGTGATCTCATTATCCCTTGATAAACCCTATGGCAACCAGTAAAACAAAATGGAACAGATAAGTATAGCTAATAAGTCAATAGTGAAGATACAATGGAATTTTAAAAAATATTTTATTACTCTTAAAGAAGGAGGAAAATATGAAAATGAACCCGGAACAGATGGGAGAAGTAGAAAAAAAAATAGCAAGATGGCAGATATAAAGACAAACACATCAATAATCACTTTAAACGTAAACGATCTAAACAATCCTATTAAAATGCAGAGGTTGTCAGATTGGATTAAAAAGCAATACACAACTGAGTGCTGTCCATAAGAAACCAACTTCAATTCCAAAGACACTGATAAATTAAAGAATGAAAGGATAGATAAAGATATACCATCAAGTCCTAATTTAAAGAAAGCTGGACTGATGATATTAATATTAGATAAAGTAAATTTCAGAACAAGAAATATTACCAAGGATAATGATAAATGGAACATTTCATCAAGAGTACATAAAATTCTAAACACATATGCACATAATAACAGAGATTCAAAATACATGATGGAAAAACTGACAGAACTGAAAAGAGAAATAGAAATAGACAGTTTTAGGTAGAGATTTCAACATTCCTCCCTGAATAATTGATAGTAAAGCAGACAGTAAATCAGTAAGGTTATGGGATACTTAAACAATACTATCAACCAACTTGGCATAATTGACATCTATTAAAAAACATCTTACTGAGCAAAAGTAGAATATGCATTCTAGAACATTCTAGAATATGCGCATAGAACATTCACCAAGATACACTACATTCTAAGCAATAAAAAGGTCTGAGTAAACGTAAAAGGGTTTAAATCAACAAAACGTGTTTTCTTTCCTTTCTTTCTTTTTTTTTAATTGTACTTTAGATGACGGTTTACAGAACAAACTAGTTTCTCATTAAACAGTTAGTACACATATTGTTTTATGACATTGGTTAACAGCCCCATGACATGTCAACACTGTCCCTTCTCGACTTTGGGTTCCCTATTACCAGCTTTCCTGTCTCCTCCTGCCTTCTAGTCCTTGCCTCTGGGCTGTTGTGCCCCTTTAGTCTCGTTTTGTTTCATGGGCCTGTATAATCTTTGGCTGAAGGGTGAACCTGAGGAGTGACTTCATTACGGAGCTAAAAGTGTATCCGGGGGCAAAACATGTTTTCTGATGATAAGAGAAAGACATCTTGAAAATCTCCAAATATTTGGAAATTTAACAACACGTTTCTGTATAACCCATGGGTCAGAGAAGTAACCATAAGAGAAAATCAGAAAATATTTAAAATTAAATAAAAATGAAAACATGGCATGTCAAAATTTTGGGGATGCAACTAAAGCAGTGTTAGAAGGAAGTTTATAGCATTAAATGCATATGTTAAAAAAGTCTCAAATTAATAAGTTTCTGTACTAAGAAACTAGAACAAGAAGATCCAATTAAACCCAAAGTAGGAAGAATACAGGAGATAATAGAGACCAAATCCTAAATAAATAAACAATAGAAAACAGAGAAAATTAATGAAATTAAAAGCTTGCTATTTGACAAGTTCAATGAAAATGATAAAAACTTTAGCCAGAATTATCAGGAGGAAAGGGGAGAAGACATACATTATAAACATCAGGAATGAAAGCATAGACATCACTAGTGATCTTCCAGACAATAAAAGTATAATAAGGGAATTCTATGAAAACTTTATGGCAATAAATTTGATAACTTAGATAAAATGGGCAAATTCCTTTAAAGACATTGTGTTAGTTTCCTAGTGCTGCTTCACAAAGTACCAAAAACTGGGTGGCTTAAAACAACAGAAATTTATTCTCTCACAGTTCTGGGACTAGAAGTTTGAAATCGACGTGGCAGCAGGGCCATGCTCCTCTGAAGACTCTAGGGAAGAATCCTTTCTTGTCTCTTCCTAGGTTCTGGTGGCTCTTGGAAATCCTTGGCATTCCTTGGATTGTGGCTGCATGACTTCAATCATTGCCTCCATCTTCACATAGCATTTTTCCCCATGTGTCTGTTCTGTGTCTCTATATTCAAATCTTTCTCTCCTTTTTCTTATGAAAACACCAGTCATGGATTTAGGACCCATCCTAACCAAGTATATCCTCATCTTAACTTGATTACATTCATAGAGGCCTGATTTCCAAATAAGGTCACATTCACAGGTATGGGGGTTAAGAATGGAACACTTCTTTTTGGGAGACACAATTGAAGCAGCTACAGACACAAACTGTCAAACTCACTTAAGATGGGCTAGATAATCTGAATTGCCCTATTTCTATGAAAGAAATTGGATTCATGGTTTAAAGACATTTCACAAAGAAAACTCTAGACCCACATGGCTTCACTGGTGAATTCCATCAAAAATTTAAGGAAGAAATAATACCAATTCTACATAAACACTTCCAGAAAATAAAAGAGAAAACACTTCTGAACTCATTTGTTGAGACCGGTATTACTCTGATAATAAAACTAGACCAAGCTTTCATAAGAAAGCTATAGAACAATATTACTCATAAACGAAGATGTGAAAATCCATTAACAAAGTGTTGCCAAATATATATAAAAGAATATTATATGTATGTATATATGTATCTGTATGAAATACATAAAAATAATATTTCATGATGACCAAGTGGGATTTATCTCAGGAATGCAAGACTGATTTAACATTCAAAACTCAATCAATGCAATTCACCATATTAACAGACTGAAAAAGAAAACCATATGGTCATTTCAATAATGCAGAAAAAGCATTTTACAAAATTAGACATGTATTCACAGCAAAAACAAACAAAGTGGAGAGAGAAGGGAACTTCCTCAACCTGGTAAAGAACATTTACAAAAAGCCTATAGCTAATAAGAACACTAATGTCTTAGTTTCCTGGGACTGCCATAACAAAATGCCATAAAATGGGTGGGTTTAAAGAACAGAAATTTATTCTCATAGTTCTAGAAGCTAGAAGTCTGAATTCAGGGCTTTGGCAATGCTATGCTCTTTCTCTGCTCTAGGGGAAGATCTTTCCTTGTCTCTTTCAGCTCTGGCTTGTAGATGCGTCCTCATGTGCTGTCTCCCCCTTTATGTCTCCCTCTCTTCTTTCCTTTGATACAACACTACTCAGAAGAGGTTAGTATTAGGACTCACCCTACTCTGGTATGACTTAACTGATAATATCTTCAAAGACCCTATTTCCCTAAACAAGGTCATATTTACAGGAATAGGGATTAGCACTTCAACCTATCTTTCTGGAGGACACAATTCAATCCATAGCATCAAAGTCCTAGCAGGCTTTGTTTTTTGGTGGAACTTGACAAGCTGATTCTAAAATTTGTATAGAAACTCGAAAGAACTAGCATAGACAAAATAATTTTGAAAAAGAACAAAGTTGGAGGACTAATAGTATCTGATTTTAAGACTCACTATAAAGCTAAAATCAAGACAAGTATGGTTTTAGCATAAAGATAGACATAGATGAACAGAACAGAATAGAGTCTACAGATAGACCCTCACATATATGGCCAATTGATTCTTAACAAGTGCCAAAGCAATTCAGTTAGACAATATAATCTTTTCAACAAATGTACTGGAACAATTGGGCATCTATATGCAAAAAGAACCCTCAGGTATCATTTAGGAGTGAGCCACTGTATGAATGGACAACTGGAAAAGAGATTCAGGGATTATGGACCTTATAAGATGATGCCTAACAGAGGTCTGTTCCTGGTATATTTCACCTCTGAGGTGCATTTTTGGTGCCTTAGATTCTGGGAATGGCTTATATTTCTGAAGATTAGAGTTCTTAAGTACATAGTGTGTTACTTGCTGGCCAACCCAAATTAATAAGTAACAGACTATGTACTTAAATAGCCAATCTCACGCACACACGTCTAAGGTACTTGTATTTATTTTAATAGAAAATATAGTAGAGATCTCTGACTATATTTTGAAAACACTTAACCTCTGACTAGAGATCTGCTTGTGGAAAGGGGAGATATGTTGAAGGCACAAGAGAGAGGTGTATTTCTTATTTCATCATGTATAATTCTAGGGCTTAGCACATCTAGCTTGTTTAGTGGTCCGTTACTGCCTTAACCTAAACCTCAAATACTTTGCCTAAATTTTCCTTGTTGATTTTTTTTCAGTCTATAGACATGATTTTTTTTTAAAGCGTAAATAATGTACAGCCATTAAGAAAGAATTAAAATATAGAGATAAACTTGAAGAAAGAAACAAAAACCTGACTGTTAGTAGCAAATAGTTTCTCCAGTCTCGTTCTGTGCTTCTTACCTGGTGTAGCATAATGTTAAATGTGACGGTTGGTACAGGTGGTACCTGGAAAGTACTTCTTGTAATCCCCTCTTTATGGTTTATGTCGCCAGATACATGCTCAGAAGTGAGATGGTTACCTTTCAAACAAGGAAATCATGATTAAGATAACTTCAGGGTAGGGTGACCAACTTCTCCTGGTTTGCCCATGAATTTCCTGTTTTAGCACTCAAAGTCCCACATCCCAAGAAATCCCTCATTCTCATGCAAACCAAATTGTAGAGCATTCTACCTCAGAGCCTGCCAATAACTTGTACTCTTTTACATAAAGCTAATTACTTTGTTGCTGTCGTTGATGTTGGTAATTGGAAAAATGTGTGGGACCTCAGTTTTCTCATTTGTAAAAATGGGTATAATCCTTTCTCTAAATGCTACTTAGTCACTCTGGGGAAAATAATGTGTGGAATTCTTTGGAAAGGTAAAGGTATTAATGAAATATCTGGTGACAGTGATGTTACTGTCTTAGAGTGGAAGGACCTGTCAAATCACCAAATAATGCCTAAATTTCATTTTTCACCAATTATTTCAAAAGTTGTTGTTTTTTTTTAAATCAAAACCTTTTTTCCAAGAAGCTGGTAAGTAGGCAAATTTACTAATTTAATTTTGCTTTCTTTCTCTTTTCCATCTTTCTCTTTGGGAAGTCAAGTGGCTAAAACCTTGGTTGCAGGAAGAACTGCAAGGCACAATCATACTTGACAAGAATTCTAATCAGTTGAACGAGGAGGGTTGCCTTAGGGAAGGTACTGTACTGAGTTCTCTGTAGGAAAAGAGCTGGTGACAGGTGTATCTCAGGGTTTCCAGATATGACGCTGGATTACAGTATTTACAGGCCACTGCAAAGGAATTATGCAATCTGTGTATATTATATAACACTGCCAGCAGAATCTGTGGTAAGTACCCTGTAATCAAACACATGGATATTTTTGCAGTGGGATATGTAAGGACTATAAATAGCGTCACAGCCATTCAGGTCAGGTTTGCCAATAAACGAGTTATGAAAAAGCCTTCAGTTTTAAGGGCACTTTGGGTTTTGTAATTGTAGATGAGACTGTTTGCATAATTTTGAGTGAATCATACTAGTATCTTTTGAGTTGAAATCATAGAATATTAAAAAATAGAAGAGACATTGAGCTTCTGTTAAGGGTGATGGAAAAATTTGGAATGGTTAAGGGTGATGTTTGAACAACATGATGAATATAATTAATGTCACGGAACTGTACATATGAAGATTGTGGAAATGGCGAATGTTTTGTTATATATATATTTAGAGCGGTTAAAAAAAAAAAAGAAAGAGTTTAGTAGTCATCCCATCCAACCAGTTTTACTACCTAGGAAATAATAATAATATTAAATGAGCACTTAACATACTGACCAAAAAAAAAAAAAAAAACCAAACCCATTGCCATTGAGTCGATTTCGACTCATAGTGACCCTAAACCAGGCCCTGGATTACCTCATTTAATCCTGCTTCACCATCACATTAACAAATGCCAATACTAGGCTCCAATAAAGGACCAGACTGGGATGATACTTGGATAAATCACAAAAAGTTACTTACTAAATGAAACAGAAGGAAATCAGCATGGTGGCTGTCATGGATTAAATTGTGTCCCCCCAAAATATCTGTCAACTTGGCGGGGTCATGATTCCCAGTATTGTATAATTGTGTACCATTTTGTAATCTGATGTGATTTCCCTATGTGTTGTGAATTCAATCACTATGATCTAATAAGGCGGATTAGCGGCAGTTATACAGATGAGGTATGCAAGTTGGATAGGGTCTTAAGCCAATCTCTTCTGAGATATAAAAGAGACAAGAGAGCAGAGACACATGGGAACCTCATACCACCAAGAAAGTAGTGCCGGGAGCAGAACGCGTCCTTTGGACCTGAGGTTCCTGCACTGAGATGCTCCCAGACCAAGAGAAGACTGATGTATCACAAGGACCTTTTCCCAGAGCCGACAGAGAGAGAAAGCCTTCTCCTGGAGCTGATGCCTTGAATTTGGACTTGTAGTCTACTAGACTGTGAGAGAATAAATTTCTCTTTGTTAAAGCCATCCACTTGTGGTATTTGTGTTATAGCAGCACTAGATGACTAAGACAGTGGCAAAGTTCTCCAATCAGGCAAAAGTCTAAGCTTTTGGGATTTCCATTCACCATACACAGTGGCTGGCTGCTAATTCTGAGTGACCTAGCAGCTTCAAGACATTAAATTGATTCATTAAAGCAGTTCTTCCTTAACACTCCATTTAAAAATAATTTTCAAGCTTTACTTCTTCAGCTTCATCGGTGTCTTATTTTCTATTGGAATTCCTGATTATAATAATAGATAGCCTTTATTAAGTGCCTACTATGTGACAAGAACACTATCTCTTTCAATCCTCAAAACACTTCAAGGTGGATATTGTTATGGATTGAATTCTGTCCCCCAAAATATGTATTGGAGTCCTAACCCCTGTACCTGTGAATATGACCTTGACTGAAATGGGCGTTTTCTTTTGTTATGGTCATGAGGTATTACAAGAGTAAGGTGGATCCTAAACCTAACCCCTTCTGAGATATAAAAAGAGCAGAATAAACACAGAAACACAAACAAGGGGAAGAAGCCAGAAGAAGACAGACACACTTGGCAGATACATCTACAAACCCAGGATTGCCAAGGATTGCAGGTGGCTACCAGAAGCTGAAACAGACAAAGGGTAAGAAGAACTTCATCCTTGAGCCATGCTCTGAATCCAAACTGCTGTCCTCCTGAACTGTGAGAAAATAAATTTCTGTTCTTTAAGGCCACTTAGTTATAGTATCTTTTGGTATGGCAGTAACAGGTAGCTGAGACAGAAATTATCACTGCCATTAAAAAACAAGGAAACTGAGTTTCCAGAAAGCTAACTAACTTGCCCAAGACTGCACAGAAAATGTATACTGGGATTTTAAAATGGGTTTATTGTTGTTGTTGTTAGGTGCTGATGAGTTGGTTCTGACTCACAGTGACCTAAGGAAACGTTGCCCAGTCCTATGCCATCCTCACAATCGTTGCTATATTTGAGGCAGAGATGGATTACCCAATAAGCAAGGTATGCATGGGCTTCTTGTGCTTACTTACTAATCTGTAGTGCACAGTTCACCTGTGAAAAACTCATGTGAAATTATGCACTACAGATTAGTAAGTAAACACAAGTAAGCCTGTTTCTACCTTGCTTAATGTAAGCTCGTGTGTACCTTGCTTACTTGTTAATCCGCCCCTGGAATTTTGAGCCCATTGTTGCAGCCACTGTGTCAAACCATCTTGTTGAGGGTCTTCCTCTTTTTTGCTGACCCTCTACTTTACTAATCACGATGTCCTTCTCTAGGGATTGGTCCCTGCTGATACCAAGTCCAAAGTAAGTGAGATGAAGTCTCGCCATCCTCGCTTGCTTTTCCTTTATGGTGTGGCCTTGAGGGCCCGCTTTAAGAAAAGTGCTCTGCAGAAATCTAAACATAAGCCTAGATAAATTAGGAACTTGTTATTTACTTTACAAAATAATGCTTTACAAATATTCTTAAATAGCCGAGTTTCTTTAAATTAGGTTCCTTGACATATCCTGTTTTATTGGACATTAGTTACTTGATGGAGAGTCTGGGAAACCACTGCCAAATGCCGCTCAATCAGAAATGAGGCTAAAGAATTTCTAAAACAATAAAATAAATCACTGAGAAAGCACACTTAAATATATTCCGTTTTCCATTAATACATGTATCCTAGAAGTGGATTGATTTGGGCTGAAAAGATATTCTTGCCTAGGTAGTGAGGAATTCATTTCAGAAATCCTGCATTAAAAAGAACTCTGTCAGATGTCATTAAGAGAGTTGCTGCACTGAACTGAAAACCAGAGACAAGATTCTTATTTATGAAATGGGCAGACCAGGTAAATATGCTAAGCTAAATACTGTAAATAAAGAGATGCTGCTAAAACCCAACCAAACATTTTACCACACTTATTTTAGTTTTATCAAGATCTTCAAACTTGAAGATCCCCTGCCTAACTTTTAATTACTTCTGTTTCAGGTATTACACATAGAATAACCAAGAACTACTCAAGAGGCACATTGATCAGAACTCTAAAAGTGATTTAATATCACAGAAAAATAACAAGGGGTTAGTGGAGAAGTGATAGAGTCAATAACAAGCATATTTTGAGTAAACAAAAATTAGCTTTCTTCAGGAGGATTCTTTAAAATGAGACAGTGACAGGAAGAGAAAAATAATGTGAAGGGAAATTGAAAAATCAGCTTTTGCTTTAATAAGCCCGTATAATTAGATAACAAGATATGTGCATGATTAAACAGGGCCCAACCACAGAGACTTTAGGTTGATTCAAGAAAGCAGCTCTTCTTGAATGTTCGATTTAAAGTAATTTTTCAGCTTTATGTCTTCAGCTTCATCAGTCTCTGATTTTGGATTGTGTCAATGTTTTTCAAATGTAAGCATTTCATTTTGTCATAATGTTCATCTGAAGTACCTCTACTTCTGCCCTTTTTTACAACCTTCTCCACATTTGATTGCTCTACACCTACAAGATACTTCTGTAAGTTTTTTCCTTTCCTAATAATAACAATGGAGTCCTGGTGGTGCAGTGGTTAAGAGCTATGCTGCTAACCAAAAGGTCAGCAGTTCAAATCCACAAGCAGTTGCTTGGAAACCCTATGGGGCAGTTCTACTCTTCCCCTTAGCCTGGCTAATAGTCAGAATCGAGTCGATGGCAACGGGTTTGGTTTTGGGTTTTTTAATAACATCTGCCATTTGTAGGCTTCATTTTTGCTAGAACGCGTGACAAGTACACTATATAATTTATTCCCATCTACCCCCCTAACAACCTAATGAGGAAACGGAGGCTTAGAGAGATTATATGATTTGTTCAAGGTGATACAGACCTAAGGATGGAGTCAGAATTTGAACATGTGTGTCTGCTTGGTTACAGGGTCTTTACTCGTAAGCTCTTGCAGAGCACCTGACTCCCCTCCAGGCTTTTGAGGCTGAGGCATCCATTGTGGTGGTGGTGGTGGGGCATAATCCTTTCCAGGAAAGCCTGACACTATTTATCTTGAGGGGAGAGGGAGAGCCCTCCAAAAGATTGCAGGCTCTGTCATCCTGTTAGAGGAGTGAATGCATTTATTTCCTACATCTAATTATAAATGACTCTTTAATTCTTTATTATTTCAGAAGATCTTTGAAGGAATAGGTAGATAGCTATTACTTTAAATTTCAAAGTTAGGTCAAGAAAGAGAATTAATCAAAAGTTAAATGACATGCCAAGGGAATGGAATTTGAGGGCACTGAGAAGACTCCTCTGGAGTAGGCTCTGGGAGAAAGACAAGTCAGATGGGGTAATTGACCTTCCCCAGGGGTTTCTAATTTAATGGGGTTCGGAGTTAGAGCTCTTGACTTTTTTTCTTTAGTGATTTCCTTCTTCACTACTAGTCTTTGGCCCTGGGTGGTGCAAACTGTTAACACGCTCGGCTGCTAATCGAAAGGTTGGAGGTTTGAGTCCACCCAGAGGAGCCTTGGAAGAAAGACTTGAAAAATCAGCCATTGAAGACCCTATGGAACACAGTTCTACTTAGATGCACATGGTGTCACCATGAGTGGGCTGACTCCACGGCAACTGATTAAAAAAGTCTTTTGCCCCAGAGGAACTGTGTTATCTAGATTTATCTCAGTACACTTTAGGACTATCCCTAAAAGACTACTACATAAACCTATAAGCAATAAATCCAGGTCCACGTTTCTGTAACGGATGGAAAGAAAAGCAACAAAACAAACAACTCATTATATTAAGTCCGATTTTAATTCTCCTTAAAAAAAAATAAAGCAACTGGGTATTTTGGCAGCTTTTTGACAGTGCCCACGTTTGATTTGAGGAGATGCGTGTTCCTATTTGAGTTGTGTCCAAAAGAGGGCAGACAGACGGAAGACTTTTACAAAAGGAAACAAACAAACGAAAATCCTGGTTAGCAAGAGTCTGGAATTCCTAATTTGCTTTTAAATTTTTTCTTTTAAAAGGCAATAAATAGGTCTTAACAGATGGGCTAACACTTGAGTTAGAAGCATCCTTTGAAAAATTACAAGCTATGAGTGTCTTATACAGATGTAGAGTTCAAACACATGCAAATCATAGCAAACCACACAGGGTGAGGCAAGAGAAACAAAAACTTTCTGAGAAAGGAGGTTTAGAGAAATAAATATACACACAGAGTTATACGACAGTCTGCTGTGGCTCTCCAGCATAGCCTTTCAAACTGTGAGTCATGACCCATTAATATGTCATGAAATCTTTTGATGGATTGTGACAATGAATTTGAAACAAAGTGGTAGGGGAAGGGGGACAGGAACAGAAAATACCAGAGTGTGCTATGCGTGACAAGGATAAGTATTCTTTCATGATTTTTTTGTTTTGTTTTCGTTATGCACTATATATTGGATCATGATGTAAAATTGTATTTCTTACTGGAGGTCATGGTTAAAAAATTTTTTTAAAGATGCTGGTCTAGCAGATGACTAATAGAACTATATCTCAACATGACTCCATTCATTTTGTTAACACCTGAGTTGTGCTTCTGAGTATGTCTAGCTAAGGAAACCCCAGCTGTCCTAAGCAAAGTTAGCCAAGGGTTGCCCGTGAAAATGTCCTACCTGCTGAATGTCGCTGGCAAGGATGCATGGGGCAGACTCAGAAGGCTTGTACCTACTGGCGTGAGGTGAACATCCAGAGAACAAGTGATCAATTATCTTTCTTTTGTGGACCTAACTCGAAGAGATGCTACTTACAGATCTAGGACTATAGTGTGATTGTTGTTGCTGTTAGTTGCTGTTGAGTCAATTCTGACTCATGGCTGACCCCAGGTGTGCAGAGTAGAACTGCTCCTATAGGGTTCTCAAGGCTGTGACCTTTTGGAAGCAGATCTCCAGGCCTGTTTTCCAAGGTGCTTCTGGAACCACCAAACTTTGGGCTGGTAGTTGAGCACTTAACTGTTTGTGCAACCCAAGGACTCCCATAGTGTGATTAGGTGAAGAGAGGAGAATAAAAAAGTGACAGATTGTTTCTTGTAAATAATTCTTAGTGAAGATAATAATAATGGTAATCTAACATTAATCTAACAGTAATCTAACCAGATGAGTGATGGAATGACATCAAGGACATCATACATGAAGAAAGCAAGAGGTCATTAAAAAGACAGGAAAGAAAGAAAACACCAAAATGGATGTCAGAAGAGACTCTGAAACTTTCTCTTCAACTTAGGGTAGCTAAAGCAAATGGAAGAAATGATGAAGTGAAAGAACTGAACAGAATATTTCAAAGGCAGCTCGAGAAGACAAAGTATTATAATGACATGTGCAAAGACCTGGAGATAGAAAACCAAAACGGAAGAACATACTCGGCATTTCTCAAGCTGAAAGAACTGCAGAAAAAATGCAAGCCTCAAGCTGCAATTTGAAGGATTCTATGGGGAAAACATTAAATGATGCAGGAAGCATCAAAAGAAGATGGAAGGAATACAGAGTCACTGTACCAAAAAGAATCGGTCCAACCTTGGAATTGATGGGATATCAATTAAGACGTTTCAATGAATGGATGCAGCGCTAGAAGTGCCACTTGCCTATGCCAAGACATTTATAAGACAGCTACCTGGCCAGCTGACTAGAAAAGATCCATATTTATGCCTATTCCAAAGAAAGGTGATCAAACCGAATGTGGAAATTATTGAACAGTATCATTAATATTACGCACACGTAAAATTTTGCTGAAGATCATTCAAAAGCCATTATAACAGTACCTTGACAGGGAGCTGCCAGAAATTCAAGCCAGATTCAGAAGAGGATGTGGAACCAGGGATATCATTTCTGATGTCAGATGGATCCTGGCTGAAAGCAGAAATACCAGAAAGATGTTTACCTGTGTTTTATTGACTATGCAAAGGCACTCGACTGTGTGGAACATAACAAATTATGGATAACTTTGTGAAGGATGGGAATTCCAGAATACTTAATTGTGCTCATGAGGAACCTGTACATAGATCAAGAGTCAGTTGTTCAAACAGAAGAAAGGGATACTGCATAGTTTAAAATCAGGAAAGATGTGCGTCAGGGTTGTATCCTTTCACCATACTTACTCCTTCTATATGCTGAACAACTAATCCAAGACTCTGGACTGTATGAACGGGGCATCAGGATTGGAGGAAGACTCATTAACAACCTGCGATATGCAGATGACACAACCTTACTTGCTGAAAGTGAAGAGGACTTGAAGCACTTACTGATGAAGGTCAAAGACTACAGCCTTCAGTGTGGATTACACCTCAACATAAAGAAAAGAAAAACCCTCACAACTGGACCAATAAGCAACATATGATAAATGGAGAAAAGACTGAAGTTGTCAAGGATTTCATTTTACTTGGATCCACAACCAATGCCCATGGAAGCAGCAGTCAAGAATCAAAAGACACATTGCATTGGGTAAATCTGTTGCAAAATACCTCTTTAAAGTGTTAAAAAGCTAACATGTCACCTTGAATACTAAGGTGTGCCTGACCCATGCCAAGGTGTTTTTAATCACCTCATATGAGTGTGAAAGCTGGACAATGAATAAGGATGACCGAAGAAGAATTAACGCCTTTGAATTATGGTGTTGGGAAAGAATATTGAATATACCACGGACTACCAAAAGAACGACAAATCTGTCTTGGAAGAAGTACAGCCAGAACGCTCCTTAGAAGCTAGGATGGCCAGACTTTGTCTCATATACTTTGGACATGTTATCAGGAGGGTCAGTTCCTGGAGAAGGACATCATGCTTCGTAAAGCAGAGTGTCAGCAAAAAAGGGGAAGACCCTCAACCAGATGGATTGACACAGTGGCTGCAACAAAGGGGTCAAGAGTAACAACGACTCTAAGGTTGGCGCAGGACCAGGCAATGTTTCGTTCTGTTGTACATAGGGTCGCTATGAGTCAAAACTGACTTGACAGCACCTGACAACAACAACAACAACATTTTTTAAGAAGTCCCTGGGTAGTGCAAATGGTTCACGTACCCAGCTGCTAACCAAAAGATTTGTTTGAGTCCGCACAGAAGTGCTTTAGAAGAAAGGCCTAGTTTTTAACATTTATTGAGCACTTACAGTATGCCACTACTGTACCAAATATTTTATATGGATTATTTTGTAACCATCTGAGGAGACAAGCACTATTATTTCCATGTTATAGATGAAGAAATGTATACTTAGAGATGTAGAGATATTTACCCAAAGTTCCACAGCTATTAATGGTGGAACTGGGACTTAAGCTTAGGTTTATCTGAGTGTTTACTAATTCTGTACACTGCCTTGGTTGCCTAGATTTACTGCACCCATGGCCTAGGCTGAAAAGTGTTCTTTTTCAGCAGAATAGACAACAAGAACTTAGTTCTAGAAATAATCCTTGAGTCCTTTTTTTTACGTCACTTTCCATATCCAGTCCATTAGCTCTCCTTGAAAAATACGGGATATTCACTACCCATCCACTTCTTTCCATTTCTACTGCTTTAGCCCTAATCCAAGTCACCATCATCTCTCATATTAGACTACAGAATAATTTCCTAGCAAGTCTCCAGCTGTCATTCATACTGCCCTACAACCCATTCTCCGTGGGGCAGCTAGAGAAATCTATTAAAAACATAAATCAAATAATGGCACTCTTTCACCTAAAACCTTCCACCGGTTTTCCTTTGAACTTAGAATAACATAAATTTCTTAGTGTGTCAAGACCTGCATAGACTGGTCCCTTCCTACCTCTCCAGTTCCATCTCCTACTGACCTTCCAGAGGCTCTGACTTGGCCCAGGCTCAGGGCCTTGTATCTGCTTTTCTCTTTGCCTGGAAAGTGCTTTGCCCAAATCTTAGCAAGTCTGAATCCTTTCCCACAAAGACCCTCCTGTGCTATACAGATGAGGATGTGTTCTCTGACCTACGTAATGAAGCTGAGTACTCTCCTGTACCCCTGCACCATTTCCCTCAGATTTATTTTGCTTGTAGTATTTACAAAGTCCTTTGCAGCAGCTAATTAATCACTGTCTGAAAATATTTGTTTATTCTTGGTACCCCCCTTCACTCCCCTGCCCCCGTAAGCTCCAAAGCACTGGACTTTGTCTGTGTTCTCCTTGGCTGTATCCCCAGCATTTTGGAACAGGCCCTGGAAATAGCACTCAAAAATATTTGTGAAGGTATATGTGAATAAGTAGCCCTGGTGACCCGAATGGTTGAACAACTTGGACGTTAACTGAAAGACTGGCAGTTCAAACCCACCCAGACACTTCCTAGAAGAAAGACCTGGAGATCTTCATCTGAAAAGACTACAGCCAAGAAAATCCTAAGGGACAGTTCTCCTCTGTTACAGGGGTCACTATGAGTTGAAATCAACTTGGTGGCACCTAATAACAACACACATGTGAAGAAATGAATGAATGAATGAATTTGCTTCAGAATTTTCCAAAGGACCACATTCTGGGGGTGCCAAACCTAGACAAACTGAACAGTGTGAAGCTATAATGTTCCTCTTGTCCTGCCAGCTGGATGTGGTATTTTGAAACAAGGCCTCCGTTTTGGACTCTAGACCAGAGCTCCTCCTGGGTGTGGCTTCCTCAGTTTCTGCCTTATTTGGCTCTCCTTCCGGTGGTGCAGTGGTTAAGAGCCAGAAGGTTAGCAGTTTGAATTCACCAACAGCTCCTTGGAAACCCTATGGGGCAGTTCTACTATGTCCTATAGGGTTGCTATGAGTCGGAATCGACTCAACGGCAACGGGTTTGGTTTTGGTTTTTCCCCCATAGAACTCGTTGCCATGGCCCTGATGGACTTGAGAATACTTGTAATGTGGTATTAGAAAACCGGAGCTCCACGACCTCTCCAAATATTGATTTCCGTACCTGAAAAATAGAAATGAAACTATCTAGAAGGGATGTTTTGAAGATTAAATAAGAAAACGGATATGAAAAACAAGTATTTGCTATTGTGATCACCTGTCTCTTAAGGTACTTTGGAGGAATGTGATAGTGAATGTGAAAGTGCTTTGTTAACACCAAATTCAGGAAGGTGTCTCCATCTCCTGACCGCTCAAGTCAGAAGTCTGGGTCATCTTTGAGGCCTTGTTTCCCTGCATCCCCACATCCAATTACCTACCAGGTCCTATTTATACTGCCTCCTTCCTGTAAAATGGGGATCCCCATTTAAACCCCCAAGAGGCCATGTATTTTATTAGATGAATTGACATGACTGGAGCTCGGATATATTTTGAAAATATTGGTTTCTTTCTGTTTACTGAGGAAAATTCATTTGTACCTTCCCCCCAAACATCCCTGCTTTTCGGTGGTGCACAAGTCTGTCCTGTGCTATGCTCATCAGGGAATCAGGATACTTTCTCATGCTTGCAGTTGTAACGACTGTCTTGCATGCAAACAGGGTGAAGGAATAAATCCTCCAACAATTTCCCCCTTGTATTCCTCATGTGGACTCCCTGTTGTGTTGTTGTTGTTGTTGGGTGCCATCAAGTCAGTTCTGACTCACAGTGACCCTATGGGATAGAGTAGAACTGCCCCATAGGGTTTCCAAGGAGTGGCTGGTGGATTTGAACTGCCAAACTTTTGGTTAGCCGCTAGGTGGCTCAAATGGTTAAGTGCTTGACTACTAACCAAAATGGTTGGCAGTTCAAACCCACCCAGAGGCACCTCAGAAGAAAGGCCTGGCAATCTCCTTCCAAAAGTCACAACCTTGAAAACCGTACAGAGCACCCATGGAGAAATGACTCGACAGCAACTTTTTTTTTTTTTGTTTGTTTTATTCTTCATATGATTTAAATAGTTGCTGAAACCTGATACAATTCCTCCTGGGTACCTCAGCAGGTCTACTTTACTTCTAACGTCTAATTGGCTGAAATAGTCAAGTGCTCTTAACGGACCGTCTTGCATGCCTACAGTCCTCCTTCATACTCTTAACCCAGGAAGAAGCTTATATTCTCATTTGCTTGCCTTGCACTTTTGTTGGGAGTTTACCACCTTAGTTTCTTGGTTTATTATGATTTTTTAATAAACTTCATTTCCTCATTCTTTTTTTTTCCTTCCCGTCTAATTATTTACCAGCTGGACTACTGTAATGGCTACTAAGTGGTTTCCCTGCCTTTAATCTCACACTTCTCCAATCTAACTTGCTGTTATTGTTATTACCTCATCCCCTCAGGGCCATCTCCTGACTTCCACAGTGACAATTAGGCAATCTGGGAAACAAATTAAGGCCAGAGCAACAGAGTTGGTGAAGCATGGCTCCTACCTTTCTTATCCATCTCAAAGGAGCTACTCTCAGTGTGCTAACTGTGGACCAAATAAGAGAGTAGTGTCCCAGCAGACCAATTCCAGGTCTGGCTGTTCACTAAATTGCTGATTAACCTGGGCAGCTCACATCACGTCTCTGTGTCTTAGTGTCCTCATCTGAAACAATGACAATAGTAATAGTTAATGTTTCTTTTGTATTTACTATGTGCCAGGCACTACTTTACCTTTTGATGTAAACATTATTATTGTTTGCATTTTACAGATGAGAAAAATGAGGCACAGAGAGGTTAAGGAACTGATCCAAAGGCACACAGCTAGGAAGTATTGGGGCTATGATTCAAACCCAGACATCTGCACTTGTATGCAAACTCAAAGTCTGTACTTGGATGCTGTAAAAGGAAGGAGTTGGATCAGATGAGCTTCTGGGGTCTTTCTAGCTCTAAAAATACCCTAAGTTCATATGCCAGAAAAGGCTGCTGGTTCCCCCAACAAACACAAAGGGCAGGAACAAAGCTATGTTAAGGTGTGACACTGCAGCCAGTACAGTTCATCCTCAGGCAGGAACATTGTCTAAATATAGAACCTCCCTTAACATTGGAGGGGCTGACAAAACTGGGTTAGTTGCTGGGTGAGGAGCTAGAGGCAGAGCAAGCTGAAAGGTGTGCGAACTGTTCAGTAGCGCTGCATAACTGCGTAACAATGTAGGGCAAGATTTCTCCCTGAGCTCTGCACTGCTTGCATCACTGCTTTCATTGCACGTCCTTTTGCGGGATTATATGATGCTGATGAAGGTAGATTACTTTATGAATCAATCTGCCTCTCACAGAAAACAGGGCATTTTGCCAAACCCTTTTCCACCAGGATGATAATTTCATGTCTTTAGGTTGACTTTCTTTGCATTTGTTTGTTAGTTGCAAGAAAAACTCTGGCATGTGTCTGATCCATGCACAGCTGGATTGTTTTGGGGCATGCATGTCTTCTGGCAATGTTAACTTCCTCCTCTGGTCTGCTCTTTGGAAGACGTTTCTAGAACCTTTAAATCCTTCACTAGATCTTTAGCCAAAGACATTTGAAGGGCTTCATAAACATAATTCCATTAATCTATACAATGTTAATGGAACAATGTGGAAGAAAGAGTACCATGAAAACAGAGCTGGGACATGGGGCTGAACACCTGAGATGTAGAGCTGGTTCTGCTACTTACTAGCTCTGTGATTTGGGGGAAAGTCCTTTAGTCTTTCTGAGATTTTTTTTTTCTTCTTCCTTTATTTAAAAAATAGGACTATTGTAAAAATACTTCTCTGTCTGCTACACAAGTTGTTATGAGGATAAGTAATGATTTACATTGATATAGCTCTTGAATGTTTACAAAGCACGTTCAGGTAAAAAAAATTACGTTATTTTTTCTCCTTCCAACCATCCTGCGAGATAGATAATTTTCTGTAATGTTGCTGATCAGTGCATAATTTAGAGAAATATTTACTTGCTAAAGGCAACACAGCTGGTAAATAGAAAGGACTTGTTTGTTCTCCACTCTATTTGCCTCACTCTGTAGTGCTTAGGAAAACACTTGACCCATGGTAAATGCTCAACAAGTATTTGTTGAATGAATAAAGGAGTGAATGAACCTTTATTTCCTGATAGAAACAAACATGTGAATGTTTCGGAACACTTGAGCTGAGAGTAGTGTATTAAGTCAAATATACAGTTTTACTCATTCATGTACACACAAAAAAAATTTGTTGAATGCTTACTAGGTGCCAGGCCTGAGTCTAGGTGCTAGACATGCAGCTGTGACAAAACAGACTAAGTTCCCATTCAGGTAGAGCTTACATTCTAGTGGGAAAACAGACAGTAGACAAACAAACTTCTATCTTGATGTGAAATTCCATGGAGAAAATTACACAGAGTAATGGGAATAGGGATTATGGGATGGGGGAGAAGGAAAGAAGTAGTCAGGAGAGGCCTTTCTGATAAGGTGACCTTTAAGCAGAGACATGGAAGAAGTGAGGTATATCTAGGGAAAGATTATTTCAGGCCAAGGAAATAGCAAGTGAAAAGGGTGGAAGTGTGCTTGGGATCTTCAAAAAACGGCAAGGAAGCCAGTGTGGGAGAGAGATGGGATTAGAGGTCAAAAAGTTATGGGAGGCCCTGTCATGTGGGCCACGTAAGTCAGTTCGGGGACTCTTGGCTGTTATTATGAGATGGAGAGTCATTGGAGGGTTTTGCACAGAGGAATGACCTGATCTAACTATGTTTTAAAAGGATCCTTACAGTTGCTGTGTGGAGAATAGATGGCAGGAGGGCAAAGGTGAAAGGAGATAAACCAAAGCTGTTTCAATAATCTAGGTAAGAGAGGGAGGTAGTTAGAAACAGTCAGATTCTGAATATATTTTGAGGGTAGAACTGACAGGATTTGATAATGAGTTGGATGTGGAGTGTGAGAGAAAATGTGTCAAGGGTGACTCCAAGGTTTTTTTTTTTTTTTTAATTTTATATAATAAAATATATATAACAAAATATTTTCCATTTTAACTATTTTTACGTATATAATTCAGTGACATTAATTATGTTTATCATGTTGTGCAACCATCACCACTACACGTTTCCAAATTTTTCATCACCCTTAACAGAAACTCAGTAACACTTAAACAGTAACTCCCTATTTCCCACTCCCACCTGCCCCTGGTAACCACTAATAAACTTTGGTCCATATGCATTTGCCTGTTCTGGATATTTCATTTAAGTGGGATCATACAATGTTTGTTCTTTTGCCTCTGATTTATTTCATTCAGCATAATGTTTTTAAGGTTCATCCAAGTCTTAGCATGTAGCAGAACTTCATTTCCCTATGGCTGAGTAAGAGTCCATTGCATGAATATACCACATTTTGTTTATTCATTTATCTGTTGATGGATGCTTGGGTTATTTCCACCTTTTGGATACTGTACATAATGCTGCAATGAACATTGGTATACACATGTATGCTTAGTCCTGCTTTCAAGTCTTGGTGGTTTAGTGGTAGAATTCTTGCCTTCCATGCAGGAACCCCTGGTTTGATTCCTGGCCAATGCACCTCAAGCACAGCCACCACCCATCTGTCAGTGGAGGTTTGTGTGTTGCTGTGATGCTGAACAGGTTTCAGCAGAGCTTCCAGACTAAGACAGACTAGGAAGAAAGGCCTGGTGATCTACTTCCAAAAACTGGCCAGAGAAAACCCTATGGATCACAACAGACAGATCCTGTTGTGCATGGGTTTGCCTTGAGTCAAGGACCAACTCCAAGGCAGCTAACAACGACGGTAATTCTGTTTCACTTTTCGAGGCATAGCCAAAATGTTTTTCACAGTGACTGCACCATTTTACAATCCCAGCAGCAGTAAATGAGGGCTCCAATTTCTCCACATCCTTGTCAACACTTGTTTTCCATTTTTCTCATAATAGCCATTCTAGTGGGGGTAAGGTGGTCTCTCATTGTGGTTTTGATTTGCATTTCCCTAATGGCTAATGAAGGAGCCCTGGTGGTGCAATGGTTAAGCCCTCTACTACTAACTGAAAGGTCGGTTGTTTGAACTGACTAGCTGCTCTGCAGAAGAAAAGACCTGGCGATCTGCTCCAGTAAGGATTAGAGCCTAAGAAAGCCTATGGAGCAGTTCTACTCTGTCCTATAGGGTCGCTATGAGTAGAAATCAACTCAATGGCACACAACAACAACAACAACAACAACAACGACTAATGATGGGAGCATTGGTGGTTCAGTGGTAGAATTCTTCTCTTCCATGATGGAGACCCTAGTTTGATTCCTGGCCAATGAAGCTCATGCTCAGTTACCACCTGCCTGTAAGTGGAGGCTTAGGTGTTGCTATGGTGCTGAACAGGTTTCAGTGGAGCTTCCATGCTAAGATGGACAAGGAAGAAAGGTCTCGCAATCTACTTCTGAAAATCAGCCAATAAAAACCCTGTGGATCACAGCAGTCTGATCTGCAACTGATCATGGAGATGAGGCAGGACTGGGCAATGTTTTGTTCCATTGTGCATGGAGTTGCCATGAGTTAGGGCCAACAGAATGGCAGCTAACAACATCAACAAATGACTAATAACACTGAGTATCTTTTCATGTGCTTACTGGCCAATTGTATACCTTCTTTGGTGAAATGCCTATTCAAGTCCTTTACTCGTGTTTTTGATTGGGTTATTTGTCTTTTTGTTGTTAAGTTGTAGGAGTTCTTTATATATTTGAATATTAAACCCTTATCAGATATATGCTCTAAAATACTTTCTCCCATTCTGTGTTGTTGTTGTTAAGTTCCGACTCCTAGCGACCCCATGTACAACAGAATGAAACACTGCCTGGTCCTGCACCATCCTCACAATCGTTGTTATGCTTGAGACCATTGTTGCAGCCACTGTGTCAATCCATCTAATTGAGGGTCTTCCTCTTTTTCGCTGATCCTCTACTTTACCAAACATGATGTCCTTCTCCAGGGACTGATCCCTCCTGATAACACTTCCAAAGTATGTGAGACATAGTCTCACCATCCTTGCTTCTAAGGACCATTCTGATTGTACTTCTTCCAAGACGGATTTTTCGATCTTTTGGTAGTCCATGGTATATTCAATAGTCTTTGCCAACAGCACAATTCAAAGGCATCAGTTCTTCTTCGGTCTTCCTTATTCATTGTCCAGCTTTTGCATTCATGTGAGGTGATTGAAAACACCATGGCTTGGGGCAGGCACACCTTAGTTTTCAAGGTGACATCTTTGCTTTTCAATGCTTAAAGAGTTCTTTTGCAGCAGATTTCCCATTCTGTAGGTTGTTACTTTACTTTGTTGATAAAGTTCTTTGATGCACGAAAGACTGTCCTAACAGTTTCATGGTTTAGTTCTTATATTTTAGGTAATTGATCCATTTTGAGTTAATTTTTGTATATAGTGTGAAGTATGGGTCCACTTTCACTTTTCTGCAGGTTAAGATGCAGTTGCCCCAGCACCATTAATTGAAGAGACACTTGTTTCCCACTGAATGGATTTAGCACCTTTGTCAAAAATCAATTGACCATAGATATATGGATTTATTTCTGGACTCTTAATTCTATTGTGTTGGTCTACATGTCTGTCCTTATACCAATACCAGACTATTTTGATCACTGTAGCTTTACGATATGTTTTGAAATCAGAGGTGTGAGTCCTCCTATTTTGTTCTCCTTTTTCAAGATTGCTTTGGCTATTCAGGGCTTCTTATCATTCCATATAAATTTGAGGATTGGCTTTCCATGCAAAGAAGGCTGTTGGAATTTTGATGGGAATTGTGTTGAATCTATAGATTGCTTTGGTTAGTATTGACATCTTAACAATATTAAGTCTTCCAATCCATGAATATGAAATGTCCTGTCATTTATTTAGGTCTTTAATTTCTCTCAGTAATGTTTTATAGTTTTCCATATATAAGTTTTACATTTCCTTGGTTAAATTTATTCCTAAGTATTTTATTCTTTTAGATGGTATTGTAAATGGAATTGTTTTCTTAATTATCTCCTCAGATTGTGTACTACTGGCATATAAAAACTGAACTGATTTTTATGTTTTGACCTTGTACCCCGATATTTTGCTGAATTCGTTTATTAGCTCTAGTAGCTTTCTTGTGGATTTTTTGAGATTTTCTACATATAGGATCATGTTATCTGTGAATAGGGAGTTTTACTTCTTCCTTCCTGACTTGAATACGTTTTATTTCTTTTTCTTGCCTAACAACTCTGGCTAGGACTTCCAATATAATATTAAATGGAGTCAGAGTGGGCATCCCTGCCTTGTTCCTGATCTTAAGGAGAAATGTCTAAGATTTTCCCCATTGAGTATGATTTTAGCTGTGGGTTTTTTTTTCATAAATGTCTTATATCATATTGAGGAATTTCCCTTTGATTCCTAGTTTGTTGAGTGTTCTGTCATAAAAGGGTGTTGGATTTTACCAAACGTCTTTTCTGTATTGATTGAGATGATCATATGGCTATTTTCCTTTGTGCAATGTATTTTGTTGATTGATTTTCTAATGCTGAACCACTCTTGCATTCCTGGAATAAATCCCACTCTGTCATGGTGTATAATCCTTTTAATATGCTGTTGGATTTGGTTTGCTAGTATTTTGTTGAGGATTTTTGCACATGTATTCATAAAGGATACTATTCTGTAAATTTCTTTTTCTTACCATGTTTCTGTCTGGTTTTCGTATCAGGGTAATGCTGGAATCATAGAATGACTTAGAAAATGTTTCCTTCTCTTCTATTTTTTGGAAGAGTTTAGGAAGGATTGGTGTTAATTCTTCTTTAAATGTTTGGTAGAATTCTTTAGTTAAGCCATCTAGTCCAGGACTTTTACTTATTTATTGGGAGGCTTTTTTTTTTTTTAGTATTGATTCAATCTCTTCCCTTGTTAAGGGTCTATTGAGATTTTCCATTTGTTCTTGAGTCAATTTAGGTAGTTCATGTTTCCAGGTACTTGCACATTTCATCTGGGTTATCTAATTTGTTGGTGTAAAATTATTCATAGTATTCTCTTGTGATCCTTTTTATTTCTGAAGGGTCAGTATAATATCCCCAGTTTCACTTCTGATTTTAGTTATTTGCATCGTCTCTCTTTTTTTCTTTGTCAGTCTAGCTAAAAGCTTGTCAATTTTACTGATCTTTTCAAAAAACCATCTTTTGGTTTTATTGATTCTCTCCATTGTTTTTCTAGTCTCTATTTCATTTATTTCTGTTCTGATCTTTGTTATTTCCTTTGTTCTGTTAACTTTGGGCTTAGACTTTTCTTTTTCTAGTTTCTCAAGGTGTAAAGTTAGGCTATTGATTTGAAATCTTTGTTTTTAAATGTAGATGGTTTGTTGTTGTTGTCGTTGTTAGGTGCTGTCACATAGTGACCCTATGTACAACAGAATGAAATACTGACTGGTCCTGCGCCATGCTCACAATCATTGCTTTGCTCGAGCCTATTGTTGCAGCCACTTGTGTCAATCCACTTCATTGAGAGTCTTCCTCTCTTTTGCTGACCTTGTACTTTACCAAGCATGATGTCCTTCCCAGGGACTGATCCCTCTTGATAACATGTCCAAAGCACCTGAGATGAAGTCTTGCTATCCTAGTTTCTAAGGAGCATTCTGGCTGTACTTCTCTCAAGACAGATTTGTTTGTTCTTCTGGAAGTCGATGGTATATTCAATATTCTTTACCAACACCATAATTCAAAGACATCAATTCTTCTTTGGTCTTCCTTATTCATTGTCCTGCTATCGCATGCATATGAGGCAATTGAAAATACCATGGCATGAGTCAGGCACACCTTAGTCCTCAAACTGACATCTTTGCTTTTTAATACTTTAAAGAAGTCTTTTGCAGCAGATTTGCTCAATGCAGTAGATCGTTTGATTTCTTGACTGCTTCTTCCATGGGCATTGATTGTGTATCCAGGTAAAATGAAATCCTCGATGACTTCAATATTTTCTCCATTTATCATGATGCTGCTTATTGGTCCAGTTGTGAGGATTTTTGTTTTCTTTATGCTGAGGTGTAATCCATACTGAAGGCTGTAGTCTTTGATCTTCATCAGTAGGTGCTTCAAGTCTTCTTCACTTTCAGCAAGTAAGGTTGTGTCATCTGCATATCGCAGGTTGTTAATGAGTCTTCCTCCAATCCTGATGCTATATTCTTCTTCATATAGTCCAGATTCTCAGATTATTTGCTCAGCATATAGAATGAGTAAGTATGGTGAAAGGATACAACCCTGACATGTTTCCTGATTTTAAACCATGCAGTATCTTCTTGTCTGTTTGAACTACTGTCTCTAGGTCTATGTAAAGTTCCTCATGAACACAATTAAGTGTTCTGGAATTCCCAGTCTTCTCAATGTTATTGATAATTTGTAATGATTCACACAGTCGAATGCCTTTGCATAGTCAATAAAACACAGGTAAACATTTTTCTAGTATTCTCTGCTTTCAGCCAGGATCCGTCTGACATCAGCAATGATATCCCTGATTCCACATCCTCTTCTGAATCTGGCTTGAATTTCTGGTACTTACCTGTTGATGTACTGCTGCAACCAGTTTTGAATTATCTTCAGCAAAATTTTACTTGTGTGTGATATTAATGATATTGTTCAATAATTTCCACATTCTGTTGGAGCACTTTCTTTGGAACAGGCACAAGTATTGATCTCTTCGTCGGTTGGCCAGGAAGCTGTCTTCCAAATTTCTTGGCATAGATGAGTGAACGCTTCCAGTGGTGCATCCAGTTGTTAAAACCTCTCAAATGGTATTCCATCAGTTCTTGGAGCCTTGTTTTTTGCCAATGCCTTTGGTGCAGCTTGGACTTCTTGCTTCAGTACCATTGGTTCTTGATCATACGCTACTTCCTGAAATGGTTGAATGTCGACCAATTACTTTTGGTACATTGACTTTGTCTATTCCTTCCATCTTCTTTTGATGCTTCCTGTGTCATTCAATATTTTCCCTATAGAACCCTTCAAAATTGCAACTTGAGGCTTGAATTTCTTCTGTTCCTTCGGCTTTAGAAATGCTAAGCACGTTCTTCCCTTTTGGTTTTCTAACTCCAAGTCTTTGCACATTTGTTTATAATACTTTGTCTTCTAGAGCGGCCCTTTGAAATCTTCTGTTCTGCTCTTTTACTTCATCATTTCTTCCATTCACTTTAGCTAGTCTAGGTTCAAGAGCAAGTTTCAGAGTCTCTTCTGACATCCATTTTGGTCTTTTCTTTATTTACTGTTTTTTTTAATGATCTTTTGCTTTCTTCATGTATGATGTCTGTCATGGATTGAATTGTGTCTCCCAAAAATATATGTCAACTCAGCTAGGCCGGGATTCCCAGTATTGGGTGATTGTCCACCATTGTGTTATCTGATGTGATTTTACTATGTGTTGTAAATCCTACCTCTATGATGTTAATGAGGCAGGATTAGAGGCAGGTATATTAATGAGGCAAGACTCAATCTACAAGACTAGGTTGTATCTTGAGTCAATCTCTTTTGACATATAAAAGAGAGAAGTGAGCAGAGAGACAGGGGAACCTCATTACCACCGAACAAGAAGAGCCAGGCATGTGTGTCCTTTGGACGTGGGGTCCCTGGCCTGAGAAGCTCCTAGACCAGGGGAAGATTGATGACAAGCAACTTTCCCCAGAGCTGACAGAGAAAGCCTTCCCCTGGAGCTGGCACCCTGAATTTGGACTTCTAGACTCTTAGACTGTGAAAGAATAAATTTCTCTTTGTTAAAGCCGTCCACTCATGGTATTCTGGTATAGCAGCACTAGGTAACTAGAACAATGTCCTTGATGTCATTCCACAGCCCCTCTGGTCTTCGGTCATTCGTGTTCAATACGTCTAATCTATTCTTGAGATGGTTTCTAAATTCAGGCGGGATATACTCAAGGTCATACTTTGGTTCTTGTAGACTTGTTTTAATTTTCCTCAGCTTCAGCTTGAACTTGCATGTTAGCAATTGATGATGGTCTATTCTGCAATCAGCCCCTGACTTTATTCTGACTGATGATATTGAGCTTCTCCAATGTCTTTTTCCACAGATGTGGTCGATTTGTTTACTGTGTATTCCACCCAGTGAGGATAGTCACCTTTTATGTTGTTGAAAAAACATATTTGCAATGAATAAGTCGTTCATCTTGCAAAATTCTATCTTGTGATCTCCAGTGTTGTTTCTATCACCAAGGCCATATTTTCCAACTGCTGATCTTTGTTCTTTGTTTCCAACTTTAGCATTCCAATCACAAGTAATTATCAATTTGTCTTGATTGCATGTTTGATCAATTTCAGACTGCAGAAGTTGGTAAAAATCTTCAATTTCTTCATCTTTGGCATTAGTGGTTGGTGTGTAAATTTGAATAACAGTCATATTAAGTGGTCATTCTTATAGGTGTATGGATATTATCGTATCACTGACAGCATTGTACTTCAGGATAGATCTTGAAATTTTCATTTTGACGAACGCAATGCCATCCCTCTTCAATTTGTCATTCCCAGCATAGTAGACCATATGATTGTCTGATGCAAATGGCCAATACCAGTCCATTTCAGCTCATTAATGCCTAGGATATCTATCTTTATGTATTCCATTTCATTTTTGACAGCTTTCAATTTTCCTACATTCATACTTCATACATTCCATGTTCCAATTTTAATGGTTGTTTACAGCTGATTCTTCTCATTATAAGTTGTTCCACATCAGCAAATTAAGGTCCTGAAAGCTTTACTCCATCCATATTATTAAGATCAACTGTACTGTGAGGAGGCAACTCTTCCCCAGTTGTATTGAGTGCCTTACAACCTGAGGGGCTTGTTTTCCAGCACTATATGAATGTTCTGCTGCTATTCAAAAGGTTTTCTCTGGCCAATTTTTCCGGAAATAGACTGCCAGGTTCTTCTTCCTAGTCTGTCTTAGCCTGGAAGCTCCACTGAAACCTGTCTACCATGGGTGATCCTGCTGGTATTTGAAATACTGGTGGCATATTTTCCAGGATCATAGCAACACACAAGCCACCACAGTATGAAACTGACAGACAAGTGATGGTTTCTTTTTAAATGTCCTTGGATAGAGAAAGTATTAGACATTAAACTGATAAGAACGTATACTATACTTGATCTCAGCCAAAAGGCTGAGAAGTGATGTTTACCGTTATTAAATTTCCCTCTGAGAACCGCCACAGCTGCATCCCATAAGGTTTGATATTTTGTGCTTTCATTTTCATTTGAGTCTAAATATTTCTGATTTCTTTTTTGATTTCTACCTTATCCCATCGGTTGTTTAACAATGTGCTATTTAATTTCCATATATTTGTGAAATTTCCAGTATTTCTTTTGTAATTAATTCCTAGTTTCATTTCATTATGGTGGGAGAAGATACCTTGTATGATTTCAACATTTTTAAATTTATTGAGGCTTGTTTTTGTGACCTAGCATGTATTGTATCCTTGAGAATGATCCATGTGCACTGGAGAATGATTCATGTGTACTGGAGAAGAATGGGTATTATTTTTTTGTTGGGTAGAGTATTCTATACATGTCTGTTAGGTCTGGTTAGTATTTTTTTTTTTAAATCACGTTGCTGTTGAGTTGATTTTGACTCATAAGGACCCTATAGGACTGCCCTGTATGGTTTCCAAAACTGTAATCTTTATGGAAGCAAACTGCCACATCTTTCTCCAGTGGAATGGCTGGTGGGTTCTGGTGGGTTCAAACCACTGACTTGTCGGTTAGCAGCTGAGCGCTTAACCACTGTGCCACCAGAGTTGTTATAGAGTTGTTCACATCCTCTATTTTCTTATTGTTCTTTTTTTCTAGCTGTTATGTCCGTTATTGAAAGTTTGCCCTATTAACTCCAGAGCCAGAGATTGGTCCCCTCTCTGAGAATGCAGCCATGGTCTACATTCACTGTGGCTGCAGCTGCTGCACCAGGAGGAGGAGGAGAGGAAACAGTAGAAAAAGAAGTTTTTCTACTGTTTAAAAGTCATCTTTTTCTTGTTTCAGCATGTGGTTAATTGCTGCAATTCTCTACTTGCTTTCTAGAGTTCTTACGGAGTTAATATTACAGACGTCTAGTTGCCCTTTTCGGTCCTTGCGTGGGAGGATCAGGGTCTTAGACCTGCTCACGCCACCATCTTCTCAGTTGTCAGGTAATTAAATGTTTTGACTCACAGGGATCTTTGGTGATGGCTGATAGATTATAGTGTCCTTGTAATGTAATATCAAAGACGATAAGCTTTGAACTGGTTGGAACGATGTCATAACACTTGTATGACCTCTTGAATAGCGGGTAAACACCACTTTCAAATTCTGTTGTTGTTCGGTGCCGTTGAGTTGGTTCTGACTCATAGCAACCCTACGTACAACAGAATGAAACATTGCCCTGTCCTCCACCATCTTCACAATCATTGTTATGCTTGAGCCCATTGTTGCAGCCACTGTGTCAATCCATCTCATTGAGGGTCTTCCTCTTTTTCGCCGACCCTCTATGAAGTATAATGTCCTTCTCCAGGGACTGATCGCTCCTGATAACATGTCCAAAGTACATGAGACGATGTCTTGCCATCCTTGCTTTTTCTTCTAACGCCATCTTCTTTAGCATGTCAGCTCCAGTGGTCCCTGGTGCTGCTGCTACCACTGCTGCAACTACCGTCACTACAGTCTGACTCCAAGGTTTTCGATGACAGCAACGGGAAGAATTGAGAGCTATTGAGATTATAAATTCTGTAGGAGGAGCAGGTTCAGGGTGATAATGGGGAGACCAGTTTACTTTTGGAGATGCTATGTTAATTTGAGGTTCATCATGAACTTCCAAGTAGAAATGTTGTGTAGAATATTGGATAGATGACTCTGGAGGTCAGGGAAAAGGTCCAATCTAGAGATAAAAACTTGGGAATTGTTAGCATATTGAAGATATTTAAATCTATGAGGCTGAATGAGATCATCTAGGGAGTAAATGTGGATAAAGAATAGATTCAAAGTTTGAGTCCTTGTGCCTTCCTCCTTTTAGAGGTCAGGAAAATGAGAAGCAATAGGCAGAAGACATTGAGAAGGAGGAATTGAGGTAGGAGGAAAACCAGAATGGAGAGCTGATGTAGAACCTGACGGAAGAAGCATTCCAACAATATTTCAAATATGATTCCACAGAAGACAGAGTGGAAGATTGCTAGAGTGATTAACTCAATTCATATCTTGCTGACTAGTTGAGTTAGGTGAAAACTAAGTTGTTCCCATTTGGTTTGACTATTTGGAAGTAATTAGCTAACCTTGACAAAAGTTGTTGAGGTATAGGTGAGGACAAAATTCTGATTGGAGTGGATTCAAGAAAAAATGGTAGGAGAGGAAGTGGAGATGGCAAGTATAGATGCTTTGGAGTTTTGCTGCAAAGGGCAACAGAAAAACAGTGTCATAACTGGAGAATATTTTAATGTCCAAGGAGAGGGAGGTTTGTTTGTTTATTTGCTCATTAAGAGGGGAATAGTAAAGCATACTAATGGGAATGATCCTACAGAAAGGGAAAAATTAATTATGTAGGTGAAAGAAGGGAGAATTGCTGCGATGATGTCCATGAGTCAGTGAGAGAGATGAGATCCAGGCAGCAAGAGGAGGGGTTAGCTTTAGACAGGAGCGTGGAGAGCAGATTCATTGTCACAGGAGAAAAGGCAGAATATATGGGTACAGACACTGGTAGGTTGTTTGATATACAGATGGGAGCACGTGGAAGTTTTCTTTGATTGCTTCTACTTTCTTAGCCTTATAGGAAGCAAGGCCATCAGCTAAGAGTGAGGAGGGGGAAGAGTAGGACTTACGAAGAGATGTAACATCCAGGAGAGTAGGAGAGTGAATGGACTAAGAAAATGTAGGATTTCCAGGAAGCATTTTATAAAAATGTAATGGATTATTTTAATGACCAGAAACCAAAGGCTAACAACTTCATACATTTTTTTGACAGCATACCCTTGGAAGCCATGCTGCAGGCCTTGGGATCAAAGAAGGGTAATAAGTGGTCCCCGACCTCCAGGAATTTAAAATTGAATGTAAGAGACAAATAATAACACATGAAAAATTCAAATACTATTTAAAACAATAGAAGAAATGTCTGTGACAGGAAGCGTGTAAAATTACCAAATATGTTTAAGAAGTTTATAGGAAGGAGAGAGGTGAAGTAGAGGTGATATGATGGCTGGGCTTGGGGGAATAGACAAATTCATAGATGTGAGGGTGAAGATACAGGAGATAACACTACTAAAGACTAAATCCTGAAGGGAAAGAAATAAGGAAATATCACCCTGGTGGCACAGTGGTTAAGACCTATGGCTACTAACCAAAAGGCCAGCAGTTCAAATCCACCTGCTGCTCCTTGGAAACACTATGGGGCAGTTCTATTTTGTGCTATAGGGTCGCTATGAGTTGGAATTGAATCATCTCGATGGTAATGGGTTTGGTTTTCGGTTTTTACGTTGCATGCATATTTATCTGAAATTCAAATTTAACTGAGTGTCCAGCATTCTAAGTTACTAAATCTGACAACTTTATCACCAAGCTTTAGGGAAACCAAAAGAACGTTGTTTTGAACAAAGGGAAGGGAGACTTGCAAGAACGAAAAATGCATTTAGTGGTGGCAAATGCTTCAGTGAAGCTGTGGAAATGAGATATTGTCATTAGGACACCATTGGCAGGCTTTGATACAGCAGTGAAGGCAGAAGCTCATGGTAACAGATATGGATCACTCAGTAGAGAGGTTTGCAGTAAGAAAGGAGAGAAATACCCAGTCTGAGGCCAAATGTGGAAATGGAACCTAGGCTCTGGGCTCTCAGGATGATGTATATATTTAGATAATGCATGAACAACCAAAAGCCAATCTTTGAGGTACTCTGTAAAGGTGGAAATTGGCCATATGGTGGAGTCATAGCTTAACTGGCTTTGTACTCAGGGCTCAGGCATCTTCTGGTGGGGAGCAAGACCAGGGAAGGAGATACCATTACTGCAAATGAAGTATGAGAGAGAAAAAGGAACGGCAATCCTACCGTTGTCAAAATGTTCATTTTAATTTAGTTGTAGACCAAATTCAGATACTACCAGATGGAAACTGGATTATGAGTTTTAGGTTATATGCTGCTTGATAGAAATACACTCTTAATACACTCTTTATCCAGGAGGGCCTGCCCTATAGTGGAGTTTCCTTCATTATGGCTGTATAAATGCAAGCTTCAAAGAAATTCCACAAGAGCCAAGAACTGCTATGAAAAAGCAATAGTACAACTTTTCCTGCCTGGCCACCAGAGGTGGGGGCTTGGTCACTGAGGATATCAAGTCCAAGGGCTGTTCACTATCAATGGGTAGAAGTATCAGAATGACAGTGACATATGCTTCTCAAGCAACTTTTTATCCTTAGGGGCCTCAAAGTTCCATGTTATCATTGTAGAATATTTATTGTTAAAATGCCTGACCCCTGTAAAAAACGGTGACAGCTTTTTGAAGGGGTTTCCAAAAGTGAGGGTTAACAGAGTGACCTTTGACTATAACTGCTAATGGATTAGGGTCAGGGACAGCTGAGTGCTCACAGATCTTAAGGATATTGTCATCTATCTTTCTCTCTGAATGGAGTGTTCATCTTGCCAGTTCCTGTAGTTAATTAAATTGTTAACTCCATCTATTTATAGCAGCCAACACTTCACTGGTATGTAGTAAATGCTGATTATTAATCAGGGGGCTCTACTGACTCAGGGTGGAACGGAATGTAATTATTCAAATTAGATTTAGGCCAAGGTCCAGTGACCTCACAGGCAGCATCCTGATTCTGCAAGCGCTAGTTTCCGTAAACTGTGTCTCTGCAAGACGTAGAGATTCCAATCTTCGGGAACCTTGGGGTGAATAGTGATGCTGAGTTTAGGCATCTCCCGGCATCCTTAAAAGGATTGCGTTCTCTGCTATAAATGTACCTATGCACCTGCCAGCTCATGACTCAAAATCAGCTTCATCGAGTAAATCATTATACAAGGTAGCTATGGATGTAGAATTTTAATAGTAAATCAATGAAAGTTAATTTTCATGGACACTGTTACAGAGGCTGTTCACCAAGCCTGTCTCCTATCATATATCACATTACTTAACACTTTGGGAGAAAAACTAAGATTTTATGTAGGTGATTAAAAAAATAATAAAAAGACAGACATTGGAATGACCCAAGCTGCCTGACTAGATTTGACCAAATGTCCTCCCCAACATTTACCATTTAGGCCTTTAGTGAGAAATTAGGATACTCTCAGGGTAGGTAGGAGTCCTTGGGTGGTCCAAATGGTTAAACGCTTGACTGCTACCAAGAGGTTGGTGGTTTGAACCCACCCACAGGTGCCTTGGAAGAAAGGTCTGGTGGTCTAATTTTGAGAAATCAGTCACTGAAAACCTGGTGGAGCACAGTTTTACTCTAACACACATGGGATTGCCAGGACTTAAAATTGACTCGACGGCAACTTTCTTTTTTTTTTTTTTTTTTTCGGTTCAGGGTAGGAAGAATGGAGGAAGAACATCTAAGAGGAGTTCTCTGGGGAGTTTGCAGCTACTCTGAGAGGGAGCTTCAGATAAAGGAAGAATTGGTCCTCCCACATCAAGCACTGATTCAGGAGTCAGGTGAGACCAGCATGGCTGCTCCCTCACCTCCCCCAACCCCTTAGGTTAGATACATGTTATTCTGAGCTGTTGCTGCTTGTGGGCCTCTCAGCTTTTCAAATAAAAGTGTGCTGACCAAGTGAAAATGAGCTTCCCTTTTATTCTATAGAATCAAGTATTTAGCACTTGAGGGTCTTTTCATTGTCATTTGGATGTTCTGAGAAATCTGGAAAGTGCTTTTAACTTCCTGGTGGGTGGAGAGGGGAATAAGTGATTTAAATGTATTGCCATTTACCTGGTGTTTGTCTTAGTCAGGGATTGTTTGATTCCAAATAACAGAAATCCTCTAAAACGAGCTTGAGCAAAAATGGGTGATTTTATTAAGTAGGTACAGGGATATCTACTCAAGAGCAGGATGTTCAGCTGGGTCTCACAAGGATCCACACCAAGACCGTGTCTCAGTTCTTTCTGAGTATTTGCTCCTTCTTCATTTCCTCCAAGGACTGACTTTCTCTTAGCTTATATATGGCTCATCATGGATGCCTTCATACGGTACCTTCAATCTCAGAGTTACAAGATGTTCCTGGTCTAGGCCCCATAGCTGTCTGATTTAATCTCATTGCTTTTATTCCTCCAAATATATATATAGTATTTTTTATGGAATTATACTTCAAATAACATAAGATTCACCATTTTAAACCGTCAGAGGATTTTTTTTTGCATATTCCCTAATTCCCTATAGCTGTACGACCATCACCACTATCTAATTACAGAATATTTTCATCACCCCAACAAGAAACCTCATACCTATTAACTTTTAGTCCTAATTCCGCCTTTCCCCCATCCCCTGGCAACCACTTCCTGTATGGATTTTCCTATTCTGGACATTACCATATAAATGGAATCATACATCTGTGGCCTTTTGTGACTGACTTCTTTCACTTAGCATGTTTTCAAGGTTCATCCATGTTGTAGCATGTAACACTATTTCATTTCTTTTTATGGCTGAATAATTTTCCCTTGTATGGATATAACACATTTTGTTTAACCATTCATCAGCTGATGCCCATTTGGGTTGTTTCCAGTTTTTGGCTATTATGAATAATGCTTCTATGAACATTGGTGTGAAAGTTCTTTTTTTGTGTGTGTGTGAGGATGGTGCAGGACCGGGCAGTGTTTTGTTCTGTTGTACGTAGGGTTGCTATGAGTTGGAACCGACCTGACGACACCTAACCACCACCACCACAACAACATATATGTGCAGTTCTGTCTGTGTATACCTAACAGTGGAATTGCTGGGTCGTGTGGTCAGTTTGGAAACCCTGGTGGTGTAGTGGTTAAGAGCTATGGCTGCTAACCAAAAGGTGGGCGGTTCGAATCCACCAGGCACTCCTTGGAAGCCCTATGGGGCAGTTCTACTCTGTCCTTTAGGGTCACTTTGAGTCGAATTGACTCTATGGCAATGGGTTTGGGTTTTTTTTGGTTTACGGTCAATTCTATGTTTAACTCTTTGAGGAACTGCCAGACGGTTTTCCACAGCAGCTGCTCCATTTTACATTCCCACCAGCAATATGTGAGGCCCACTGCTTTTTAGTTCTAAATTACTGGGAGACAGAGTCTGATTGTCCCATCTAGACCTCAGGATTAGTTGCCTTTGCTCAGTTCAATACAGCTCAAGATGGAGGTGGGCAATAGGGGGCCGAAGTAGGATGGTCATATGGCACAGTTACATAGGCAGAGGCCCCCTGTGGAGCAGTTCTCAGAGAAGAAGGATGGGCTGGATATTTTGGAAATTTTTCCTTCCTGTTTAACCCCACCCTCAACATACCACCTTTAAAATGGTCCAGGATCATGAAAGCGGTCAGTTGATGATAACCTCAAACTTCTTTCTAAGACAAGGCACGGAACTCTCTAGTGACTAGTAAAAGGTAATTTGTTCACTTTGAATAGATATTTCTTACATCAAATCTGTGAGGCAAATAAAAACTCCAATCCAACGTGGAGCTGTTAACCAACACGTCCAAGATCATAAAGTATGGTAGTGACAGTCCCGGAATTAGCACTTGGAACCTCAGTGCTACTGATTGGATTCTCAGGCCACCTGTTGGCTGGAACCTTAATTATTGTCCTTCCTTGTTATTTTAGGACCCGAATTTCCATTCTTTATTCTTGCCTTCAGGGAATTTGTAGACAAAACCTCACTTAAATGCATTCCAAAATGAGCTGCTTTATCAAAATCCCAGGATGCCGTCAAGCCCATCTGTTTCCTCTGCTGCATTAACTTATTTGTTGCAGTAAAGCCCCTGACAGTCCTCAGAGAGATGCAGTTATAGGAAAGAACACTGATTTTGAGGGAAGGATTCTAGGGTCATTGAGATTTATTCCCCCTCTATGCAAAGTCTGTGTAACGTGTGCAGTAGCCTGAGATCGCCCTTGGCATCAAGCATGGCTCGTGTTTGAGCAGCTAATTGCGCAGCCTGTGCATGAGGGGAATAGTAAGCAAAGGATTCCCACCACAGAAGGTTTAACAATCAGGAGCTTCACATACTGCGATGGAAATGAGGCAGTTGTGCAGCATTTTAACTGAGCATTACCCTGGAGCCTGTCTCCTAGTATTAAGACTCTCACAAATTATTGATTTGGATTCAAATGGGGAAGAAGGATTTAACATTTGCCTTGTTTTCTGTGAAAGTCAAGATAAATGCACACTGGCAAATTTGAGGTCAACTCTGTGTGTGTGTGTGTGTGTGTGTGTGTGTGTGTGTGTGTGAGAGAGAGAGAGAGAGAGAGAGAGATTAAGTAGTAGATGTAGAGATCTGAGGGGATAAATCTAAACAGTGCTGGATAGTAAGCCTTAGAAATACTTTAGATTTACTCCACATTTCTGGTGCTTTATAACAATTTACAGTCATTGTTTGTTTTATTTGCATGGTCCAAAGGGACAAGGGTCATCATTTCTGTTTTCTAGCACTAAGAGGTGAAGTTAGGTGGCTGAGTCTCCATGGAGTGGCAATTCACATGTTATGTGAGTCCACTACCCAGATCACGGATTGTGGGTGGTGTTGTTTCTCTCCTACTTCTGTCTTCAAGAGGGCCTCCAGACACAGCGGGTGACACTGATGGATTATCCCTACCTGGCTTCTTATTGAAGCCCCACATTGTACACAGAATGGGTGAGATAGTTGACGCCTCAGTCAGGAATGGACAGCTAACAGGTCAATACAAACTCAACCTGAAATTGCTGTCACAGCAGCTTGTTACAGCTTTTGGCTTTGATGGACAGCCACAGCACTTTGTAATTCAGCAAATGCAGTGCTGACGGACTGCTCCATTAGGTACAACTGTAACGAGAAGTCAGGTGATCTGGAGCTTGGTTCTGCTGAGTTTTGTAACCTTGGGACGATTTCTCAGTGCCTTTGAGATTGTTTCTTCTTCTGTTAGAGAGGTGGGGTGGAAGTTAGACTCTCTCCTAACCAGTATTGACTAGGATAATGCATGTGAAAGTACTTAAAAAAAAGAAAGAAGAGGAATTGTCAATACTCCAAAGCTAGGCAGAATTCCCTTCAGAACATTTCCCCTTCTAGGGTGGGGAAAGTGAGAGAAGAGGATTAACATTCTTTTGAAGCAGGCATCACATATTTTGTCTCATTGAACCCCATCGAGAATCCCTGGATGGTGCAAATGGTTAATGTGCTCAGCTGCTAACCAAAGTCCACCCAGAGGCTCTTTGGAAGAACAGCCTGGCAATCTACTACTGAAAAATCAACCATTGAAAACCCTATGGAGCACAGTTCTACTCTGACACACATGGGGTCACCATGAATTGGAATTGACTCCACGGCAACTGGTAGAGGGGCAGTGGTGATTCAGTTGTAGAATTCTCACCTTCCGTGTGGGAGACCTGGGTTCTGTTCCAGCCAATACACCTTATCTGCAGCCATCACCCGTCTGTCAGTGGAGGCTTACATGTTGCTGTGATGCTGAAGAGGTTTCGGTGGAGCTTTCAGACTAAGATGGACTAAGAAGAAAGGCCTGGTGATCTACTTCTGAAAGTCAGCCAGTGAAAACCCTATTGATCATAATGGTCTGAACCACAACTGATTATGGGGATGGTGCAGGACCTGGAAGTGCACACGGAGTTGCCATAAATTGGGGGCTGACTTGATGGCAGCTAACAACCAACAACAATCCCGTTGAGGTGGATATGTTATTCCTGTTTTGCAGATGACTTAAATGAGGCTCAGAGAAGATAAGCGACTTCCTCAAAAGCACTCAGTAATTGACTGAAGCAAGACTAGAAATTTGTCTGATTCCAAAGCTGTGTCTAAAATATGTGGTCCCCACCTCAGGATTCAGCCCAAGATTTACTTCTACATTAGCAACCCATCTTCTCTCTCTTGCTTCGGCCACTTTTAACTGTTATATGACCCTGGATAAATGAACCCCTTTGAGCCTGATTCCTTATGCTGAAAATGGGATTAATACCACTGGCATTGCAGACTTGTATGAGGAATGAACAAGCCAGCCTATGTAAAGTGCTTCGCTGGTGTGGGCACAGAGAAGGGGCCTCATTCCCCACCTCATCCGTGCTCCCTAAGTTGGACTTGTGCCTCGAGGCTTCCCTTCTTCTATCAGCAAGAAGAATGAGAAAATATCACTGCACATGATCCTTCCATTTTTAGTGACATTAAAAACATTGTTTTGAGAAATGTCCTTAGATATTGTCTAAGCTAGGCACCTAAGCAAGTTCTCTGGGGAAGACTATACTTCAGTGGAAGGAAGGAATGTACCTTGAGCTGTTGCTCCATGATAGGTGACTCAAGGCAGAAATTTTTGATGTCATTGATTATTTTATTTGTCTTTCCTTAATAGCTAAAAGCCACAGCCCCATTATTCTCTCCTACTGCTCATTATTAATACCATTTAATATTCATCAATAAGTTGATAAAGTCTATGAAATACCATTATTCCACTTTAAGATAGTGATCTGAATCCACACACTTAACTCTTCTTCCTTCCAACCAAATTCCATTTGAAATGGTTAAAGAAATACTGGAAAACATTTGCAGCAGATCTTGAAAACAGAGAAGGATGCCGCCAACAGGCCATAAAATTTAAGAAATTCCTAGAAGACACAGTTTACATAATAACTGGATTTAGGGTCTTACTGTAGAATAATGAGAAGCTGTTGTTTATAAATTTTTCACTAAAAGCTGGACTGAAAACTTAGAAATATGAATTTAGGAAAGTACTGATCCACCTGTAATTCAACACAGGTAAAGGAAAGGCTCATTTGGAAAATAAGCAAATAGAGTCCTTCTGCAGAGCCAAGCTCAGAACAACTGGAAGTAAACGTGGACCAAATCTGAACCCTACAAATGACCTTTGGAAGGTGGATCTTGACTCCACAAGAGCAGGTGGCCAGGGTGTTCCACTCTTGCCATGAACTGCCGTGTCAAGTGAAATGGAGGTATCATTACAGCAGGTTCCTATGAAGGGAACTCAAGAAGGGGCTGGCTTGGGGAGACTACAGCAAAGCCAGAAAAACAGCTATTAGCCACAGCAGTAAACTTTCTTATATATGCTCCCTCCTAACTTCCCTGATGGCACAGTGGTTAAACGCTCAGCTGCTAATTGAAAGGTCAGTGGTTCAAACTCACTAGCTGCTCCCGGGAGAAAGATGTGGCAGTCTGCTTCCATAAAGATTTACAACCCTGGAAACCCTATAGGAAACCATACTCTGTCCTGTAGGATCGCTAGGAGTCAGAATTGATTTGGCAACAATGGGTTTGTTTTGTTTTTTGGAAATTTTTGGTGCAAACTAAACTGCCAATCTTGAAAACTAAAACTACAAAAATATGAAATATTTCCTTTCCCCCTTTTCTGAACTAAACTGTTTGAACAGAGATCCGTGCAGTTTCTGATAAGCTACCTTTCAAATCCTGAAACAGGAAAAACATAAACAGTCATTTCCTAAACTCATATTTTTATTGAACACTTATTATGTGCTAGGCATTATGCTAGGCACTGGAGATATGACACAGACATATTCGGATGCTACCTTCGTGGAGTTTAAAATCTAGTGATGGAGGGGTCCTAAGTAAAGAGAAAATTACAATACAGAGTGATAAGTGTAGGATGGGGATGCTATGGGAGCACACGGTAGGGTAACTGAAAATGGGATCAGAGTGGCAATTATCAGCTGAAATATGAAGGATGTGTAAGGGTCAGGCAGGTAAAAATGTTGGGGTGGATGAAAGTTTCATTCAGAGGTAACATCATGTGCAAAGACCTGAAGTCAAGCAGAAAGAGAACATGGGAAGATCAAGGAGCTGCAAGGATGGGCAAATAGGAAAAACCCACTGAACCTGAAAGGTTATTCAATGCATAGTCCCAAATGAGGGAGGCCAGTGAGAGCAATCAGAAGAAATGACCACTCTGAAATGGACTTATTCCAAGAAATCAGGGGAAAAAAATTAGGTGAATTACCAGTTCCTTTCAGTATTTCAATACATGATTAGAGAAGACACTCTATTCATGAAAACAGAACACTCTGAGGTTAGGAAATATGGCCATCAGATCAGAAATATAATCCTTAAATTAAAATTTTGAACACAGGCAGCATCGAGAAAATTGGACTGTGCAGTAAATGGAACTGGGGAATTAGGTGATTAGGTTGAGAACTTCCCCCAGAACTCAGAGGAAAATAACACAAACATAACCATAATGTAAGTGAAGGAAAGATATATGGTGGATAAATCCAGCAGAGCCAATGTAGGGGCAATAAAAATACCAAAAGAGAGAGCAGCTAGAGGAAAGTCTGCTTTCTCTTAAAAAAGAAAGGAAAAGAAAAAAAATTCCTGAATTTAAAGAAACACTTGAGTCTTCATACTGAAAGGACCTACTAGGCATCAGATAATATGAAGGTGCTGACTCCCATACTGAGATACAGCCTAATGCAGGTTCCCTCCTACACTCAGAAAAACACAAAACAAAATAAAAACAAACAAAACAGATTACCTAGAAAGGGGAAAAAATAAGAGTATCAGCATACTGCTTTTCTACCACACTCGGAAGAAGTACAACCAGAATGCTCCTTAGAAGCAAGGATGGTGAGACTATGCCTCACATACTTTGGACATGTTATCAGGAGGGATCAGTCCCCGGAGAAAGACATCATGCTTGGTAAAGTAGAGGGTCAGCGAAAAAGAGGAAGACCCTCAAGGAGATGGATTGACGCAGTGGCTGCAACAATGGGCTTAAGTGTAACAACGATCGTGAGGATGGAGCAGGATAGGGTAGTGTTTCATTCTGTTGTACATAGGGTCACTATGAGTTGGAACGGACTCGACGGCCCCCAACAACAGCAATCGCTAGAAGTCATAGAATAACATCTCTAGAATTTTGAAGGAGAAGATTGTTACCCAAGGATTTCTTTTTTGGTTTGTGTGTGAGGGCAATAGAAAATTTATTCTCAAACATTCAGGATCTCATAAAATGTTCCATACTCCTCCTATGAAAAATTCCTTGAAGAAGTCTTACAGCAATTCAAGAAAGAAATAAAAATAAAGAATTGAAATTGGGGAAATCCAGGGCATCATAGATTTTTTTTTACAAGGGAAGAAACTAGTAAAATTTAGAATTAATATATAAATAATTGCTGTTGACATGATTATGAAATTTAGTAAAAATGTTAAAAAATGTTAATTATCTGGATTTAAAAAGATAGCTTATTTAGATAAAATTTGGGAGCTTGGAGAAAGAGAGAGGAAGTGAATGGAGGCCCTGTGAGGACATAGATTTTGTCTGGTTTGCTTAATATTTTATCGTCAGAGTTAGAACAGTTCCTGGCACTGTATTCAATGATAAATGGAATGTGTGCTAAATCTCTATAATCAATTAGCATGAAAAACTCCTATGAATCCAAAATAAAAAAGACAATCTAATATAAAGACAAAAAAGGCCAAATGGTAAAAAAAAAAAAAATCAAACTAAAACCAAGAAAAACCAAAAAACTTCAACCTAACTAATAATCAGGAAAATGCAAATTAAAACAACAAATCTATACCAATCACCACCCATCAATTTGATTGTCAAAGATCAAAATATCTGACAATACCAAGTGTTGGTAGTGATGTGAAACAGGAAGTCCCTCAGTCTATTGGTGGAACTATAAATTAGTCCTAATACTTTGGAGAATTTGTCAATATCAAGCAAAGTTGAAAATGTTCATCCCTTATAACTTAGCAATTCCACTTCTAGGCATATACCCTAAAGAAGTTCTTGCAAATGTGCCACTCCTCTACCCTCCATGAACTTCTCCAAGGATGTTCATTAGGTATTGGTTGTAGTCATGAAAAATTGAACACAATCTAACTGTCCATTAAAAGGGGTAAATAAACTGTAGTTTATTCATGCAATGGAACAATATACAGCAGTTAAAATAAGTAAACTAGATCTTTGTGTTCAACTAAATATAAAAAAATATAATGTTAAGTTAAAGAGAAGCAAATTACAGAGTGATATGTGTAGCATGCTACCACGTGGACATTTAATGAGGACCAAAACCCAGACCCAGATCATTATGAATTGTATATGCCTACACAGATACCTAGTAATAGTAAAAAAAGAAGAAAGGAAGGGAAACATGCCAAATTCTTGATAATGGTTGCCTGGAGGAGGGGCAGAAGAATTTATGAAACTGTGGATTGGAACAAAGAACTTCAACTTTATAATGTTTTACTTCTTCTGTTCAAAAACATCTGAAGCAAAGTGACAGAATGTTAACATTTGTTAATCCTGAATGATGGATACATGGGTGTTTGTTATATTATTCCTGTACTTTTCTTTATTTTTAAAACCTTTCACACTCCCCCAAAAGTGTAATAAATATCTAACCTTATGTCCCTACAGTAAGGATGCCGTTAGAAGACTGATGGTTGGTTTTTTACGGGGGAGGGAGTAAGCTCATGTAACTTCTTGAGTGGTATTTAAAAAAATATTGAGTTAGGAATTGCATTCTGCTGAGGATAACAGAAAATCCCACTATTAGTGGTTTAAACACATAAGCACTTTCTTTTCCTTATATAACAGGAAATCTGGAGGTTGCTGGCATTGGTTCAGTGGCTCAAGGATATCAGGGCTCAGTTCACAGTGATTCTTTTTGCCCCTCACTCATAGCCTTAAAATGGCTGCTGAAGCTCTAGCCATCAAGTCCAGTGTCTAAACAGGAAGAAGAAGGAAGGGCTGGAGAAGGGAAGGCAGTACCTGTATTCAGAAAGCAAGGACTTTTTTAGAAATTCCCAGTAGACTTCTACTTATGTCTTACTGTACTACATGGCCTCTGTTTACTGCAAAAGAGTTTAGATGTTAGCTTTACAGTTTTTATACTAGAGGAAAAGCAAGGAAAAAGAGGTTTGGAGTGGGTGTAAATAAGCCAACCCATAGTATCTGTTGCAAAAGTGAATAGGTTAAACTTTCGTACTGAAATAAAAAGAGTAGGTGTATCAGGGTTCACTCAGGAAAACAGAAACCACTCTGCATAGTTAAAACAAAGGGAATTTAATTCAGGAAATTGGTTACATAGGGGATAGAAGAGCCAAAAATCTAAACAGGGACAGTGCAGTAGCCCAGAGATTAGCAACCTTAAGGAACCACCACCACACTTAACGCTAGAAAGACACAGGGACAAGGCAGAATTAGTGGGGTCACTTGGCAGAAGCTGGAACCAGGACAGGCCTATCCAGCAGGCCTGTAGTGATGGCAGAAAACAATACCTGAGAGGCAGGGGGCCAGAAAGATCCGGGCTCCCTTTCTGCCACTGGTTTCTCTCATTGGCCAAGCCCAGCAGGAAGCCAGCTGATACAGGAGCCAGGAAATGCAGTCTGCAGGGGCCCCACCATGATGCAGGCAGAAGAGGAGGACTAGGAATACATTGGAGGAAAACCAGGTCCAGGACCAAGCATACTGGGGCAAAATATAAAACACATCTCTATGTTAAAAAAAGGAAGGTATGGACAATAAAAATAAATCAGAGGTGGCAAAATTAATATCCGATGCTGTAGAATTCAAGGCTCAGGCCATTAAATGAGATGAAGTTTTTCTTTATTGTTTATTGCTAACAGGTGCAATCCATAACAACGATGGCAGGGATTACTGAAACTTTAAGTGCTAAATAACATGGCATCAATTTTATAATTCAAAACCTTTTAGAAATACAAAGAGAAATTCACAAAAACCATCATCATTAGAAGGGTACTTTAGTCTCCTTGATAGATCAAAAGTAGATAAGGACATTTAACAATAAATAGCTCCTATTGAAACATATGGCAGTGGCAAAACCTGCAATCAGCGATATTCACAGCTTTAAGTGCTTTTTATTAATACACAATGAAAATGAAAATAAGTGGATTAAGGCTTCAACTCAAGAGGACATAAAAAAACCAATGTAACTTTAGGAAAGGAATCAATAAAAATAAAAACAGACATCAATACATTTAAAAGAAAAGTGTAATTGATAAATTCACCAAAAGGTTATTTCAAAAAGATCAGTAAAAGAGACAAACCCTGGGAAAACCTTACACACACACACAAATGAGAGAAGACCCAAATATACAGTATTAAGAATAAGAAAGGTAATGTAACCACTGATACAGAGATTAAACATATTGTACAAGTCAGACTCCATCATCTGTCTCTCAGTTTGTTGTAGTGTGGTGGCTTGTGTGTTGCTATGATGCTTGGAAGCTATGCCACCAGTATTTTATTTTTTATTTTTTGTTTATTGTTGTAGTTTAAGTGAAAGTTTACATTTCAAGTTAGTCTCTTATACAAAAATTTATACATACGTTGTTATGTGACCCTAATTGCTCTCCCTGTCTGTGACAGCATACTCTTCCTTTCCACCCCTGATTTCTGATGTCCATTCAACCAGCTCTTAACCCTCTCTTTCCTCTCATCTCACCTCCAGACAGAAGCTGCCCGTTTATTCTCTTGTATCTACTTGAGCTAAGAAGTACACTCTTCACGAGTATCATTTTATGTCCCACAGTCCAGTCCAATCTTTGTCTGAAGAGTTCGCCTTGGAAATTGTTTTAGTTCTGGGCTGATAATCTGGGGGCCTTGACTTCTGGGGTTCCTCCAGTCTCAGTCAGACCATAAAGTCTGGTCTTCTTACTAGAATTTGAGTTCTGCACCCCACCTTTCTCCTGCTCCATCAGGGACTGTCTGTTGTGTTCCCCGTCAGGGCGGTCATTGGTGGTAGCCGGGCACCATCTAGTTCTTCTGGTCTCAGGCTGATGAAATCTCTGGTTTATGTGGCCCTTTATGTCTCTTGGGCTAATACTTTCCTTGTGTCTTTTGCCACCAGTATTTTAAATAACAACAGGGTTACCATGGTGGATAGATTTTAGTGGAGCTTCCAGACTAAGACAGACTAGGAAGAAAGGCCTGGTGATCTACTTCTGAATATTAGACAATGAAAACCCTCCAGATCACAATAGAATATTGTCCAATACAGTGCTGGAAGATGAGCCCCCTAGGTTGGAAGTCACTCAAAATACATAATGGCTGCAACAGTAGGCTTGAGCATACCAATGATTGTGAAGATGGTGCAAGACTGGACAATGTTTTTCGTTTTTTCTGTTGAACATGGGGTCACCATGAGTCGAAGGTGATTCAAGAGCAGCTAACAACAAAAAGTCATATTATATATGACTGAACCCTAATAGATGTGAAAATCTCAGTAATAAGGATGATGTTTTAGGGAAATAAAAAATCACAAACTTGGAAGAGGCCTCACTGTGGCTCACAGGCCCTGCATGTCTGGCTGCTGCAGCCCTCAGGCCTCATAATGGGCTGCATCCCCTACCCGCTCTGTGCTCCCGCCACAAAGGCCAGTTTTCACTTCTGTGGTCTTTTCCTGGCTCAGGGCTTTCAGTAATGATGTTCTTTCTGTGGGCAACATACTTCTGTTTCTTCCTATGTATATGGTTAGTCTGGCCAATTAACTGTCCTTCTTTGGATGTCAGTTTAAATGTCATTTTGTCAGAGCATGCTTCCTTGACCTCCCAGATGAATTTAGGTCCCCAGTTATGCCCTGTAAGGATCCAGTTGTTTTCCTGTGTGACATCTATCGCAACGGAATGAAAATTGAATGTGCTGAGCTGCCTCCTCTATTAGACTATAAGCTTCCTGAGGGCAAGGACCTCGTCTTATTTGATTTTGCATCTCTAGCATCTAGCTAAAGTATACATTGCAGTTGTTCAGTGGGTATTTCTTCAGAAAATTTCCTTTCCCTCTCCCCCTTTTCTTTCTTTCCCCCTCTTCCCTTACTTCTCTCTATCTTTCTTTCTTTCTTCAACACCCCATAGAATAATCCAGGAGCAAGATCCATAGAATAATCAAGAAGCTTAGAATAAAGACTGCCCTGTTTACATGCTTCTTTAGGTCCCACTGATGCTCTGTTCTCTAGATCCCAATGACCTGTGAGGGAGACATGTGAGGGAGGGCTCCCTTGTGGGGTCCACAGAGGGTTTCTCTGTAAGCAGTGCTGCTTATCAGGAGCTGCCTGGAGCTGGTGACTCAGAGAATGGCCCAGCAGCCCTGGCTGTTGCTAGGAAACCGTGGTTCCCCTGTGGAACCCAGCATAACATTTGCAGGTTGCCCCTGATAACTTAAGGGGAAAAGATGGGCTGTCAGAAAAGGTAGAGAGAAAAACAAAAAGCTAAAAATGAATAAAGTAATTTTCCTTGCCCAGCACTAAATGACACTTATCTTTGGGGATTAGAGACAAAAATAGTCAAAAGAGAGGTTGGCATTAACAAAGAAAACACTTTTGCTCTTGTTACTTTTGATGCTGTAAAAATGTACTGAGAAAATATGGCCAAGAAGATGTCTGTTCTGCAGACATTCCCCAGGCTTTCTGGAGCTTTGGCCATGGAGAGGGTTTGGAGAAGTGATAGAGGTTCTATCCCAAGATTCCATCCACATTCTGATTTGAACCTCTAGGACTGCCTGGTCAGGCAGCTTTTGTGAATGAGTGCCTGTCTTGACCTCCAGCACGCCTCTGACCAACTGCAAATCAGTGTTAACCAGGTTCACACCGCAAGGAGACAGCAGGAGAATAATAAAATACAGCAGTGGCTCTCAAATTTGACAGTGTATCAGAATTACCTGGAGGGTTTCATAAACAAAGATTGCTGGGCCCTATCCCCAGAATTTCTGATTCAGGAGGCCTGAGTATTTGCATTTCTAATAAATTCCCAGGTGATGCTAAGTCTGCTGGTCCAGAGACCATACCTCGAGAACCTCTGCCCTAGACTATTAGATCGTGCAGGGAATTTAGAAATCACTTCCCTGATGAAGAAACTCAGGTCCAAGGAAGTGCAGTGGATCACCCAGGGTCACTTAGCTACACGTGGTGGGCTCAAACCCAGGCTTCCTGAATTGAACACCAGTGTTTTCTCCACTACAAAACTCTCTCCAAGTGGTCTCTCTTTCAAAATTCTCCAAAAGACTCCAGATGGCCACCAACAGCAGTGGTCCTCCCAGGTGAATGCCAAGTTGCTAAATCCAACCCTGGTAGCAACAGTTTTGAATATAAAGCTAGAGACGATTTGCAAAAGGCTTTGTGTTCTTTCCCGCATTGTCTCTCATCTTTCTAAATGCTGTATATAGAAGAGGAAGCATGCTGACGAAGAGCAGACACAACTCAGAAGAGGCTTGCCTCCAGGGCCCTCCTGCCAAGTTAGGGCTGCTGGTGGGAAGTCCCGTAGGCTTTGGATTCACAAGGCAGGCACCCTCACCTCTGTGTGTGCTGGATGGCTTCAGGAATATATTTAGAACTTAAAAAAAACAAATTCTTTCCACTTTCGCCTGAATATGGGCTTCATCAGTCATTGACAGGCAGGGCTTCGAACCAGTTATTTTTGGTCCAACCCCCTGCTGAGAATTTGCATTTCCACCCCAAATATTACTGAATCAGAATCTATAGTTTTACAAGATCCCCAGGTGATTCTTATGTATAATAAATTGTACGACCCACTGCTCTATTAGTGGTTTTCAAAACTGGTCCCGAAGCAGCAGCATTAATATCGCCTGGGAACTTGTTAGAAATGCAAATTCTCAGCAGGATGTCAAACCGAAAATAATGGTATTGAAGCCTTGTTAGTTGTGGTTTGAACCTATGCCGAACCACCAGCTGCTCCTGGGAAACCCTACGGGACAGTTCTACGCTGTCCTACAGGGTCGCTATGAGTTGGAATCTATCCAAGCGGTTTGTTTTGGTTTTGTTTTTGTGACTCTCCGAGGTCCTCCACTCTTTCATATTCCCCTTGATTTCTGTCCTATGTTCTATTCCTGCATGATTTTGCTCTTCGTTTACCTTAGCTAAACTCTGCGAAGGTGGGAGAAGAGAGAGATTTAAGGGGTTACTTGTCTGTGGATCTCTTAATTTTAATAAAGGACTTTTGCAGATAAAAACCCTCCAATACTTGAAAAAAATGAAGCTCTAATGATGAAATTTTGGGCATGATGGGGAACAAGGGGAAGATCACTAAGAACCAGGATTTCACCCAGAATTTTTTATATTGTACCTCATAGATGGCTGCTAATTTGTCTCCTGCTAAGGTTTACCTTGTGTCTTAGTCGACCAGTACTGCTATGACAGAAATACCACAAGTGGGTGGCTTTAACAAATAGAAATTTATTTTCTCACAGTTTAGGGGGCTAGAAGTCCAAATTCAGAGCATCACTTGTAGGGGAAATCTCTCTCTGTCCACTCTTGGGGAAGGTCCTTGTCTCTTTTCAGTTCCTATTCCTAGATTCCCTGGCAATCATGTTGCTTGTATCTTCCCTTCCATTTGTGCTTGCTTGCTTTCTTAATCTGCTCTTTCATATCTCAAAAGAGATTGATTTAAGCTGGGCTTCAAACTGATTCATTCCGGTTTGAACACCTGCTGAGAATTGCATTTTTGCCCCAGATATACTGAATCAGAAGCTACAATTTAACAAGATCCCCAAGTGATCCTTATGTATAATAAATTTTGAGAACCACTGCTAGTGGTTCTCAGAATTGGTCTCTAATTAGCAGCATTGGAAACTTGTTAGAAATGCAAATTATCAGCAGGGGTTCGAACTTGGATGAACTGGTTTGAAGTCCTGGATTTAAGACACACCCTATACTAATCCTGGTGGCACAGTGGTTAAGAGCTCAGCTGCTAACCAAAAGGTCAGCAGTTCAAATCTACCAGCTGCTTCTTGGAAACTCTATGGGGCAGTTCTACTCTGTCCTATTCTGCGGCAATGCTTTTTTTTCTTCCCTACACTAACACTGCTTCATTAACATAACAAAGAAAACCTATTCCCAGATGTGATTATAACCACAGGTATCAAAAAAAACCCCAAAAAAATCAAACCTGTTGCTTTTGAGTGATTCCAACGCATAGCAACCCTATAGGACAGAGCAGAACTGCTCCATAAGGTTTCCAAGGCAGTAATATTTACAGAAGCAGACTTCTCACGTCTTTCACTCATGGAGTGACTGGTGAGTTCGAACGGCTGACCTTTTGGTTAGCAGCCAAGCACTTAACCACTGCGCACCACAGGTATAGGGGTCAGGATTTACAGCACATATTTTTTGGGGACACAATTCAATTGCTAACACCTTGTGTACTGGTAATACTGACAGAAGCTGATGCTTTGTGAATCATCACTTGTATCTGCTGTATTTCTATTCTCACACAAACTTCATGTCCACTAGATGGCATTTAGACAGAACTGGGGACAAATTCCTATTTCTATAGCTTAAAGATGCTGAGAAGAATAAACTAGAGAGTTTCTCCTTCCTGCCGGGCTTTTATCTTTGTTCATATTGTCTCTGCCTTATGGAGTGAATTATATGTATGTGACTGCTAGTGAGTGAGGGCAGAAATATGACATTTTACTGCGTATGATGCTCAGAAATATGACATTTTACTGTGTATCATACTTTATAGTTTTCAGTGTGCTTCACACGTATTATTCTCTTTGAGCTCACTACTTGAATTTGTAGAAGTTAACATTTCCACTTTACCTCTGAGAAAACAGAGGTTCAAATATACATCAGCTGGGAAGTAGCAGAGCTGGAACTTAATTCTAGACCTTTTGATTTCTGAGTCTAAATAGACCATATTTTACCCAAAAAGAGTACATCAGGGCTATATTGTAGAGGAGGCAGAGGTTGGCAGGCTGAGTAAGCAGACAGGCCCTTGGAGGACTAACTGGAGTAGGCAAGGACTCTGGCCATCGTATGAAAATACTGAGAAGGGGACATTATGGTGACCAGCTATACAGGGAAACCCTTCCCCCTACGCCCCAGTGAATGTCCTGATTTGTGTGCCTTAGGTCCACAATAGCAGGGCAGACAACAGCATAGAGTAACCTGTGACTTTCAGGAAGTCAGGAGATTAAGCAAATGTGAGTTGGGCTGGCAGAGAGGAAGCCCAAGCCAAACCCATTGCAATCAAGTCGATTCCAACTCATAGCGACCCGATAGGACAGAATAGAGCTGCCCCGTAAGGTTTCCAAGGAGCAGCTGGTGGATTCAAACCGCCAGCCTTTTGGATAGCAGCTCTATCTCTTAACCACTGTGGCCACCAAGGCTCCATGGTGCTTTAAATGGAGCAGAGGGTTTTGCCAGTTACCTCTAAGATTCTCCATATACAGTCAAGACAAGACCTAAGAAAGTGAGGAGGCTGTTTCAAAATCACATTCCAGCTGAGAATGCAAAATGGTTGTGGGCAAATAGAGGGACTTGTGCAGACCAAGTTCACCCAGGAATTATCTGTATGCTGTCTACTCAGTGCTCCATATAAGTGTTATACTGTATTGTATTTCATTAATATTATATTGTGGTAGAGTGCTTGTCCTATATTTCTGATGTTCCCAGGAGCGCTGGGAAAAGGAACTATGTTAACCAACAATATTCCATGCATTGAATTACTCCTAGGAAATTAATATAGCAATAGTGTTGACTAAGGAGTTAAAAGAGGAGGGCATTTTGGGAATGTGGGTTAGCAGGCCCAAAGGTACTAAAAAGGAAATGAGTTTAGTCGGTAGGGAAGAATAAAAGCCCCTGCCCTGGATGGAGTGAAGATTCTGGGAATAAGAGAAAGTAAAGTGGGCAGGTAACTTGAGAATGAATTAGGCCTGGTATGTCATACTGAGGAATCCCTGGGAGGTTCAAACGGTAAGGGCGCTCGGCTGCTAACAAAAAGGCCTGGCGATTTACTTCCTAAAAATAAGCCACTGAAAACCCTACGGAGCATAGTTCTTCTCTGACACACATGGGGTTGCCGTGAGTTGAAACTGACTCAACAGCAACTGGTTTTATTTTTGGTGTCACACTGAGAAGGGCTGCCTTTGATGGTAGGCATTTGGGCATCACTGAAGGTTTCTAAGCAAGTGTCCTTTTAGGAAGATTGTTCTAGCAATGCACAGGATAGCTTGGAGTGGGAATAGCCCGGAGACCTAGGCTCCTGGGGTAATTTTCATATGAGGTAAGAAAGGGCTGACCTTGTGTGGAAGTGGAAAGGAAGGATAGATATGAAAGACACTAAGATGAGTCTCTTTTATTTACCAATGAGAAAATCAATTGTTGAGCATATTGTCCCCACTGGGGTCTTGTGTGTAAAAAGCAGGTTTTCCTGCTATTCTTTGAACCTCACATTCTAGCTGCTTGTTTTCCAATGTGGTCTCCTGTTGTCTTAATGGAGCAGTAGAGCTCTGCTCATTAAAACTGTGCAGCACATTACCAGTATCATTCATTTTAGGTAACTGATTTTATAGCATTTCAAACCTGCCAAGTTGATAAATTAGGCACTGTACTATTGTACACAGTCTGGAGTCTCAGATTTAGAGAATTTTGAACATGAGCACATCCCGTGGCAAACGGCAGCACCTGCTGGCAAATATGATATGACAGGCTAACTCTAGTAGACAATGTAATGGCCCAGAAAAAGATGAACAAAGAGAACAACGCTGCAGGAGCTGGAAAGATTGAGGAGAGGAATCCATCGGCTTGGGGGAAATTAATATATTTTGGGAAAAGACAGAAAAATCAATCCATGATGGCAGGAAAACCCCAAAGTTGGGCAAATCAGACCAGAGAACTTTAAAAAGATTTAGTATGTGTGTGTCACTGTGCTGGGTGCTGTGAACAACATAAATGTGGTATTAGACAAGGTTCCTGGCCCCATCAGCAAGTACGCATTCAGAATGATGAATTCTAAAGCTCTGAATGCTGCAAAAAGTTCTTTTGGATAACGCTGCAACAAACAGCAGTTCAAGAATCTGACTACCCTTCCCAAAACTTCTTCAACAATAATTTTGAATTTAATGCATTTGGGAAATGTTACAATACTAGAAATTGGTGGGTGTGTGTGTGTATGTGTGTAAGGGGAAAGCATGGATTCACTTTACAGTCCTTCTTACTAGGATTCCTGTATTTTGTAAAGTCAAGTTTTTCAGACTATATGATTATCATACATAACTCAAGGAAGATATCAAAATCTCCATATGGTCTGGTCATAGATCTTCAGGGAGTCTGGTGTGTGAGAAGACTTCATAGCTTTTTGTTTGTTTATATCCCATCTTTTATTCCAGAAACAATTTGAGACTACTTTGAGGCAAACATGGTCAGGAAACTGTAAAGAACTATGTGCAAAACTCTATACTAGTTACTGAAAGGGGTAAAATGAGGCAGAGACATATTGATTGCCCTCCCCACCAAAAAAACCCCACAAAAACTGGTTGGTATGATAGGAGTAAGTGTAAAAAGTTAATGAATAATAAAAGTAATCTATCAGAAATGCAGTAAAGAGTATTGTCTCTGGAGCCAGACTGCCTGTGTCAAAAATCCTGGCTCTGCAGCTCCCTGGCTAGGTAACCTTGGGCAAGTTATGTAAGCTCTCGGTGCCTCATCTGTAAAAGGGGGATAATAATAGCACCCGCTTCATAGGATTGTTGTGAGTTTTAAATAGGTTAATATATGTAAAGTGCAATACGAAGCCGTCTGGCATATAGTAAGCACTATATGTGCTAGCTACTATTATCATGGTAAGGGGTAAATGAGTTGTATATTTAGCAGTCTCTGTAGGAGTTAGTTGTAAAGCCTTTTGGGAAATAGTGATATAAATAAAGAAATAGTGTTTAGAAGAAAAGAACAGAGAAGGATGAACTAGAGAGGTTTATTGTGGGGTAGAGGGTGATTCATGTAAGCTGAATTTTTGAAAAGAAGTCGGATTTATATAAGAGGAGAGGCAGGCAAAGTGGCCTGCATCATGGTGCAGAGATGGAAATGCGTGCCGCCTGACACGGGGATGCCAAGAGAGGCCGGTCTGATTGCAGCAGAAGGGGAGCAGTTGAAGCTCTACGTTGGGATGGTTATGGACAGCCTTGAATACAGGCTGAGAAGACAGAACTTTGCTCTGAAGACTCTTGGGAGCTATAGATGGGATTTGAATGGGGAAGTGTGGCACATGAAGAAAATTAATCTGCACTGGAAGGGTGAAGGGTCCAGGGCCAGAAGGCTGGTTAGGGGTCAGGCCAGTGTAGGACCAGAAGTGCAATGATGAGAGTCTGGACAAGGGGGAAGGCAGATAGAAGGATGATGAAATGGACCTCACTGAGGAAAACTGATAGAATCTGGTAACACTGAATGTGGGACCAAGAGAGTGGTGGGAGGAGATTCTACTTTTGAAGCTGGAGACATGGGAATAATTGAGGTATCATCAACTGACCTAAGGAGAAGGCTGGTAATGCTGCAGATGGTAAGTTTTATTCTGGACATGTTGAGGTTGAAGTGATAAGAAAAAATGAACACGCATAATATCTGGGGCAGTTTCCATCAAGAGACTGAGATAAATGTCCTTAGCAGTTCTAGGGCAAAGATCTCCTTGAGTATGGAGTCCATCCCTAGACAGAAATCCAAATGATTTTCTCAACTTTTCATTTTTAGTATATGTAATGTCATTGTAGGACTAGTGACTTAATTGCTTTTAGGCTGCACCTGGGTAGCTTATGTCTGAGCTCCTCAAAAAGCACTTGAGCAATGTAAAGTTTTCATCATTATTAGTATGGAGTCTGGCTCATCCATCCTGGCTAATTCACGTTCAGCCTTTTGTGCTGACTTTCTGCCTGAGGACCCCAATATCTCTCTTCCAATTTAGCATTAATATTAATGATGACTGCTAGAGCAGAAAACCACATCAGCATGCAAAGTCATAGACCTGCTACCTACAGAGTTGCTGGTTTACCAAACGTAAAGGTCTGGGGCTGTGTTTGCCCTTCAGATGAAGTCTGGTAGGCGATGAGAACTCCTTTCCTCTAATGAAAGGCTGATGCCGTTAGAGAGTGTTTGCTCTTTGCAACCTCATTTAGCAGTGCACTAAACAGTGGTTCATTAAGCTGTAAGCAGCTGTGTAGTGGCACCAGAGGCTTCCGAGGGCACTGGGCTGAGATGGTGGCTTCACTGTTAACTTTGAGTCTGGGACCATTTAGAGCTCTGTAGGAAGAACAGATAGAGTAGTGAATGCAGTGAAATTGAACTCGACCAGATTTGCTCTAATATTGAATTAAGGATGTAGGCTCTGAGATCCAGAAATAGTAACAATGTTACACATAAAACAAGATGAGGTAAATTTTCCAAGTTATCTTTTGTTTTCTCATTTCAAGGCTTGAGTGGTCAGATGCAATAGGGATAGGAAGTAAGTAGAAATAAAAACTCTAATGTATAACTTGGCCTGGTTACCAAATGTAGTTAGATGTATTCCTGTTTGTCTTAGGTTTTTGCCCTTTTTTTTTTTCTGTGTGACATTGTGGATAGGTTCAAAATTATCTTCAGGTTATGAGATTTTTCTGGTGTGCTAAATCGGTTTACCTGGTCTTCTTCCTCTTATAAGTCGGCAATGCCTCCAGTGGCAGTGAGCACAAATAGCTCAGTATGCATTGAGTCATACTTTCTATTTTTGTTTTCTATACTTTTGCTTATTCTATAGTCTAATTTTAGGGATGACTTTTTTTTCTCTCCAAGTGCTATATTAATACATTTCACCATGCCTTGAATGTAGTGAAGAGTCACATGTTTGTTAGATGGCTGTTCGTCATAGTCATAGTAGGCAGGAAAGAGCTCAGAAGGAAAACTGTTCTCTGGCTTTGGTGATGCTACTGTGCAAGCAATATAGGCCTCAGAGTAAAGCACACTCAAGTTTCAATTCTGTGTGACCACAGGCAAGTTACTTAAGCCATCTGAAACTCATTTTCCATATTTGCTAAATGGGAGCATAGAATCTTCACAGAATCATTGTGAAGAATGGAAAGATAACATATTAAAAAGTACCTAGCAAAAATATTGAGCGTGCTTATAAGCCCTTAGAAAATATTTGCTGAAGAAATGAATAACTCTAAGGGAAAATTTCTGAAGACATGGACAATCATCCAAATATGACCAAATTTCTAAAGTGTCATGCTGATGGCATAACATTCATCATGGTGTTCATTATATACTACAAAAAAACCCAAAAACAACAACAACAAAGAAACTAGTTGCCATCAAGTCAATTCCGATTCATAGCGACCCTATAGGACAGAGTAAAACTGCCAATATGGTTTCCAAGGAGCGCCTGGTGGATTCGAACTGATGACCTTTTGGTTACAGCTGTAGCTCTTAACGACTGCAACACCAGGGTTTCCATTATATACTATAATCCTCTCTTTTTCATGCACATTTTTTAATTGCCAGGTTTGTGGTGGAAGGGGAGATTGGATATCTCCTTAATTGATGTGAAATTTTTCTAAAGTTGAATTTAAAGGCATTTACGTTCTGCTTTCAATACTGGAAACCAAGAGCAAGGATGGATTCTATAAGATATATTCCTCCTTGTCATGAGATCTTAAGATTGCTTAAAATGACCAAAAAAGAAACAGTGTGAAGTGAGTTTTATGAAAACTTCATGTCTCAAGTGAGCATTTGCAGACAAAATTGTGGTATCATGGCCTCAGGATCGGACCTCTGCCTCCCTGAGGGCCACCAGGGAGATGCGTGTTCTCATTGACTTTCCAGATCATTTTTGGGCATCAGCCCTCCAACCATCATAAAGAGAGTGTGATGGACCTGTCTCCATTTTAGGGCTTCATTTTTCTCCACAAAGTAGTGGTAAGTAGAATTATTCCTGGGAAAAAAGAAGTGGAGCTTCATGTTGAAAGTACTGTTCAACAATTTGAACTTTCCCATTAATTATCCATAACTCAAGCAATCAGAGAAGGGAGACAGCCTCAGCATTAATGAACAAACCCTTCAATGAATAGGATAAAAGCCAACAGAAGTCCACAGGTGCCTTTTGACTGTGGAAATTAAGCACGTGGTCCTCAGGTAGACTGACTCAATGGGCTTCAGAGCCAGTAGGTGCAGCCAGTTCCAAAATATTATAACTTGCCCCTCCCCCATTCTTAAAAGCTTTAGCTCATTTCTCAGTCATGCCTTTTTTTGGACCCTAAATCTTAATTTATATTCCTCTCAAAGGGAGAAACTTATTTTATAACATTAAACACACCCACACCCATACCCACACCCACACCCACACACATAGGTGCCCTACTCGATAATGGTCTGAAGCTATTCTGAGAAACTATCTTCATTTTAGCAGTCATCAGGGGTGTCTATTTTCTAGCTGCAATTCAAAACTACTGGACAGCGTTCTGAGGCTGTATGCAACTTACTTGTAATTTTACTTATATATGACAATGGAGAACTCCTGAAGATGGCAGCAATACTTTAGATTTCACCAGCCCAGGAAGGACTTGTGGTTAACACAACCAGAAATCAAATGATGCTGGCAAGCTCCTATTTGTTGTCCCCTCCCGCAACTGACATTTCAGACACTATTTCAGATTTCAACTTTACCTCTTTGAGTCTTGCACAGTGTAAGGCATAGAGAAGAGGACTTGAAGTCTAAGAAATGTCAAATCCTGTTTCGGTCACAGAAGGAGGGAATTTTTAAACTTTTCAACACCACCAGCCTCTTCATTTCCCTTCTATATGTGGATTATCTCTTTACATGAGGGTTAAACTGACGAAACAGAAAGGGATTTATGAATTGTACACTGATTTTAAAATTATTTACTTTCCACTGGCTACTCAAACTATTAGATAAAGAATGAGCAAATTCCATCTCCTGCTTTCTATTGCCTGAAATGCCCATTAAAGAAAATTAATGTTTATTCTTCAATTACTGAAAACTATAAATCACAATGCCTTGTACATAAGAGGTGTCTATAAATATAAATCTGAGCCTTTCATATCTGATTTAAAAAACTGTATTATTCATATAACTTTCTACATAGAGCTGAAGATGTAGAACACATTTTCTAGATGGATTATTACCTTTACATTTATAGTTTTTAAAACTTAATTAGATTTTTAAATTGCAAAGGCAATATAAGCTTGTATTAAAGGTCAAAGAATTCAGAAATATATATAGAAGTTAATACTCACCTCTACTCCATCCTACTTCCTAAGGTAACTAATGTAAAAAGCTGGCTTCCACATTTTTAATTTGCTCTTAAAAAATTTACCCCCCCAAAAGTGAGGTCTTACTCTACACATTATTGTAACTTTTCCAGATCAACAGATCCAGACTGAACTCTTACATGATGTTGTTAGCTGTCATCAAGTTGGCTCGATGTGTAACAGAACAAAACGTTGCCCAGTCCTGCACCATCTTCATGATTGTTGGTCTGTTTGAGTCCATTGTTGTGGCTATTGTGTAGCGCCTTCTAACCTAGGGGCTCATCTTCCAGCACTATATCAGACAATATTCTTTTGTGATCCATAGGGTTTTCATTGGCTAATTTTCAAAACTAGATTGCTAGACCTTTCTTCCTAGTCTGTCTTAGTCTGGAAGCTCTGCTGAAACCAGTCCACCATGGATGACCCTACTGGTATTTGAAATACCAGTGGCATAGCTTCCAGCATCATAGCAACACGCAAGCCACCACAGTATGGCAGACCGACAGACAGGTGGTAGGTAGTCTTATACAACCGTTGCATAATATTCCACAGTAATGTAACATAATTTATTCAACCATCCCCCTTGATGAACATTTGTACTATTTCCAGTTTTGTTACCACCACAAACAATGCTACAGTTTCATGTATAGCCTTATATACTCATTGCCGTTGAGTCGATTCTGACTCATAGCGACCCTATAGGACAGAATAGAACTGCCCTATACAGTTTCCAAGGAGCACCTGGTGGATTTGAACTGCTGACTTTTTGGGTAACAGCCATAGCCTCATATACCAGGCACTTTTGTACCTGTAAGCCAGAGCCCCCAAAGTGGAATGTTGTGCAAAGAAGTTTGTCTACTGTTGAGTTTTAGTGAATACCGCCAGATTACCTTCTGAAATGGTTGTAACAATTTTTGAGTGTTTATTTGCCTACATTCTTACCAGCATTTGATATTACCAGTATTTAAAAAAAAGAATTGCCAGTCTGATGGATAGAAAATAGCATCTTCTTTGAATGTGTATTTCCCTGACATGAATGCATGGCATGGTATTTAAGAGCATGGACCTACAGCCCAACTGCCTGGCTGTGCAGCTTACAAGCCATGTGACTTTAGGCATGTTTAATCTCTTTGTGACTCAGTTTCATCACCTGAAAATGGGAAATATAATAGTACCTGCTACATAGGGATATTAGTAGGATTAATTGAGTAGATATTTGTAAAGGCTTAGAATGGTGTATGGTGCCTAGAAGAACATCTGATACATAATAAGCACTATATGAATTAAATAAATACATTCTAGTGATGCTGACCATCTTTTTATGTTTATTAACCATTTGCATTTCTTCTGTTAAATATGAGTGCTAATATATTTAATTTTTAGTAGTAAAAAAGGATAGCTTATATTTTTTCACTTATCGGGTGACTCCTAGAGGAAAGCATAGAAATCCCCCCTCCTTATCCTGGAAACACTCTACTGCTTGGAGATGCCAGAAGTGGAGAAGAATTTCGTTACAATGTTTAAATGAGAAGGAAAAGAGAAAGGCTTTGGAAAATGGAAATGGAATTTTCTAAATAAACAAACATTCCAGGGTTAACTCCTACTTATACAAAAAAAAATGACTTGAAATTCTCTTTCCTAATAGATGGGACCTCAGTTTACCTGTACAGAGAGTTAAATCCATTAGGGCTTTTCAGAGAGAGCTACGAGGCAGTTGGAAAGCAATTTAATTGCCCAGGGTACAGTTTTATAAATGAGAAATCGTCATTTGATATCTTGGATTTTGGACTAGCTCAGCCTTTCCTGTTGAGATTACTAGCCACATACCTCTCTTCTCAATTGGTTGTTTTTCATTTGGGTTTGTCCTCTCCAGGGAATCTTACATTATTTATCAATCACATAAATCTAAAAACACCCAGCATCAGGCCTACTTAAATGTCGGACAACTATTCAACTATTTCTTGTGTTCTTCCTTTCAGCTTCTATCAGCAACATGCTCTTTTTATGTTTTTGCTACTTCTTCAGTAGGATGAAGAGATGCTCTTTCATCAGGCACTGGTTTTAGTCTGTTTTGGTTAAATTCCAATTCAAGCAGTTCTGTTGCATTTCAGAATTACAAGAGAGAGAGGGGGAGGAAGAGACTTTCTGAATCACATTGGCATTTGTGCAGTACTGTATTCTTAGGTGATATCAGACTGATTTTTACTGAACCTTAGAAATAATGTCAGGCAATGAGAATTTTTATGGAAATGCACCCCCTTTATATTCCCAACTTCAAACGTCACAATTTACTTCCACCATCTTGTCTATTGTTCGAGGTCATTCCCTCTAGTGCTTGGACACCATCTGTTCTTCCACCTCACCTCTAATCCCTTGATCCTATCACCTCATGCCTTTAATTCCCTCCTTAACAGACTTAGATTCTATGCATACATACCCTTGCATACATCATTCCCTTACATACATACGTCCTCCATTCCCTTGCCTCTTTCTTTCTCCAGCACCCTACTCTGAATTAATGACTACAAACCTCAAACAGATCAGCCAATCTTACAACACTTTACTACTCAGTTCATCCCCTCCCTCTCTATATACCATCTTTTCACACCTTCTCCTCTCCCCTCCAACCTCTAATATCTCTCCTTACTCCTTACTCTCAGCTCATGACATGGCTTCTGATTTCACTGAGAAGACACAAGCAATCAGAAGAGAAGTCCTCAGCACCAAATCTCGTCACTTACCTGCCTCTGTACCCACAAATCAGCTTTCCCTGTTGTTGCAGTGGACGAATGTCCTTGCACCTCTGTAAGGCAGCCCTTCCCTGTTATGCTGGCGTCTGCACGTCCCCCAACTCCGATTACTCAAGGATAGCACTTCCACAATTTTACATCCTCTCTCCTGTATGATCAGTTTTCCCCTCTCTACTTGATCACTACCATCAGCATACAAACATGCCACAATATCCCATCTATAAAAGATTTTTAATCATAAGTTTTATAAACAAATTACTATGTAGCATTTTAATAAAGTGAAATATTATGTGAGAAGTACAAAACACGAAGCTGGCTCCTTTCCCTTAAAAAAAACCAAAACCAAACCTGTTGCCATTGAGTCAATTCCGACTTACAGTGACCCTATAGGAAAGAGTAGAACTGCCCCACAGAGTTTCCAAGGAGCAGCTGGTAGATTTGAACTGCTGACATTTTGGTTAGCAGCTGTACTACCACTATGCCACCAGGGTTTCCCCCTTTCTCTTAGAGAAGTATAAAACATTGTTCATAGTCCAAAATTAGTGACATAGTGAACAGACATTTCTATAAAACAGGCTAAACAAACCTTGTTAATTGTTATATTTAAAACAGGATAGACTTCAGTACAAAGCAGAAATTTGAGTTATTACCAGGTTTCTGTGGAGGAATTAATAAAAGGGACATTGATGGGCCAAAAAGGTCTTGTAAACTTAGGAAATCATGTAACTCTGATACAGATAATGCTAAAATTAGTTTAGCAGTAGTGTAGCTTAGACTCTAGCACTCCCACGAAAGTACCAGTAAGATAATATGCAAAATCTTAAACGTGAAGCTGTTTTAAGTATTGATAAACTAGTACCTATTGCCTAAGGAAATGGAACACTTTTGTTTCTTCAAATATTTGAATTGTATTTTCCAGCACTTGTAGGACCCATCCCCTGTGAGGATACAGGAGCACTTGCACTGTGCCAGATTGGCTCTGCCAGTCCAGGTCACTAGATTCATTGGAGCTTCTTATCTAATGCTGCTGGAGTTTCTGGTCCAATGCTTCACAGAGGGGCCTAGATGCCCTGTGTATGGCTGCCAGCCCCTCTACTGGCTGCCTCTATTACACTACAAAGTCTCTCCCAGCCATACCTTCATCTGGGTCGCATCCTCTCCCCCTTGCCACTGAGTACTGCAGGCATGTGCCTGGAGCTCAGAGTTGCCTCTTCGAGGCCCCAAGCATCTGAGCACTTGAAATACGTGCCATTTTAGTTTCATAATGCCTGTTTCCATCCAGAAACAAGATCTCTGATTGTTGGAAAGGTAAAAAACCTTTGTTTCAGATCTCTGATCCAGCTGCCACAGGAAGAAGGACTCTTTTTCCTTCCAGAATACAAGGCACCAAGCCTACCAAATATTTCTGGGGCAGGGGGATCTTCTTGCAGAAGCACTTCCCGCTGGAAGACAGTGGTACTTTCTGGCAATAAAGTCAAACTTGATGTCATACTGCACACAGCTTGGACACTCCTGGTCTGAGATCCCCTGTGGACTTCCCATACCATCCAGGCTGCCAAAGCTGTGTGTTTGCAGACCAGGAGTACCAGCATCTTGGTGTAGAGTGTATGGCCACTCTGGGAACAGGGTGCCACTGCAGACACTCACCTTAACTGCTGACCACTATCTCGTCTTAAAAAATACTTCCTTTGACTCTAAACACCTTCCAGCTACTGCCTCATTCCCACCATCTGCCTATCTTTCAGAAAATTATGGATAAGCCTTGGGAAAGTAACACTCTCTAAAAAAAGTTTAAAATTTTTATAGAAAGATTGGAAGAACCAATTCAAAGATACTTTTATTTTGGCATTCATTTTGTTTATCTGTGTCTATTTGCCTAGAATTTCTTTTATAAATATTTATATATGTTTTGTTAAAGATGGAACTGTTTTTATGAACTTTTCAATCTTTAGTGGGTTTTGAGACTTTAGAAGAATATGCTTATATTACTATTTTAGAGATGTAGTTACTAAGAAGTCACAAAATTTAAAAAAAAAACAAAAATGTAATGAAGGACTTTGTGGATCTTGGGGTCCCAAGCTCTCATTTTCAAAAATACTTACTACTTCCTTCTCGTGGTAGAACATGTATATTTTCGAGGAGGTAGTTGGTTTAATAACAGGGTTTACAGCATGTTAAAGTGTGCACTTTGCACACTGGTGTCTGTTCTCCAATCTTTACATTAAAAAAAAAAAAAGTTACTCAAGTCAGTTTCCAAACTGGACCTGCCATGTTCACCATTGTTTCTGGCCACTATCTTTCTTCTGGCTCCATCTATGAAGAGAGTATAAGTAGCAAATGTGATGTGAGCCGTCTCAGAAACAGGGTTGGTCAGAAATATAAGGTGAGACAGATGCCTTCCTGGTGAAGTGAGAACCCAGCTTGCCCAAGATAACGTCTCCACTGGCCTTTGCTTCTCATCCCTCCTACATAACTTCAAATTTCCACTTGCAGGAAATGTTAGGGAGAGGTAGGCCCATTTAGGGCTTTTTAGAGAGGAAAAAAGCATTAATGGGGGTAGTTGGAATTCATTCTCTAAGAAAGCAGCAAGGTTTGGCTAAAGAAGAACTGAATGGGTGTCTGTGCCCTGCAGAGAGGGGCAGGATGTCTGTGCAGAATCACATATGGGTGATGCTGAAGGTAAAGTGCTTGTAGGCAAAGATCTGTTGGGGCTCTAGGGTATTAACTGGCTGGAGTATTCAGAAAGGAGATGGACAGAGGCTTTGCCTTAGTTTTCTTACTAGTATTATCAACCTTCTCTCTCTACTGCCCAGTAAAATTCCACTTGAATCTCTATCCATTTTAGGTACACTTGTGAGTGGTAATATCCAGAAGGACTTGCTAGGAGAAGGGTGAATGGCAGCTAGAAGACTAGAGTCCAGAGAGTGCTTGATCTGGAGGGCCTGGTAGCTGTGGTCACATCTGGAGTACATAAGGAGGGCCAGAGAGTTGTCAGAGGCGGTACAGTGTCCAGAGGGCTGCCTGCCTGTCCACAGGGAAACGGGGCTTTTTTCAGGCATAGGGCGTCAGTGAGGTTGTTCAACATTTGCTCTTAATAATAAATAATAGCTTAGATTTGTATAATGCTTACTATATTCTAGGTATCATTCCAAGCATTTTATATATATTCACTTATTCAATCCTACAACAGTCCCATGGGAGAGGCAATTTTATCATGCCTGTTTTACAGAAGAGGAGGCTGAGACATAGAAAGGTTAAGTAACTTGCCCTAGGTCCAGCAGCTAGTAACTGACGGAGCTGAAATTTGAACCCAGCAGCCTGGTTCCAGAATCTGTGGCCTTACCCAGAAGTGGCTGGTTGATCAGCTATTCAGAGTCACTGATTTGAGCTAGATAACAAAGATTAGGGGAGAGGGGGATATGCAGGGGGAGGCATCAGCATAAAAACTCTAGCGAAGGAAATGAATACTTGGAAGTGATGGTAGGATGAACGCTGCCCCAGAAAGGAGGGCATCTGAGAGGGATGAAGGTACTCTTTGCGCGCCACTTATGGGCCAGCTTACGCTGTCTGTGTAGATACTTATGCAAATAACACAAAGAAAGAAACCAGAGTTAGCTGTGTACAGCCTGTTGGCTGAATTCCTCTAGGCCCAAGGCACAGTTTTAGTGCCTTATAATATAAGCACTTATATTAACGCTTATTTTCATGGTTGCTGCAGAATTTCAGATAGGAAATACTTAATGGGTTACACTCTGTCTTAGTCATCAAGTGTTGCTGTAACAGAAATACCACAAGTGAATGGCGTTAACAAAGAGAAATTTATCCTTTCATAGTCGAGTAGGCTAAAAGTCCAAATTCAGGGCGTCAGCTCCAGGGGAAGGCTTTCTCTGTCGGCTCTGGGGGAAGCTTCTTCTCATCAATCTTCCCCTGGTTGGGGAGCATCTCAACGCAGGAACCTCAGGCCCAAAGGACACGTTGTATTCCTGGCACTGCTTTCTTGGTGGTATGAGGTCCCTGTGTCTCTCTCCTTACTTCTCTCTTTATATCTCAAAAGAGATTGGTTTAAGACACTATCTAACCTTGTAGATCTCATCAATATAACTGCCCACTAATCCATTTCATTAACTCATAGTGATAGGATTTACATCACATAGGGAAATCACATCAGATGACAGAATGGTCGACAATTATACAATACTGGGAATCATAACCTAGCCAAGTTGACAGATATTTTGGGGGGACACAATTCAACCCATGACACACTCTGAGTTCAAAATATTCACATTTTGTACCTGGCTTAAATCACTGCAGGTTATTGGAAAGAACCAAATATTTTTTATTGCCCCTTGCTTGAGGAAAAAAAAGTTCCAGGTTATTTCAAGTTAGATTTTTTTTTTTTTGACATTCTAGGTCTTTCTGTCATTAGATAAGTTCTAAGATCAAGGAATAAATAAGTGACTGAGCTCTTGTCACTGCAATAAAATACATGTCATGTGGTCAGTTTATTTTCAATCAGAAGCTTAGATTTCCAGACCAGGCAACCAGCCACACTGTACTTCTCATTTTCATAATCAGTTTGGGATTACTGAAGGCTGATTGTCTGTGATTGAAACTAAGGACAAGAAATGAAGTTGGTGCTTCTCTGTGGATATAACAACTGTATCACCATTATCCCCATCAACTTCATTATCAGCAACAACAAACATTTTTATGGTGCTTTACAATTGACATACCATGGCACATGATGTTGAATTTGCTTTGCTTTTTCTTTACTACTTCTGTTTCCTATTAAGGCAAGTACTAAACTATTGAAAGTTGACAGTAACCCTTAATTGTCTGTTTTAAAACTGTGTGACAGGGACATACACAACTACCAACTCTTACGTATCTAAAATAATTAAGCAAAGATGAAAAATACAACAGCAATAATTGTGTCAGTTGACTTGGGCGATTAAGGTATGGTTGTGGCCATTGAATATTAAAGCAAGTAAATAAGCAACAAAAACAGACTTTGTAAGTTCAATAGATAAAAAGATAATTCCATGTATGTAGTCTTTTTATATTAATGTCATTTCATATTGGAAAATTCACCTTAGAAGCACCTAGAGTTGATTGCAATAGTAAATAAAGATACTAGGAATTAAGCTATAAAGTTGCCGCAGGTTTTGGACTGAAAAATTTTCTAGTAGAAATGATCTAACTGATCAAAAACAACTAGAACTGGGAATATAACTTATTTTCAGTTCTTCCTTAAAAGATACGTTGTTGTTAGGTACTGTCAAGTTGGTTCTTACTCAGAGCAACCCTATATACAATAGAACGAAACACTGCCCAGTCCTGCGCCATCCTCACGATCATTCTATGCTGGAACCCATTGTTGCAGCCATTGTGTCAATGCACCTCCTTGAGGGTCCTCCTCTTTTTCTCTGACCCTCTACTTTACCAAGCATGATGTCCTTCTGCAGGGACTGATCCCTCCTGATAACATGGCCAAAGTACGTGAGATGAAATCTTACATCCTTGCTTCTAAGGCTCATTCTGGCTGTACTTCTTCCAAGACAGATTTGTTCGTTCTGGCAGTCCATGGTATATTCAATATTCTTTACCAACACCATAATTCAAATGCGTCAATTCTTCTTAGGTCTTCTTATTCAGAAGATATGTACTCATGTATTATTTCTTGATTTGAGATGCTGGGCAAATAACTTGACCTCTCTGTGTCTCATTTGCAAACTGGCATTCTCTTGCATGACCTCTAAAAGAAGGTTACAGCTGAGGGCCAGCTGACAGGAATGCTTATAAAGAACAAGCAAAAGTGCAGCAACGTGTAAAGATTAAACACCAATGATTATGATATCCAGTGGGAGGAAAGGTATATGTCCCCTCCTTTTGCCTAACAAAGCCCTGTACAGTTTGACCTCCAGGAAGGTCATTTTGTTTGTGGGTGAGAGGGCATGCGTGCATACATCTGAACTATCGTAAAATATAAATTTAATAATTTTTCAAGTTGGGTTTTTATTTTTATCTCCATGTCTTCAGGATTTTATGAATGTCAAATCAGTAACGTATTGAAATACATAAAATGAAGGTTTTTTTTGCACAAACTTGTTTTTTCTCTGGGATCTGAGCTTCGATTTATAGATAGTTAGAAACAACAGTTTTTCTTGTCATTAACCAACTTTAAAAGCAACTTCAGTTTAATAGGCTGTAGCTGAGTGCTCCCAGCCCAGTCAGCCTCTCTCTGCTTGAGCTCAGGCAGAGTAATTCACTCTCAGTGGGAAGCAGAAAGGGCAGGTACTATTCTCCTAAGAAACCAGAGTAAAAACCGTGTGTCTGACAGGCAGTGACACCTCCCACCCCACCCCCAGAGGTGGCTGTATAGCCAGACTTTTAGAACATTTCTCACTGTTGTCACTGAAGTGTGTGGATTTATTTCCCCGAGGGGTTACTCCCTAAAACAGTCTTCCTGGAGTGACTGCCCTCCCAGTAAGATCTCATTCTAATTTTGCATTCAGGTGTTACTTCCTGGAAGAGGGTCAGAAACCATAAAGAAGAGCAAGGCTAATAGTAGCTAAGCCCCCAATATTGTAGGAAATAAGGATCATAATGAAAAGACCTCATTTGAGAGGTGAACTCGGTTCGCATTTGAGAACTTAATTGGACTGTATGATTTTGGGTGCTTTCAAATTCTGCAACATCTAGTTTTGTTCTATGAAAAATACCAGGAAATTCAAGTGTAGAGAAGTGTGTCATTTCTCAAATGCTTTTTAAATTAAGATACATTTGTTTGGCAACGGTATCACAATATTTGGCAATGCCCAAAACTGACTCAGTTTTTCCATCCTTATTAGAAAACACATCTGGGCTCATAACCTGGAGTCTATAAAAGTCATCAGCTATTGTTTCAGCAAGATCTTTTTGGGAGAAATACTTTACCCATTGTTCCTTTCCATTTGACACTTGACATCGAAGACTGTGTGGAGAAAGGTCATGAACCTTGATTGCAATACTGAGTCTGCTATGAGTCTCTCTCCAGCTTGATTCTCCATACCATGTATTCTGCTTCTCAGGAAAATGTAGTGGCAAGTTTGTGTGTCAGTCATGGTTTTTGGCCTTCATCATTCATAGATGTTGTTGTTGTTGTTAGGTGCTGTTAAGTCAGTTCTGACACATAAATGACCCTATGTACAACAGAACGAAACACTGCCTGGTCCTGCACCATCCTCACAATTGTTGTGCTTGAGCCCACTGTTGCAGCCACTGTGTCAATTCATCATATTGAGACTCTTCCACTTTTTCGCTGACCCTCTACTTTACCAACCATGATGATGTCCTTCTCCAGGGACTGATCCCCCCTGATAACATGTCCAAAGTATGTGAGATGAAGTCTCGCCACCCTTGCTTCTAATGAGCATTCTGGCTGTACTTCTCGCAAGAGAGATTTGTTTGTTCTTCTGGCAGTCCATGGTATATTCAATATTGTTCTCCAACACCATAATTCAAAGGCATCAATTCTTCAGTCTTCCTTATTCATTGTCCAGCTTTCACGTGCATCCGAGGCAATTGAAAACACCATGAACAGATGTAGCCTTTGGAATTTCCTTTCTGCCTATCTTTTCATCTGCGATCAGGGCAAACTACCTCTGTTTCCATCTAGCATTCAAAAGCAGCTAAAACGAAGTCACACGTCTCTTCTTTCAATTCTAGGAGTGCCTACCAGTCCTTGGATTATGCAAATGGTTAAGCACTCGACTACTAGCTGAAAGGTTGGTGGTCCAAACCCACCCAGAGGCACCTCAGAAGATAGGCCTGGTGATCTGCTTCTGAAAGGCCACAGCCTTGAAAACCACATGGAACAGTTCTACTCTGCATGCACGTGGCCGACTCAATGGCAACTAACAAGATAACAGCAACTACATGCAAGGCACTCTCTTGGGCACAGAGTACACCATTCTCTGTAGTTCAGTGGGAGAAAGCTTTAGATGAGAAAATATATGTAAAACTGGTACATACGTGCTCCTGGGGGACTTCATGTCTTTTCTGTCATTTATATCTCAGTGATTTATCTCTTCTGAATATGAACCCACAAAATAGAGGAGGATCTAGTTGTACATTGTACAATATCATTGCTGGGTTTCAGTGTGTTACCTTCTGATGCTAGCTAGAACCTTCCTAGGAAAAGAAGGAAAAAGGAAGAGAGATTTTTTTTTTTAAGAGGCCCAAAAGGCCATAAAGCTCTCAGAGGCCTTGTTTCCTGACATTTAATCCCCACTTTGGGGTATTGTTTGATTTGTGCTAAGAAACAGGATAAAGTCTGTCTCTACCTGTACAGATTCTCCCTGGTGTGGCTAGAGGATGTGATTTCTAGCAGGGACTGCAAGGAGCCCCAGCTCTGATGAGTGGTTCTTTGATGAGTCCTTTGATCTTGCTCAATTTCTAGGAATCTGTTTCCAGACACCTGACAATAAGCACACCCAGCAGAAACAGCCTTCAGACTTCATTTTGCTCCTACCCAGGGAAGCCATCAGCCATGCCCTTTCATCTCTTCCACTAAAGCCAGATTGTGTCTCTGGCCTGAACTTGATAAACTGATATTAGGGCTCTAAACTCCCTCACTCTTTGCTGTTTTACTCAGATGAAGCTGCTATTGCTGGACTTTCAATGATAGTGAATGAAATGAAATCCAAGTTGAATAACTCCTTAGAAGTTTATGATGTCTGAGGAAGTGTGAAGGGGCAGGATTGTACTTACAAAGCCTGAATCTGGGTACCCTTAAAGATCTCATTTCCATCCACTTCTGTGTCTTTTCTAGGTTAACAAGTCCCATTGCTGAATATAACTCAGATATGGAGGATACTGTGTTGGAGTCCCTGAGTGGTGCAAACGTTCGTGTGCTTGGCTGCTAACCGAAAGATTGAGGTTCAGATCTACCCAGAGGCACTTCAGAAGACAGTCCTGGCTATCTACTTAGGAAAAATCAGCCTCTGAAAACCTTATGGAGCACAGTTCTACTCTGACACACATGGGGTAGCTGGGTGTCAGAATCTACTTGATGGTAACGGATTTGGCTTTTGGTTTGGTGTACCACTAGGACATAGGCCTGCCAGGATGTGGACGGTGCAGGTAAGATTAACAGCAGGAAAAGAGAAATGACTGTGTGTAGTAAAAAAAAAAAATATTTTTATTATAAAATTATGGAGTTGAAATAATCTCAAAGAAATTTTACTGCATTTTCAATGTATATTATATATAATATTTCAAGGTTCAGAAGTTAAGAGCATATCTGTATGAAGAAAATTTCTGGGCTAAATTGAAAAGGAAAAAGAGCAAAGATTTGGAATTTTTTAGGGCATATACCCTAAAGAGGACTGTCTTAGGCTGGGTTCTCTAGAGAAGCAAAACAGTAAAGCATATATATATATGGAGAGAGAGAAAGAGAGATTTATATCAAGGAAATGGCTCACACGGTTGTAGAGGCTGGAACGTCACAAGTTTGTGGGTCAGGATAGAGGCTTCTTCTGATTCACGCAGCCACAGGGGTTGGCGAACCCAAGATCGGTAGGTCAGAGAGCAGGGTTCTTGCTCACAGGCTGTGAAGACAGACAGATCCCAAGATAGGCAAGCAAGACCACAGGTAAGCTGCTAGCTCAAGTCCTAAGAACTGAAGGTCAGATGAACAGGAGCCAGCTGCAGGATCCGTTGTAAGCAAAAAACTCATGAGCCTTGCCAGAATGCCCACTTATATTTGATGCAGGCCATATGCTCAAGGAAACTCCCTTTCAGCTGATTGACTGCTCACAGCAGATTCTGTCATGGAAGAGATCACAACGTCATACAACTGCCAAACCACTGAGAATCCTGGGCCAGCCAAGTTGACACACAACCTTAACCACCACAAGGGTTATAAACTTCGTACTCAAAATGTCCTTTTCTGAGCATCTTACTAATGCATCTTACTAATGATAGCTCCTAGAAAGGCCCAAAATCTGCCCTTTTAGTCTTGCTGTGGGACTCCTGGTCTGGGATCCTATAGTGGACATCCACTATTTTTTTCCTGCTGTGGATCCTTCCCTCCTTATGCTGGTAACAACTACCTTTCCCATGTTACATTCAACTCTCCGTGGGACTTCCAGCTGAAGTCTCGTGTCCTCCCTTACTGGCCACATGTGCACACTTAGTACACACATACATAACACACTCATGCACGCAGTCAAAAAGGGCCTGATAAGCCAGGCCAATCAGACTCTTTTTTTCAGAAATTTAAATCTTAAGTGGACTGATTGAGGATGGAAAGTGGTTGGAGCAGTGAGTGAAGTGATTTTGTTCCCAGGTCAACTTCCTTAAGCTACCTCTGTTCTACCACCTTGGCACTAAAATCTTCATGTTTTTTGTCTCCAGTAACTCGTCCAAGTGTCTCCTAGTTTCTCTATAATTCTGCAGCATGTTGTATTTTATTTTCCTGGAGATTCACCCTTTCAGGAATTCCTGCCTCACAGGTCCATCTCTACCAGACTAGGTAAAGTACTGAGTACGGGATTGGGACAGATCTGGGTTTGCATCTCACCCCACTACTTACTGGGCCACTTTGGATCAATTACTAAATCTCTCTGAGCCTTGGTTTAATTTATTCAATCAGGAAATCACAGGCTCTTTGTAGCTCAGAGTCTGAGACCCCCAGTGTCTGAGCCTCTCTCTAATAATCCGTGTACTTAAGGATATTTGTGTTGCAGGCTCCTGAAGGCCAAAGAGCAAACCAACCCACTTCCTTAGGTTGAAGCTCCCTGCTGGAAGTTAACCTACAACCCTCCCATGTAAATGAGCTCCCTCTAGTGATTTTTTTTTTTTTCCGGGATAACCCTGGTGTTAGGACTTCCACACATCTAGTCAGCAGGGATAGTTCATAGGCCTAGCCTGTGCCTGAGCAGGGAAGGGACACCAGCAAGGGTGATCTGGTCACCCTGATCCTGCACACTTGATTTGGCAAAGGTGTACATATGGCCCCTATGAGCGGGCCAAGCTACTCCACCAGCTTCTAATCATTTACGAGTCTAGGCAGGCTTCCTTGGCAGGAGGAGGACTGCTGAGTTACATCAGATATAAATGAATCAATACAAACCAATTTCTTCACAAAAGAAAACCTAATTAGTCACACTGCTGCCCAAATCAACTGCTTCTCTGTCCCAGCAGCTGACACATTCTAATTCCTGCATACAACTTCATTCTAACTCCCATTAATGAAAAATACATAATCCATTTTGTTATTGCCAAGGTTAAGCCTTGCCAAGTTTGTTTTCTGAAACACAATCAATAACAGAAACTTTTTACTGTGGTCTTAGAAGGGTTTTCTCAGTTTAGAGAAAAGTCAGGTTCTATGTTAGGAGAGTGAATATTTAGGAAATGATGATCTAATCAGGGGTTGATTTTTGCCTGGAGAGATACAGAACAGGGGGGAAGAAAGGGAGAGGTATGACCCCAGCTCTACCTTCTGGGAAAAACGAGCACTTCCCATATGCCTTTCCTGCACGCAGATGCTTTGTCTCACTCACTGCAGGAGCCAAAAGAAGCCAAAGACTACCTGTTAAGAAAAACTCACTCTTTCATTCATTCATCATTCATCACTCTTCCCAGTGAACTCAGCAACGAAAAAGACTGCTGTCTTCTAGGGCCAGTGTAGAACATTCATCACTGCACTGGCAACCTAGAGGTTGTAAGTGCAAATTACCTACAGGAGGTGGTACTGTAGATAGTTATGTGTGTGGACTTAGAGTCATACTACCTGGGTTCAAATCCTGGCTCTGCCATTCACTATATATGACCTTGGACAGAATATTTTAACTCTCTAAGCTTCAGTTTCCTCACCTGAAAAAAATGGGGCTAATACTGTATTTCTTCAGATCTAAGATGCCACCATTACTTTATGTACAACTAAGGAAGAAAAGCTGCCGCGAAGGAAACTATGATGCAATGATGATTATAAGATTTACCAGTTTCAGTGATGTTAAAATGGTGTCAGTGTGAGGACTAAGTGAGATAATCCACGTAAAGTGCTTGCATTTTTTTTGGCACACAGTAAGCCCTAATAAATGATTATTACTATTTTTACTACCAGAAGGTGGTAGTTTGAACAAACTATTTAACCCTCTGTGCTTTATTCTTTTCATCTTTAAAATAAATGGGTAGCCATATGGTTCTACCACCCAGAACTGGGAAGAAAAACTAATTAAAATAACTTTTTTAGGTTCTTAGCAGCTTTAAATGTGAAACATTATCAACTCCTTCTGCTATTCATCTTCTGTGTCTGAAACTGATAAGGAAATACAAACTGCATATTTTTTGTGTATGTATTAATTTAGTTGGATTTCCAAGGCCAATTTAAAATTTTAATTTGGAGCTTTTATATTTCTGTTGTAACTGTTGAAAAAGAACTTTTAATTTTTGCCTTATCTTCCTCACTATAACTTTGATTTTTCATGAATGTTTTGCTTTATATTGAGAAGGGAAAAGTTACCTTAATATAGTACTCTCCATTTAAAAATACCTGATTGTATAATTTTGTATATTTGTAAACTCCCACAAAGTTTGAAGACTAGTGGGGTTAAGCACAGTTTTATTGTTTAGGTAAGAAAGGAAGATAAGTTTCAGATTACTACAACTGATGGCTAAACACAAAGGAGATTCATTTAAAGCAAGTCCCAAACACTAGTCACTCAAGGCCTTGCAATTTGATCCACTTTGAGTAGCAAGGAGCTAGACCAAAAGGGTCAGCTGTTGTGTGAGAGGAATTCAATTTAATTCAACCTTCAACTTATGAAACTGTAATATGAAGTAGGCATGGCGCATAGTCCTAATGCAAAAAAAAAATTTAAGACAAGTTCTTGCTTCCCCCTCACTACCCCCCCCAACAAATTTACAGCCTGACAAGAAATGACAACACAGTATGATAAATACTATAAAAATGGTGTGGGAGTGCCAGGAAGCAGCAATTAACTCTGCCTGGGTAAGCAAAGGAAGGCTTTAAAGGTTGTATAGGAGTTTACAAAATGGAGAGTTTGGGAAAGGGTATTGCCTGCAAAGAGAACAGTATTTGCAAAAACTGTGGGTAAAGGATCAAGGTTCTATGTAGCTTATAATGACTATAGTGTAATGTACATTGAGTGTGTGTGTGTGTTTCTATGTACAAGGTGGGGTCAGTTGTGGTGGTGATGGAGTAAGTTTGAGATAAGATTGTGAAGGGTTTTAAATGTCCATATAAAGGAGTTGGGACTTTATCCCATAGGCAAAAGGAATAGATTCAAGAAGTGTTTGGGTGGTAGACTCAGTGAGATGGATTGGCTCTAGGGTGGTGAGAGGTACAGAACAACAAGGGATGATTTCAGGTGTCTAATTTTGATCCTAGGAACCCTGGTGGTACAGTGGTTAGGCACCTGGCTGCTAACCAAAAGATCGGCCGTTTGAACTCACCAGCTGCTCCTCAAGAGAAAGATGTGGCAATCTGCTTCCATAAAGATTGCAGCCTTGGAAACCCCATGGAGCAGTTCTATTCTGTAACATATGGGGTTGCCATGAGTCAGAATTGACTCTATGGCAATGATTACTTTTTTTTTTTTTTTTTTGGCTTGGGCTATGGATGGTTGGGAGCGGTGTACTGAGTAGAGTAGTGTCTCTAAAAAATTCATGTCTACCTGGAACCTGTGAATGTGACCTTATTTGGAAATAAGGTCTTTGCAGAAACAATCAAATGAAGAGGAAATCATACCGGATTAGGGTGGGCCCTATTGTAATATGACTGTTGTCCTTATAGGGAAATTTGGACACAGAGGGAGAAGGCCGTGTGGAAATGGAGGCAGAGACTGGAGTGATGCATCTACAAGCCAAGGAATACTAAGGATTGCCAGCACCCACCGGAAGCCAGAAGAGGCAAGGAAGGATTCTTCACTAGAGACTTTGAAGAGAGCATGGCCCTACTGACACCTTGATTTCAGACTTCTAGCCTCCAGTACTTGAGAGAATAAATTTCTTTTGTTTTGAGCTTCTCAGTTTGTCACAATTTGTTATGTAAGCCCTAGGAAACTAATATGGGGGACCACCATGCACTGATAAGGAACATAGGTGAAGCAGCTACAGCAAGAAAAGCGCAAGGTGGAGACTCCGGAGACCTGGCGTTTAGTCGGAGCTTCTCAAAAAAACCATCTTTTTCAATAATCAGATCAGGTTATTGCATTACATAATATAATGCAATATTGTATTACGTTTCGTTTTTCTCACGTTTATGAAAGTAAGATGGAGCGGAAGTATACCAAGGTGATTTAGGATTCAGACTGCATGAGTTCAATTCCGAGCTCTAACAATTACCAACTGTGATCTTGGGAAAACTGCTTAGCCTACGGTTCCTCATTTGGGAAATGAGGAGTAATAATATTACCTACTTACAAGGTATTTATAAGTTATATATCTGGCACATAGTAAGCCCTCAATAAATTGTAGCTCTTCTTTTTAGTATTATCTCTGTTATAAAATTTCACATTTAAAAATGGATTCTGTGATCCTTTGGGCAAGAAGAATGTTATTAATGGATAAATTTGTCCTTTAATTTGAGGTGTCACAGCATGGTGGTAAAGAACATGAACTCTGGAACCAGTGCGTATGGAATTTAGTCTGCATCTGCCACTTGCTAGCTGTGGGATCTTGGGCAAGTTACCAACATTTCTGAGCCTCACTTTCCTCATCCGTAAAATAAGGCTAATGATAGCATCTCCCTCATAAGGTTGCTGTGAGGATGAAGTGGGTTAATATATGTAAAGTGCTTTGACCGGTGCCTGGCACATCCTAAGTACTATGTGTTTATTTTTGTTGTTATTATTATGATCATTCTTATTTTTACATAGTGAACTGTTTGGGAATGGGGTACTCCATGACTTCCCCAGAAGTAGCTGCTTTTCTGTGTCAGCGACTTTGTTCAGAGGCACACAGTGGCAGCACAGTCCCTGAAGAAGACAGCCTGTATACTTGAGTACTGCAAGCCACTGAAGCCGAGAACCGGGGCTAGCTGCTGAAATGGCTCCTCTGAATTAAATGGGATCTACTCTCCCCAGTTTCTGTGTGGAAGGGGTATACATTTGGCTTTGTAATGAGTTTGCTTTTTGAGCCAAAGAGAAGAGAATAAAAGAAGACAGAGGCGTGAGAGGCAATCATAGAAACCTGGGGGCTCAGCTTCTCCAAAATGAAAAGGGAGCCTGCATTTCTGCAGAAACAAGAGGGAAACAACTTACGATCTCCAAGCTCATTATGATTTAACTTTGAGATAGCACAAAATGATGGTAATGTGACTACTGAAGCCTGTTTTAACTCTCTGCGAGACAAAAGAGTGGAAATGGAGTGTGTTAGCAGCAGCAGAAAGATAACCTCCTCGCTTATAGGCTGTGCATACATTAGTGCATGGATGTACTGTTAAAAGCTACTGAATTTCTCTAAAGTGGCCATTTCCCCTACTCTGGCAAATGATTGAAAAATCTGTGTTGTGTATTTAATTGAACAAAAGTCTTGGAAGCCTGTAAGACACTCACGTTCTGCTAGAAGACTGCAAACTCATGGCTGATAGTGGCAACAGGCGGGAAGGAGTGATGAACTCCGAGGTGGGCACGTTGCCTTGTTCAGCTCAAAAGAGTAAAGTATAAGCTCATCTTTTTTTTTTTTTTTCCCTTGAGAAGGTGCATTTCTCTTTGTGTCAGGGTGTTTTACAGGACTGAAACAGAGAAGAAGCTCAGTGCCCTGTTTTCCCATTGACTAGCGGGGTCAGTTTGACCTTGCTTTTCCGTGTGTCTGTTCTTATTATTATTATCATGGTTATCATCTTTATTTGACTTTTCCCGTCTGACAAGTGCAATTATGCTCATAATCGTATTGTGAGACAAAGTCCGAACAGAAGCTCTAGACCTTGAATTTTGATCAGATTAATTACATAAACTGGGAACTTGGCAAATTGATTTTGTGTGTTAGAGGAAGTGTCCGCAATTATTGAACTTAAATCTTTTAATATACATGATGTTAAGAGAAGTTTTGAGAATCTCAAAGGATCTGAAGAATTTTTAAAATTCCAAGCCAACTGAATTATTTCACTAAAATGTACTGCGAAGTGACATCAAAGGGGGTTCCTCAAAAAGTCAAACACAGAATTACCATATGACCCCCAAATTCCACTCCTAGGTATATACTCAAAAGAACTGAAAACAGGAATTCAGATACATGTACACCAGTGTTCATTACAGCATCATTCACAATACCCAGACGGTGGAAATAACCAGTGTCAATCAACAGATAAATGGATAAATAAAATGTGGTATATCCACACAACAAAATATTTTTCAATCATAAAAAGGGATGAAGTACTGATACATCCTACTACGTGGATGAACCTTGAAAACATTATACTCAGTGAAATAAACCAGACACAAAAGGACAAATATTGTCTGATTCCACTTACATGAAATATCCAGAATAGGCAGATTCATAGAGACAGAGGTAGATTAGAGGTTACCCAGGGCTGGGGGAATTATTGAGAATGGAGAATTATTGCTTAATGGGTACAGAGTTTCTGTTTGGGGAGATGAAAAATTTTGGAAATAGATAATGGTTATGGTCACACAACATGATGAATATAATTAATGCCACTGAATTGGACACTTAAAAATGGTTAAAATGGCAAATTTTGTTACATATATTTTACCACGATGAAAATATGGTTAAAAAAAAGGTATGAAGGGACAATTGCACAACTGCAGAGACCCAGGTCTGTAAATGTTGTTTAGTCAGCTACACTTGAATTCTAATGGGGCATTGAGCCCCCTGTATAGGAAAATACAAAAGAAAGAAGGGAGTCTATTTTTACCCTTGAGATGCTTACTCCGTCTTTTGGCATCATGAATTTATATGTACAATGAAGGAGAAGATGGTATGAATCGGGTGACCAGGGGTCAACTCCTCTCCTTGCCTCTTTATAACCTTGAGCAAGTCACTTAGATCTTTGTAGGTTAAAGTGTCTTTGTTTGCAAAATGAGGGGATTAGAAACAGTATTTTCTGATTTCCCTTTCAGTTTCAAAAGTACGTGGTTCTGAGTGAATGTTATTTACCATGGTGTGAACAAAATGCTTTGTTCACTTATTCAGCGACACTGAGAACATACTAGGAGCTACATACTCTGATGGGGCTGTGGATGTAGAAGACAGGAACACCTGGTCCTGCTTTCAAGAGGTTCGTAAACCAAGACGCAAAACTGGCCAGCTAGCAATTACAATACACTGTGTTCAGTGTGGGGCTGCCTAGAGCCGTCGGGGTCCAGAGGAGGGCAGGGCTAGCTCTGGGGCTGTGCAGGGGCAATAATCCTGGCTTTAACGGTGATATTTGTGATAGGCCCCAGAACAAAAGCAAAAATTCATCAGGTAGAGAAGAGGGGAGGATGCCTCTGATAAAGGAGCAGCTAGTGTGAATAAAAGGTGTGAGCATCTACCATGTGCTTGAAAGGTCGACTTAAAAATGGATATATCAATAGTGGAAAGTCATGGGAGGCAGGAGAATTGTTTGGAACTTGATTGTGAAGAGCCTTGAATATCGTGCTAAGATCTTTTTTCTTTATCCTAAAAGCACTGAGGAACCATGAAAAACAGGAGCTGTGATCAGATTTCTTTCAGAAAGTTCACTCAGGTGGCATTGTGGAGTCTGAAGAGAGGGAGGATGGAGGGGAGAGGAAGCTCTTAGGAGGTTATTTTGGTGGTCCATAGGAGCAATGATAAGAGCTTCACCTGGGGCAGTGACAGTGGGAACAGGGAGAAAGGGACACATTTGAGAGATGGTTCAGAAACTGAATTGACTTATTCATTTACTCAATAAATTTTTACTCAATGCCCACTATGTGTCAGTGTGAACCTGGCATTACATGAAGAGGATATAAATACTGTTGAGGTACTGAGGGTGGGGAGTGGTCAGAGTGGAATGAAGAGAAGTGGCACTAGTTTGGGTGGGCTTCCTGGAAGAAATGAAGTTTGACTCAGGTTTCCGAGGGAGGAAAAGACATGAATTGGTAGAAAGAGGCAGGGGGACCTTTTTATGCCTGGCAGAGGGAGTGTGAGAAGGCAAGAATGAGGAGCTCACCAGTTAGTTTGCTTGGCTAGCAAAGAGAGTCTTTTGTCAATGAGGAAAAAGATGGAGAGATAGAAAGCATTTGGGTGAGAAGACTGAGAAGAAATAACTAAATACAATGTGCTAAGCTATAGGGAAACTCTGTAGGTTTTTAGGAGGGGGACTGTGTGGTGTAATGGAAAAAGAGATGGAATTAATGCTAGAAGACCTGGGTTATACCAGTAACTAGCTAGGTCAAGGAGCCCTGGTGGTGCAGTAGATAAGTGCAGTTTGAACCACCAGCTGCTCCACAGGAGAAAGATGTGGCTGTCTGCTTCCATGAAGATTATAGCCTTGGAAACCCTATGAGGCAGTTCTTCTCTGTCCTATAGGGTCGCTATGAGTTGGGATCAACCTGACAGCAACGGCAGCTGGGTCACCATTCAAGTCCCTTGATGTCTCTGGGGCTCAGATTTGTGTTGTTTGGTTGGGAGCAAAAAAAAAGCGTAAAGAAGGGAGCCCAGCAGAGAGACAACCACAGTAATCCCTTCAGAAATGCTTGTGAAGTGCAAACCGTGGACCAAGCATTATATAGACATTAAGGGAACAAAGAGGAACAAGAAGTGGCAGGGAAATGGAACCTGGAGGCAGAGATATTGCCCAGGGATACCTGGGTACCTGCCTCTACACTCTACCCTCCCACCTCACCCCACTTCCACCTCAGGATGTGGCCTTACTGATGCTAGGTTTGACTCAAGAACCAAGAGGGTGCTGGATATCTGGAAATATTTCCTATTCAAGCATGGATTGTTTACGTACATTCTTGAATAGTGACGTGAGTGCAGCAGGACCCAACTCTGTTGGGGCAGCATCACGACGCCCAAACTTTCTAAGGGCTCTGGGCACCAAGGGAAACTGTGCTGAGAATGGCTTCATCTGCTTCTGCTCTGGATGGCTGCTCTGCTGTTTCTAGAATTCTTGACCAAATAAATCAGGCAGTGACTGGTGTGGTTTCTCTCTGCCAATCTAAACCTACCTTAATGCTTCATCAATCTTTGCTCTCAATGGATTAGTAGCTGAATAGGAAGATAGTTGTTATGGGTTGAATTGTGTCCCCCTAAAATATGTGTGGAACCCTGGTGGCGCAGTGGTTCAGAGCTGAGCTGCTAACCAAAAGATCGGCAGTTTGAATCCACCAGCTGCGCCTTGGAAACCCTATGGGGCATTTCTACTCTGTCTGTAGGTTGCTATGAGTCGGAATCGAAAGCAACACATATTTTGGAAAATATGTGTTAGGATCCTAACCCCTAAACCTGTGGATATAAGCCTGTTTGGAAATAGGATTTTCCTTGTCACGTTAATGAGGCAATATCAGTGGAGGGTGTGTCCTAAATCTAATCACTTCTGAGTTATAAAAAGAGCAGGTGGACACAGAGGCACACACACACTGGGACCGAAGAACCAAGCGACGCCTGGGATACCAACAAGGAAGGAACTGACACAACCAAGACCCTGATTTGGACTTTTGGCCTCCAGAACTGTGAGAAAATAAATCTCTGTTCTTTGAAGCCACCCACTTGTGATATTTTTTGTTGCAGCAGCACTAGATAACTAAGACAACAGTCATAAAAATAAATAAATTATAATGTGTCAAGTGGTCTTCATTTCTGCAGGCTGGCAGGGTGGGATGGGGAACAGAGATAAAGCAATACACTCTGCTGAGTTTGGCTGTCCCCTAATTTTAGGGTCCCAACAGTTGAGTTTCTTTCCAAGACATTGTCCAGGCAGTGGAGGTACCCTGGTTGCCCAGGAGACAATGTTCTCCCAGGGGCTGAGCAGGCGCTTGGGTGAGGGAAATGTGATTCTCCTTGCTCCCTGCAAAAGTAACCTGGATTTTTCTGCCTTGAGTTACTTTGTCACATCTGCTCATCTTTCTCTGTCCTGGTCCTTCTTGGGCTGCCAATTTGAGGGAAGCGGATTGATGAATATAATTTTCTTTGTCTTCTGTAGATGCTTACCCAGAAGCCAAGCAGCGAGCAGGAGAGATGGAAACTGGGCCTCTGAGAATCTCAGGGCAGAATGGAACCTCAAAATTCACTGAACCCATTCCCCCCAAGAGGCTTAAACCTGCTCTGTCATTATTTAGATATGAAAATTAAGGCAAGGCACTTATCCTTTTTGGTGTAATTTGCTCCTCATTTAAAAAGCTTAATATGAGGGTGAAATAGTGTTTGGGAAGACATTTTTGCAAACGAGAGAATCATGAAATGCAATGCACTGTTCAATTATCGAGACTTTGTCTAGCATTTTCTAGCCTCCAGTGTCCACTAGCCATTTTTAGTTTTATCAGCTGCCTTAAAGCTTTCTCCTTAAGTTCTTTCAATTTCTGTCAAACTGCTGATAGGCAATTACAATTCACGTTCTTGCTGAGGGACACGTGAAGCCAGCTTTCGCTCCTAACCAGGTATCCAAAGCCAGATTTATATTTCTTTTTTACAAGAGGGAAAAGAAAGCCTCAATAGAAAGGTTGTCTGGCAACCAGATAAAACAAGGAATTTCTTTCAGGCTTTCCAAGAAGGCAGAATGGAAGTCTTGAAATATAAATTACTTTTTAATGGTGTCTTGAAAAGGTGTTATTTTCCACCATCTGCCTCTTACCCCCTTCCTGAATATGGTCTGTGCAAGCAATTAAACCATTGTGTATCCTTAAAATGAGTAAAAGCAGAACTATTTTAGGAGATGGAGGAACCTTAGAAATGTCCTGGTTTATCCATATTTTCTGAATCAGGGGTTTCGAACAGGGGAAGATTTCCCCTTCATATCCAGCTCTAGTTCTAGGCCAAGATCAAACCTACGTTTCCTAACTTTTAGTCCAGGGTCCTCGCTACTAGACCAGAGGTAAGTTATGAACACAGCTACTAACTACACTTGATGCAGAGGACAGTATTCTCAGAATGGCACCAGGTCTCTATGTTCCCCTGGAGCTTGCCAACCTGGTGGTAAGGGTAGTGAAAGCCGGTGAAGACATCAAGACAAGCAGGCCAGGGGGACATCGATTGTCTTCCACACTGTCAAAGGGCATTTGGGCCAGAGAGGATAACTGAGACTTTAGATGTTTACCTCAGAGGTAAACCATTTGCTGAGTTGAATTTGAATTGTACCCATTTAACAGAAGACGAACAATTGGTTTTTTTCTTCTCTCCCAGCTCAGAATTGCTCCTGGTGTTCTGATCTCTCTGCTCTGGTTTAGGCCCCTCCCTCATGATCTGCCCTAATGGAAATCCTGTTGGCTTTTCTGGAGCGTCAGGTTTTGGAGAACAAGGTGCCTAAGAGGGAGAATATTCTTCTGGTCAAATCCTACGATTGTCTGAACTCCCTGGAAGTTAACGTGAACAACCCCACTTGAGTTATGTAGGGCAATGCCTGGGGCTTAGAAATAGTTGTTTCATGAGATTTCACTGTGATGGCACATTTCTCCCCATCTTTCTCATAGAAATGATTTTCTGATAATCCCAGAGGGAAGCAGGACCTACTTTGGGGAGTGCAGGCCTGGCCTGCCTGTCTACCTCTGCCTCTGTCCCAGCCCACAGACTCTGCATCCTTTGAAGGGCATGACCCACCTGGAGGTAATTTACCTTGCTGCCTCCTAGGATTCCTTCTCTGATGAACTTGATGGCATGTGGGGTCTTCCCTAAAGCCTTGACATTCTCACCTGTGCAGAATTGAGGCTATGGAATTTCAGGGGATTATTTACAGTTACACAACTTTAGGTAGAGCAGGGTGTGACTCCCAGGCTAGGAGAACTGAAGTGTTAAGAAGCTCTATGTGTAGGGGATTCTGGGCACACAGAACCAGAGACCTCAAGCTGGAAGGGGATTCAGGATTATTTATGTCAAGGAGTCCCTGGGTGATATAAAAGGTTAGTGCTTGGATGCTAACTGAAAGGCTAGAGGTTTAAGTCCCCCCAAAGGCAGCTTAGAAGAAAGGCCTGGCAGTCTACTTCTGAAAAATCAACCATTGAAAACCCTGTGGAGCACAGTTCTATTCTGACACACATTGGGTTACCATGAGTCAGAACTGACTTGAGGGCAACTTTTTTTTTTTTTTTTTTTATATCAAGGGAGGTGGGTTTGGGTGTGAGACACTGGGGCCTGGCTGCGGCACAGGATCAATGGGGAGGCAACTTGGCAGAGGAACACATGTCTGTTCATGGAGATTTAGCAGTGTGCACTAGGGGCAGAAAGGGTCAGGGAAAAGAGGTGGGGCTCTGCACCACCAGAGAGGTGCAGTGACTTGGCTGAGGACACACATGTTCCCTCTCCTGCGCTACAAGCCAGGCAGCTCTGCTCTCTAGAGCAGCTGGCTTGGGGAGGCGAGGGGACTAATCTTTATTAAATAAGTTAGAGTGAAGCCAGATGCCTGGAGCTGGAGTTGGGCTGTGTGACTCCTGCCACCTGCTGCTGGCAATTTGTTCCCGGGTCTACCACCTGATCTTTTACCAATGGAACAAAACAGTGAGCCGCTCCTTCCACCAACAAAGTAAGGGAAAGTGTCCTCCTCCCACTATTCCATCATGAGAGTAGCATATCTGGTGACTGTTGGTGTTTGAAAGTGCCAATTAATCACCCCATCTGCCCTCTGGCTCCTGAACCAGTTGAGAAATGAGAGTCCAGCAGGCTCAGTGTTTCTGCCTTCATCCAATCCCAGGAGAACGTGCTTGGACTCGGGGACAGCAAGGACTTCACAGTCTACCCGGTGGGAGTAGGGGAAGGACTTTCTCCCTGGTATACTGAGGGCACCAGTTCCTATTTTATGGGCTGATGCAGGAACAAGGGGGAGAAAATAGATCCTTTACACTCAGCTTCTCTTTCTCAGCAAAATCTGCTTATCTCATCTGTAGCTTCCAACCCAACCACATTCCTCACCTGCTGCTCATCTGAGAGGTTGTCTTTGGTGTGTTTTGTGTGTTCTCCCAGCTCACACAGTGCTGACCATAGAGTAGGTTTCTTAGCAAATCCATGTTGAGACCTGGGCTTGCACCTGGTGTAATAGGGACGATTCAATTCATCAAGTAGTCATCCTAGGTTGGCTCCTCCCTGAGACAAGGATTTGGGTATGAGTGGTTCCTTGGAGAACTGATACCAAGAAACACCAGTAGGGGAAGGGAGACAGGGAAGAGAAGGCAGCCAATGAAGGGATGTTATTAAGCAAGTTACAACTCGAGCAACTGGAGCTATCCCCCTGCGGAAGTCTACAGCCAGAGTGGAAAGATGCCTGGAGTTATTTATTCCAGGCTGAGCAAGGGAGAAACCAAAACAAAAAACAAACAAAAAAACCCATTGCCGTTGAGTCAATTTTGACTCACAGTGAACCTATAGGACAGAGTAGAACTGCCCCATGGGGTTTCCAGGGAGTGGCTGGTGGATTTGAACTGCTGACCTTTTTGGTTAGCAACCGTAGCTCTTAACCACTGCCCCACCAGGATTTCTTTATTTTATTTCATTGTTGTAATTTAACCGAAAGTTTACAATTCAAGTTAGTCTCTCATACAAAAATTTAAACATACATTGTTATGTGACCCTAATTGCTCTCCCTATACTCTGACAGCACCTTCCTCCTTTCCACCCTGGATCTCCTGTGTCCATTCAGCCGGCTCCTGACCCTCTCTGCCTTCTCATCTCACCTCTGGACAGAGCTGCCCGTTTAGTCTCATGTATCTACTGGAGCTAAGAAGCACACTCTTCACAAGTATCATTTTATGTCCCATAGTCCAGTCTAATCTTTGTCTGAAGAGTTGGCCTCGGGAATGGTTTTAGTTCTAGGTTGACAGAGCCACCAGGGTTTCTGAGTGAGGGAGAGGGAGCTGGCATTCCCAGTCTGTGATGCCTGTGATATGTAATTTGTGCTCTTTGGAGTAAATACAACCTAGCAGTTAATTGTGATATGTTCACCAACTCCATGTGATCTTTATGTTTTTGATTGGTTTTGCCACAAGAGGTTTGCTAAACTCTGTTCTGAGGTAGAATGTATTGCAGCAGTCTCCGTTCAACCACCTGTGGTACTGATACACCCACTCTGTAAGGAGCTGGCAATCTCTAACATAGACTAAGAAAACAACAACCTTGAACAACCCTCCATAACCAACTCCGTAACTGGACGAAGTCTTATAGAAACTGTCAAGAGAGAATGGCAGGTACCAAGCTACAGTCCCCTGGAGCCCCACAGAACGCCTGCTTCTGCTGAGTTGCCGACCTCATTGCAGATATCGAGAGTGAATTAGCTTGTGACAAGTTACTTCCCCTCTGATTATGGGATGAACCCTGCCTGCTTGCTGCTTAAGCATTCACAATGCTGGCATGGCGACCTAGACCGCCCCTTGGGGCTGCATCTGGAGACCACACCCTGAGGCCACTCTCTGGCTTTTCTTGGGGTGATCAGGTGACAGTGTCCTGAAGTTGTCACCTGGGCTTCCTGGATTCTGTCCTGTTCCCTGCTCTCAGTAACCTTCGCTCTGCAGAGGTACTCCAGGGAATGCTTCTTTGCAGGCTTCAGGTGTCTCCTCCGATACTTCTCAGGCATGCAAATTGCTAAACTGAGACATGACTGTGTGCAAAATCACGTTTCCTAGGCTACAGTTCAAGCATCCTTGAGGATTGTCCTATTTCTTGACGCATAGTGTAGTTTCAGGGGTACAAATATCAGCCTACATAATTCAGGTGGGCAAAGTGGAACTTTATTTCCCTATAAATTCTATCTTGCCAACTCAAAGCAAATTTGAGAGTCTTCAGTTTTACTCAGTCTCTTTTGAATCCTCAGACAGCTGGAAACTTTTTTGCTTTTCTCCACCTTTCTCTTCAGGCTGTGGTCCCAGGGAGAGGTATCTGCGCTTTCTGGCTTCAGCTAACAAGTCTCTGTTTCTCGCTGTTGTGTTGGCTCTGTATCTATTGCTAAAGTGCACACCCCCAACACCTGTCCCCTGGTATCAGGTCACAGGGTCCAACCAGTTGACTCAGCTTTCATACCCTCATTTTTTTTATATATATATGAATTGTTACTTTAGTTTTAAAATTAATTCCACAAAATTGCAAAGAAAACAGTAAGTCTTAAATATTGCAATATAGAACTAAATTAATTTCCCAGTAAATACTCCAAATTTTCCTGTTGCATACAAAAAAAATCCTAAGCCTAAATTTGTTCAAATTGTCTTGAGAAACTGTATTTTTTCATTGTACTTTAGATGAAGGTTTACAGAACAAATTAGCTTCTCATTAAACAATTAGAACACATACTGTTTTATGGCATTAGTTGCCAATCCCACAACATGTCAATGCTTTTCCCTTCTCAACCCTATTACCAGCTTTCCTGTCCCCTCCTGCCTTCTAGTCCTTGATCCTGGGCTGGTGTGTCCATTTAGTCTCGTTTTGTTTTATGGGCCTGTGTAACTTTGGCTGAAGGGTGAACCTCAGGAGTGACTTCATTACTGAGCTAAAGGGGTGTCTGGGGGCCATATTCTTGAAGTTTCTCCAGTCTCCGTCAGAGCAGTAAGTCTGTTTTTTTTTTTTTTTCTTTTGGGACGGGGGAGAGAGATTTTTGTTCTATGTTTTTCTCCAGCTCTGTCCAGGACCCTCTATCGTGATCCCTGTCAGAGCAGTTGGTGGTGAGGCAGGGGACCTTTCAGATGTTGTCCTGACCCTATATTTAGGGCCATGGGTGACTGGAGTGGGGTGGTGGTGGTCCCTGGACACACCTCTGCCATCCCAGACCTATCTCACCATCAGGCTGCCCCATGTCAAGGGGCCATCTCTGAGGCCAAGGTGTGTGAACACTGTGGCATCACTGTAGCATTTAGAAACTAGAAACATTCTGAAAGCCCATCTGTGGGAGAATGATTAAGTAAATGAAGGAGTGTCCATTTTATGGAATACTATGCAGCTGTTAAAAAGTGTGAGGTACCTCTCTTTATCCTGACATGGAATCATCTCCAAGACATACTAAGTTATAGAACAACAGGTATGGTATGATCCCATTTTTGTGTATGTGGATGCAAATACACACAAAATGCTGGATGGATCTAAGTGTTAAGCAGGGCTTTGAACTGGTTCGTTCTGGTTTGAACCCCTGCTGAGAATTTGCATTTCCACCCAAGATATACTGAATCAGAATCTACATTTTAACAAGATCGTCAGGTGATTCTTAGATATAATAAATTTTGAGAACCACTGCTCTACTAGCGGTTCTCAGAACTGATCCCTAACCAGCAGCATTAGCGTCACCTGGGAACGTGTTAGAAATGCAAGTTCTCAGCAGAGGTTTGACCCAGACCTAACTGGTTCAAAGCCCTGGTGTTAACAATGTTACCAACAGGGGAGTGTACGGATGTCGGGGAGGCAGGTATGTGAAAGGGGATGTTGAATTTTTACTCAAGACTCTTTTGTGTTATATAAAATATTAGCCTGAACCTGTTGCCATGGAGCTGATTCCACCTGATCGCAACACCAGGTGTTACAGAGTAGAACTGCTCCATAGGGTTTTCTTGACTGTAATCTTTACTGAAGTAGATAGCCAGGCCTTTCTTTCATGGTGCCTCTGGGTGAGTTCAAACTGCCAACCTTTAGGTTAGTAGTCCAGCGCAAACCATTTGTGCCATAAGATATTAACAGGTATGTATTAATGAATTATAAAATTTTGACCAGTAAAGAAATAAAAATTTTAAAAAATAGCATGAGTCAAATAGAGGATGACCTGCCTATCTCTTCCCTCTCTGCCTCCAAAGTAATCTGTCCACTCTCTTTATCAAATCTGATCGGGATCAGGAAGACTTGTTGGCTTTAACTGAGTTCTGTTTTTCACTGAGATGTTATTAGTGCAAAACTTTAATGAATAAACAAATGGCCAGAAAAATACAGCACCCAATTGCACTACAGACCACAGCCTATGTTGTCACGGCAGCCTTTGGCAATCCAAAAGGAGTAAAGTTGAATCAAGTAACAAGGGGAAATCAATATCTTATTCATGTTAAGCCTGCCCTAATGCCCTCCATCATGTGACTCACCGTGCAGAGAATTGACCCACTTCTCTTCTGGTGGAACGTGGAGGCGCTAAAATGTTCATTTATATATGTTAATTTTTAAGAGAAGAACTCCACCTGATAGAACTATTCCTCTCTCTATAAACCTTGTGGGTTAATAGCTGAGTTTCAGAGCCCCTAGTGTCAGACCTAGCTCCAGACCTGCACCACTAAGTAAGCGTTCTTGGAGGAATAGTTCTGGGGTCAGGACAAGGTTAATAAGGGTCATTAATAACCATCACTGTACACGGTTCTTCTTCCCCTGAGTTCTTCTAACCTACTGTTTATAAACTCTCTTTAATGTGCCCAGTGCGCTGGCAGAGGCATGCAGAGACATACATGTGGAGGAAGGGTAATTGGTGCTGTAGTTACGAGCCCTGGACTGTGCAGACAGTCTTCTCGGATCACTTCTCCCACCTCTGGGTGGAGGGTTAATGGTTACCTTGCAGGACTGCCTGGGACACAGTGGTGGGGAATCTAATTACTGGCTGTCGTGGGTGGATCTGTGTGTGCGTCTTTAAGAACCCGGTGGAGCTGAAGTAATCTCCAACTCTCCTGCTAACTACCTTCTGGAAGCTATTGTTATTTTGGAGGCCCTAAGGAAATTAGGTCTTTATTGTGAATCTAAAATATCCCCTATTAGCTCTCTCTTTTGTCCTTACCTGATTCTTATTGCTCTGAAATCTTCTTGATCCAGCTGCAATTAAATTATCTCCAAGAGGACCTAGATTATTTCTGTTTGTGTAATCACTATCCCCAGTCTGGGTACCTGTCCTCATTTGTCCCTGCCTTCCTTCCTCAGTGCCTCATCACTCCTCAACAGGTAACTTGTTCATGGGTACAAGTGCATAATTCACTCTTCTCAAGCAAGTTGGAACACATTTTCTGTTGTCTGCTCTTTGAATATGTGGCTAGACATCTTTTTTTTTTTTTTTTTTTGCAGGCAAAAAATAACTTTATACTTTTCCAGGGACTGCTTCTTTTTAAAAAAGAAATTTTTTTAATTGTTGTGTTTTAAGTAAAAGTTTACAATTCAAGTTAGTCTCTCATACAAAAACTTATACATACATTGTTTTGTGACCCTAGTTGCTCTCTCTATACTGTGACAGCACACTCCTCCTTTCCACCCCAGATTTCCCGTGCCCATTCAACCAGTGGCTGGACATCTTAAAGCACAGATTCTTGTACTTCTATTTTCTAGAGGCTTTTAGTAGGCAACTGAGTTATTACATGTCAGAGAAAGACCAAGCAGGATTAATGGTGAACATTGTAATTATGGTTAAAACTTGAAACTTGAGGGGTATTGCTCATGTAATGTTGTTTTCTGATTTGTGTGTTCTGGCAATGTACATCTATGTTTATTTTGTTGGTGGGTGAATTCTTTATTCCTTGGAACCCTTGAAAAATAACATTTCTCCGTTGTTAACACGTGGGTGAATATTCTACATATATAAGCATCTCCCTATCTTGAATCTTTCAGGCAGACATTTTCTCTGTGAAAGCAGAAGCTAAAATTTAAAAGCACCTCACCTGACAAATGATTGGGGAATTATTCTCCTTAAACCAAACGAATGCCAAAACAAATCAGCTCCCTAAAGTGACGTGAGATCTACTCAAGCTGTGCCTGGGAATATTAATAAACGAAAGAGATGCCTGTGCCCACAGCTTGTCATTTCAGTGTCCCCCAACCCTACAGGCAGCAGAGAGGAAGCTTTGGAGCTCCTTTAGGAGGTTGAAGCCTGCCATCTAGAGGATACTCATTAGAATACACCAGCATTTTCATAAAGTTTAAGAATGGTGTCTGCAGCAAGTTACCTTGGAATTTACCAAAGGTGTTCCTGGCATGGACTCACAAATGATATATAAATTGGGGCTGCGCTTTTCCCCTAATAGTTGGAAAAATTAAAAATGACCATCTCTTGCCTTTAGGAAGCAAGTGAGAAGGTGGATATTGGGGAGGGAACTCTACTGTGCTGTCAAGTTCTTCCCCTAGAATCTGTAATGCTGACAAGTGGAACTATCTGGAATACCAGTGACTGCAGCCGCCTCCAGTTCTAGACAAATGGGTGATTTCTTAAAGAGCCTTTCTGACGAGCAGAAAAACTTCAGGCTTGTTAGCTTAAGTGCCGTTTGCAGGTGCACCTGGCAAGACCCTAGCAGGTGGCACAGTAGAGCACCCAATTCAAGAAGCCGATCCATCTGCTGGTGCTCAGGCAATGAAAAGTAATGATGCCTGCTGGTGGCTGGGGGGTTTTCCTTCAACCTGGACAAATGGGGGTGAAGAAAAATGAGAGCATCTCCAGCGACTCCATGTGGCTTATAATTTTTAAGGTTAGAGAATAGGTTTGTTTTTTTAAAAAAAACCCTGTTGTTTGGATTTCAGTGATTTTTTTCCACGCACTGCTTCTGCTTTCTATAGGTTCTAGAAGTTGGGAAATGACAGGGGAAGGTGGTTGCTATGGCTCACACAGCCTATGTGGAGGTCAGAGTGTGGGAAAAGAAGGGGGGAAAGTGGGCTTATTGAGATACCAAGCTCATGTAAGAAGAGCAAGTTCACAGGGGCTGAATAGGTTACACATTTTCAGGCACAACTGCACAATTCTTTTCAGTTTTCCTATCTGTGAGCTGCAAATGAAGAGAATGATCAAATTTATCAACTGATTGTCTTCCGAGCGTGTTAATGTAGTGGGACCGTCTCGAAGGATGTTAGATACACCCTATTAAAAAGGGTACTCTGACAGATTAGTGTTTTTTTTTTTTTTTTTGGTCTCTTCTTCGTCTTTAGTACCACCTCATTCCTGGTCAATTTGGGAACAGAAAATCACCTTGAAATAAATGTTCCTTGTTCTTTAAAGAGCGCTTGAGTAGGCTCCCTTGGTTATGTAAATGTCAGAAAAGTAGGCCTCCTGGTCCCAGGAGACGGGTATAACCAGACATCCTGTGCTTTGAGTGGTTTAGAAAAGGTTGCCTCATATCCCGTGGGAGGAAGTGGTGGTGAAGGGCCACAGGAAGGGCGGCGTGTTGAATGCAGCTGTGTGGTCAAGTAAGATGGAAATTAATTAAATGCCTGTTAGATTTAGTGGATCACTCCCTTTTTTCAAAACACTGACTTCAGAACTTGACTTTTGTGCCCAGACACTCCTGCTTTTTCTTTGGCTTGCTGGCTGCTTTTTTCCTTACCTCCTTTGCTGGATCATGCGCCTCTATCTGACAAAGTGTTTGCCTTCCTCAAGGCTTGGTCCTGCTAAAGTATAATTTTCAAATACTGTCACGTATTTTACATTTGACTCTCACACAAATGTAAAATGAACACATCAAAGATTTTATTTAGCTCATTGATTAATGAAGGAACCAATAAGATGTTAAAATCAGGTCAAAGGAGACTTTGAAATTTAGACAGCATTTCGGGAATGTTGAAATGAGTATGCTAATAGATGTAAGAATGGTTAATATCCCATAGAACAATCAAGTATAATACTAGAACCATCTTTCCTATAGAGTGAAAATCTATTGTAAATCTACTGGGACAAAGTTGATTCACAGTGCTATGGACAATGATCGTTTGAATTGCCGTCAATTTTCTACAAAATCATGTCTACACTTACAGAGTTGTAAAATAGCCAATAGGAGGACAAGCAATGATGCACAGCCCTGTTGGGTCCACTAGACAATGCCCAGAACTCTGCTGAAGGGACTCCCAATAATCTTTATCATCCATCCCCAAGTTATCGACAATTTTTTTTTCCACACAGCCCTGAACTCACTTACTATTCTGTCCCCTCTCCAGGCAATCTCATCCAACCTAGGCTTCAATTACTTTCAATAGCAGCTGACACTCAAGTTTATATTTTGGCTTAGTTCTCTCAGTTCCAAACCTGTACATCCATATGCTTAACTGACAAATCCTCTTAGATCTTTCTGAGGCTAACATAGAGAAGGTAATCTGGCCAAGGTCATTTAGCTTGTTAGAAGAAGAGCTGAGAGTTGAATTTGGGACTATCTGATTTTAAAACTATAGGTAAAAGCCTGTTACATTAACAGGAAGTGGTTTTGGAGGTGCCCAAATGTAGGGAACTTGCTATGGGTTGAATTGTGTCCCCTCAAAAGATATGTTGAAGCCCTAACCCCTGTACCTGTGAATGTGACCTTGTTCAGAGATAGGGTTTTTCTTTTATCAGTTAAGTTAGCAAGGTCACATTGGAGTCCTAATCCCTTTTGACTAGTGTCTTATGAAAGGGAGAGTGGACGTGGGGACAGAGTCATCCACGGAGGAAGACAGCATGTGAGGATTGTCTACAAGCCAAGGACTGCTAAGAAATGCATTGGGCTACCAGAAGCTGAAACAGATGAGAAAGCATCCTCCCCTAGAGCCAACAAAGAGAGAGCATAGCCCTGCTACTGCCCTGAATTCAGACTTCTAGCCTCCAGAACTGTGAGACAATAAATTTCTGTTATTAAAGCCATGCACTTGGTGGTATTTTTGTTATGGCAGGTCTAGGAAACTAAGATAGGACTGTAATCTATATGGTAGGCCCCTTCCTTTTCTCTTGTGGTATGGCATTGTCTCCTCTGGGAAGGAGCAGGCAGAGGCCTAGACTTCACCGTTCTCTAGCTGAACTACAGATAAAAACTCTTTGCTACCTGGTCGTCCATGGTGAGAGTGTTGCTGTTCTCTGTTAACGAGGCAGGAGCAGGTGATATTCCTTTTCTACTCTTGGGATCTGAGAGACTGGGGGGTTCTGGTGTTGTGCCATCGACCTAGCTACCCCCACCTTTGTCCTGTGCAAGGAAAGAGGTTTCCTGTCTGGGCTTTGGGTGGTAATGGGGTGTGGGTTGGGGGTTGGGTTCCCATGCAGATGCCTCCCAGGTCTTCCGAGGGAGAGTGTTCCACATTGTCTACCTCTGTGCTGGTTTCTGCTGCCTTCTCCCTTTAACTCCTCCCTCTACCAGTGTCCACACTTCCCTGTAGGAAGAATGAAGTCTCAGGCCCCTGACTGGTCTCTCAAGTTTAGCAGCACATTTTTACCTACGCAGGTGCTTATTTCTTCCTCTGGGGTCTCTTTTTCTTCTCTTTCTGGCCTCCTTGTCCTGAGCCAAGAGACTATTCATTCTGTTGGTTATCAGATGAAAATAAACAACACAGAGGTGAGGGTGGCCAATAGCTGTAACCCTCGCTCAGTGGGGAAGAGCTTTCGGTGGAGAATGAATTTCTGCCTGGTGGAAAATATTCTTGAGAAAGGGGAGCTCTGCTTTCAGCCAAATTTAACCACTTGCCTGGTTCTTCATTCCTTTCTCTGCCAGGAAGCTATCGTATGTGCAACCCCTGTGTTAATAAAGACCATCTTTAGCAGGGATGTTATTTACTTTATTGGGAGGGCAAGTGGAGGAGGCGTCAGGTTGCTTGGCCTTCACCTCGATGTAGAAACCAAGAAAAACATTTTGCTAAACTTGGCATTCCCTAGCTTGTAAACATTCTCAACAGAGTATTCTGGAAAAATAAATTCTAGTGAGAAGAGAGTTGCAAACTGAGGGGTTGGGGGGTAGAACTGCGGGGAATAATTGTTTTCCCTCTATTTGCTGAGGTTGTTGATCACAGTGCAGAAGTGGTCTCTGCTCAGTCCCATTGGGGTCTCTATGTGGCCTGCAGCAACTTTGAACTCACTGCAAACCCCACCCCAGTTTCCTGAAGGGCAGTGGGGGCTGGGTAGAGAGGAGCAGCCTTTGCCCAGGTAATTCCTCTTCCCTGCTCCTGTTCTTCCTCCCCCCACCCCTCACCAGCTGGGGCTACTGCCTGTGCCCTCTGACCCTCTCCTGGCTGCTTCTCAGTCCCAAGAGTACACTCTCAGCCCACTCTCTCTGAGCACATTCCTAGTCATAGAAGACTCCAGGCTTTTTGGCAGTCAGAGTATCCCACGCACACCTTCTTTGAACTGCCACTCTGGAAAGCAAAAAACATCTGCCCACAGAACATCTGTTTGGAAGTCTCTTTTCTTCTCAGTTGGAATTCTCGGAAACCATCTTCTAGCTTAGATGAAATTGCTGTTTGGTGTAGTTTTTCAAATACGAATGCCTTAGAGACCACCTTTAATTCTCTTGAATTAAAAAAAAGAATGCTTTTTTTTTTTTTTAAAGCTCTCTCCCTACGAAAGATGAGAACTCTAAGCTGCCAACAGTCTCCCTCCGTTTTCAGGGTTGTATTTGGTGACAAGAAGGCTTTTTTTTTTTTTAAATTGAGATATAATTCACATCATAAAACTCACCCTTTTAAAGTTTAAAAATTCAGTGGTTTTCAGTATATTCACAAAATTTTGCAACCATCACCATTATCCAGTTCTAGAACATTTTCATCACCCTGTACCCATTGGCAGTTGTTCCTTGTTTCCCCTCCCCACAACCCTGGCAACCACTAATCTACTTTCTGTCTCGGGGTTTGCCTATCCGGACATTTCCATAAATGGAATCATACAATATTTGGCCTTGTGTGCCTGGCTTCTTTCACTTAGCATAATGTTTTCATGCCTTGTCATGTTGTAGCAGGTATCAGTACTTTATTCCTTTTTATTGCCAAATAACATTCCATTTCGTGGATATATCACATTTTGTTTATCCATTCATCAGTTCATGGACATTTGGGTTGTTTCCAGTTTTCGGCTATTATAGGCATTTTGGCTCTAAGGCTACTATGAGCATTTGTCTACAAGATTTTGTGTGGCCGTTTTTTAAAATTCTCTATGTTTAACTTTCTAAGGAACTGTCAAACTGTCTTCCAATTCTATTCCATTGATCTAAATGTCTTCCTTATGCCAGTACTACACTGTAGCCTGATTATGTACCTTTCGTGGTAAGTTTTGAAATGGGAAAGTGTGAATGCTCCAACGTTGTTCCTCTTTGTCAAGATTATTTTGGCTATTCTGGGTCCTCTGAATTTTCAAATGAATTTTATGATTAGTTTGTCAATTTCTTCAAAAGCAGCTGGTGTTTTCCAAGTGATTGTGTTGAATTTGTAGATCAGTTGCGGTGAACTGGATCTTAAGAATATTAAGTCTTCTGATGTATGAACATAAGATGTCTTTAATTTTAATTAGATCTTCTTTAATTTATTTCAATGATGTTTTGTAATTTTCATTGTACAGGTATTGCACTTCTTTTGTTAAATTTATTCCTGAGTATTTTATTCTTTTTGCTGTTATTATAAAGGGAATTATTTTCTTAATTTCGTTTTTTAGATTATTTATGGCTACTAATAGGAATACAATTAATTTTTTGTATATTGATCTAATATCCTATAACCTTGCTAAACTTGCTTCTTAGTTCTAACAGTTTTATTGTGGATTCTTTCAGATTTTCTATGTACAAGATCATGTCATCTGTGAATAGAGATAGATTTACTTCTCCCTTTCCAATCTTTGTGTCTTTTATCAGGAGGCGGTTTTTATAATCAGCTTTGCTTCCACAATGACCCTTCCCACCCCACCACTGCTCCTGTCTCCCTGGCAGCGGCTGCGCTCCTCCAGTGTCACACTGCACAGCAAACAACTTTAATCTTGGGATCTGGCATCACAGTCCTAATGGCCACTGACTGTCCCCAGAGAGGGAATTTCTCACTGGCTTGAGGCCCAATGCACGGATAGCTTCTTGTGTCCCCTTCTCTCCCTAGGTTGCCCTCATACCTCTTCCGTTTTCAATAGTTCCAAGACCTTTGTCTTCTGTCTTTGGGATGCCCTTAAAATTGTCTTCACTTTATTATGCAAACAGTTCAGCTCTCATTGTGTCAAACATACCCATCCATCTGTGCTGTGCTAAGGGGGCCTTTTGCAATAACAGCAAAAATTAAGAAATAAACCCAAACTCAACCCAAAATAAAAACACTACTTTAAGGCCTGTCAAAGCATTTACTAAACTGAAGAATTGTTTCCCCTGGAAAGGAATTTTGACCCCCCCACCCCCACACACTTAGAAGTCAGAGTAGGCTGCCATTAGTTTTTCTTTTTTTGCCTGGTACAAAGTAAACATTCAATAAATCATTGTTGAAATAATAAGTGAATGAATAAATGAATGAGTGAATAAATACTTCATATATTCCAAGTATATTAAAAGTGTGCACTGCTTTTTCAGTAGATTCCTTCCAGAATGCACACTTTGAGTCACAATTCTTGTAACTGTGATCGTAAGCAGTTTTGGGCATATAACCTTGAGCTTCCAGACAAACCTTGAAGCCCTAGCAAATGAGCACTATGGCTCATTCTGACTCTTGCAATTAAATCCAACTCCTAAAAAAACCTTATCTATTGACACTATGGTTTCCGACACATGGATCTTACGGGAAGTTACTGCAAACAGGCGTAATGGCAACCAAAGGCAACATATCAAGAGTTAGAAGCTTTTATTCAGCTACAAAATACAGTTTTCTAGCCGAGCAGGCTTCAAAGCCAAGTCAAGAACCTCCATTTTCACAGTAAGCAAATAATGTTCTGAAAATAAAATAAAATGTGCAGCCAGTGATATTTATTTACATATGTCCTGTGACCACCATCTAAGAAATGCTAAATGATGGCAGAACTTCAAAAGGCATCAGCACAACCAATACAATCTTTCTGTTAAAAGTATTATCATGGTCATGTGATGACCCCAACAAAACAATCTTTATGAGTCTTGCAACTAATTGCTAACTCCAGAGTGATACAAAATGATTTGAATCAGGTTATGTCTTTGTACCTTGGCTTTTCCATCTGCGAAAGATGGCTGCTGATGCTACGTGAAAACAGAATCTAGAGACTCTCTATTCCTAGTACACTTTAATAACGGGATCAACGCCCTCACTCCCTCGGGAAGAAATAAGAATTTTCTTTTTCTTCAGAGGCTGAAAGACATGGCCAGACTTTGTACCATGGTTGGAAACAGTTCAAAGCTAAAGCTCTTTTTTAGAATAAAACCAAAATCAAAACCACCAGCTGATAATCTGATTAAAAAAAAAAAAGTAGTTACTCAATCTTGTAAGCAAGCAGGAGAGATGGAGACACATCCACTGTCCAAATCCTTACTTAAGAAAACAAGAAGAGTCCAAATAAATATCAGGCAGTAGACCTAAGGACACTTAAGAGTTCTAGAAGAAGTAGGAACAGGTGAGGGCACATGGGCTTTGTAGTCTCATGATCCTGAGTTCAAACCCCAATTCTTTCACATATGAGCTGTGTGACCCTAGACAAGTTACCTGACCTTGCTCAGCTTCAATTTCTTCATTGATAGAAAGGGGATAATAATGCTCACTCTCACAAAAGTTTATTGTAAGAAAGTAGAGATTATCTATAGAAAGTACCTGGCACACAGTAGGAGCTCAATAAATGGTGGTTATTCAGTGCACTAGATATTGGCCTTCTTTCTGTTCTGCCTTTGTGAAAACAAATGAAGAAGAGGAGAATGGGAACTAACAAAAGGTATCCCTGAATATTAGTGTTCCTCCTGGGAATGTTTAATACTTCCAGGAGACCTAAAAACCATCCAAAAAGGAATGTGAGCTAGAGACATGGCTGGTCCCCGGGACTGTGTTATCTCATGGTCTCAAATCAACAGGGTCTAATAGACTGAATGATATCAAATTATCTTCATTGAAAATAATCTTTGGAAACCCACTGAATAGAGATAAAAAGGAAAGGAAAGGGAAGTGAAGGAAATAAAAGACAAAGAGAAAGGAAGGTATAGAAAGAAAGAAAGAAAGACAGAACTCAACCAACCCTACCTGGATTAAGATTTGCTTACATACAGAGAAAAATATGAGACTGTCTTCTCCTTTCTGCTGTATTCCCCAATGAAGTCTGCTTTGTTCGCTTCTGTATGCCTAGTTGGTAGCGTAGTTCCTGGAACATCATAAACATTTAATAAATAATTGTTGAATGTGCAAATGAATAAATGAATGAAAACTGCATGCATCTCTGGAGTCATAAATATTCCACTGCAACTAAGAACTTGAAAACACAAAAAACTGATTTTACGCGTTGACACTTTTCTATTTCATTAATTGATGCTCTTATCTTTGTTATTTTCTTTCTTCTGGTTTCTTTGAGCTGAATATTCTGTTCTTTTTCTAATTCTAATTTTTCTAGTTCAATGTTCTTTTTTTTTTTGAGGTAGATATTTAGCTCATTGATTTTCAGCCTCACTTTTTTTTTGACTATGTATTTGAGGCTAAAAACATCTACAGAAACATGGTTTCGAGATATATATATATATTTTTCATCATTGGTTTAAAAATATTGGGTCACATTTTTTTTTTTTTTTTTTTGTGATTTTGTCTTTGGCCTGCAAGTATTTAGAAGTTTACATCTTAATTTCCAAGCATAGAAATTTTTAAATTATCTAGCTTAATTATGCTAAAGCCAAAGAATATATTCTAGTATAATTTTGATTTTTTGCAATGTGTTGAGACTTGCTTTATGGCTCTGAATATGGCAATTTTGGCAAATATTTTGTGTGATCTTGAAAAGAATATCTATTCTGCAGCTATTAGGTGCAGTATTCTTTGTGTGCTCATCGGGACTAGTTCGTTAATCGTGTTGTTTAAATCTTGTTCTTACTGATTTTTTTGACTGCTTATTCTATCTGTAAGTGTGTTAAAATCTTTCATGATGATTGCGTATTTGAACATTTCTCTTTCTGCATTTTTTGCTTTATATATTTCAAAGTTATGTTACAAGGTGTAAGCAAATTTAAGATTGTTATATCTTTCTGGTATATTGACCTTTTATTATTATGCAATGTTCCTCTTTAACTCTAATAATGTTTCTTGCTCTAAAGTCTTATTTCAATATAGTTGAAAGTCTGATATCAATATAGTCATTACAGCTTTCTTTTGGTTAGTGTTTTCAGGGTATACTTTATTTTATCCTTTCAATCTTTTTGTATTATATTTAAATATGTCTCTTTAAGCAGCATATAGTTTATTTTTTTAATCCAGTCTGACACTCTATCTTCTTTTTCCTATGTACTGGTTTATTATTTTTTTAAAAATTTTTTCCCATACAAAAATTTATACATACATTATGTGACTCTAATTGCTCTCCCCATACTGTGACAGCACACTCCTCCTTTCCACCCCTGATCCCCCATGTCCATTCAACCAGCTCTTAACCCTCTCTGCCTTCCCATCTCACCTCTGGACAGAAGCTGCCCATTTAGTCTCCTGTATCTACTTGAGCTAAGAAGCACACTCCTCACGAGTATCACTTTATGTCCCACAGCCCAGTCCAATCCTTGTCTGAAGAGTTGGCCTCGGAAATTGTTTTAGTTCTGGGCTGATAGAGAATCCAGGCGCCATGCTTTCTGGGGTACCTCCAATCTCAGTCAGACCATTAAGTCTGGTCTTCTTACTAGAATTTGAGTTCTGCACCCCACTTTTCTCCTGCTCCATCAGGGACTGTCTGTTGTGTTCCCTGTCAGGGCGTCATTGGTGGTAGCCGGGCACCATCTAGTTCTTCTGGTCTCAGGCTGATGAAGTCTCTGGTTTATGTGGCCCTTTCTGTCT
>NW_004443946.1:18532300-18561543 GCF_000243295.1 Trichechus manatus latirostris | reverse complement strand
CTACTATCTAGTTAGTAAATAACCCTCACCCTCCCTCCCCACCCTTGTAACCATCAAAGAATGTTTTCTTCTGTGTTTAAACCTTTCCTTGAGTTCTTATAATAGTGGTCTTATACAATATTTCTCCTTCTGTGACTAACTAAATTCACTCAGCATAACGCCCTCCAGCTTCTTCCATGTTATAAAATGTTTCACGGCTTCATTGTTTTTCTTTATTGCTGTGTAGTAGTCCATTGTGTGGATGTACTATAATCTGTTTATCCGTTTGACACTTTTTATCTTTTAGTTGAAATATTTAGTTCATTTACATTGACGATAATTACTGACATATTTGGGCTTAAATCTACCATCTTATTATTTGCTTTCTATTTGTCTTACGTATCCTATGTCCTTTAAAAAAATCTCTTCTTTGTTGTAAATAAATATCACTGGCTACACATTTTATTTTATTTTAGGAGCATTATTTGCTTACCATGAAAATGGAGGCTTTTAACTTGACTTCGAAGTCTCCTCAGCTAGAAAACTGTCTTTGTAGCTGATTATCTTCTGTTATCCCAAGTTGAACATTATGTTACTATTCTTTTTTTGGTTAGCCTAGAGACTACATTATGTATCCTTGACTGATAAAAGTCTAATATAAATTAGTAGACTTTCTGTGACAAATTGTTTTTGTTTTAGTCATCTGAATATGTCTTTTTCTTCAGTTTTGAAGGCTATATTTCCTGAGTAAGGAATGCATTCTATGCTTTCAGAACCTTTAAGACAGCAATCCACAGTATTTTGGCTTCTGTGGTTTCTGTTGAGAAGTCAACTGTCAAGCTTATGCTTGCTCCTCTGAAAGGAATAAGTTTTTTTTTTTCCCTCTCTAGTCGCTATGAGTTGGAATCGACTCGACTGCAATGGGTTTGGTTTTGGTAGCTGCTTTCAATATTTTTGCTTGATCTTTTTCTAATTGTGATTTAGGTGAAAGTTTAATAATAAACTAGTTTCTCATTAAACAGTTAATACATAAATTGTTTTGTGACATTGATTGCAAACCCTGTGATGTGTCACCACTCTTCTTTTCTCTACCCCAGGTTCCCTGTTTCCATTTTTACAGTTTTCCTGTCCTGTCCTGCCTTCTTGTCTTTGCTTTTGGGCTAGTGCACCCATCAGTCTCATATACGTGATTGAATTATGAAACATGTCCCTCATGTGTGTTATTGTTAGCCCTATAGACCTTAACCTCAGGAGTGACTTCCGTACTGTGTTAAAAAGGTGTCTAGAGGCCATACTCTCAGGGTTTCTCCAGTCTCTGTCAGACCAGCAAGCCTGTTTTTCTTTCTTTCTTTTTTGTGAATTTGAATTTTCTACATTTTTCTCCAGCTCTGTCCAGGACCCTCTATTGTGATCCCTGCCAGAGAAGTCAATGGTGGTAATTGGGCACCATCTAGTTGTTCTGGGCTCAGTCTGGGGGAGGTTGTAGTAGTTGTAATCCATTAGTCCTTTGGACTAATCTTTCCCTTGTATCTTTGGTCTTTTTCATTCTCCTTTGCTCCAGCTGGGATGGGATCAGTAGATGTATCTTAGATGGCTGCTCACAGGCTTTTAGACCCCAGTCACTACTCATCACAGTCAGATGCAGAACATTTTCTTTATAGACTATGTTACGCCAATTGAGCTAGATGTCCCCTGAGACCATGGTCCCCAACCTTCAGCCCAGTAGTGCAGTCTCTCAGGGTATTTGGATGTGTCTGTGAAGCTTCTAAGATTTTTCCCTGGTCAAGTTGTGCTGACTTCTCCAGTATTATGTTCTGTCTTACCCTTCACCCAAGTTACCTCTTACGATCTTCGCTTTTTGACACTTTTACTATGATATACCTATGATATGCCTTTTATTATTATTATTATGTTTCAGGTTTGTTAGGCTTTTTAAATGTGTGGGTTTATGTCTTTTACAGGTTTTGTGAAATTAGTGGCCAGTATCTCTTCAAATATTGCTGCTGATCAGTTCTCTAATTTCTCTCCTTTTGGGGCCCAGATTTACGTATACATTAGGTCTTTTCATAGAGTCTTGTGTGTCTCTTATGCTCCCTTATGTATTTTCCTTCTTTTCTCTGTTTGTGTTTCAGTCTGTACATATTCTATTGACCTATCTTTCAATCCACCAGTTTTTTCTTTTACTGTGTTTAGCCTGCTGTTAAACTAATTCACTGAGTTCTTTATTTTAGGTATTGTAGTTTCAGATCTAGAATTTTTATTTCATTCTTTTTGTTTTTAGTTTTTAGTCTCTTCCAAAATTCTCAATTATGTCTTTTATTTCCCTGACCATATTTAACACATTTAATATGATAACTCCATTATCTGAATTCTTCAAGGGTCTATTTCTATTGTTTGTTATTTCTCTTTGTTTTTGATCATGTTGTCCTGGCTGTTTATATGCCTAGTTATTTTTGAATGTGTACTAGACATTATGTATAAAAAATTATAAAGATAACTTGAGGTCTAGGTTACTGCTATCTCCTTTCAGAAAAGGGACATGTTTGATTCTAGAAGACATTAGTAATTCTGTGTCACCTTATTCCAGTTAGGGATTGAGAGGGTTTGGGCTTCAGTCTCTGCAAGGGCCACCTTTTTCTTCTTTATTGTTACTTTTAGACTATAGCCCCTTGGAGTCTCATACCAAAGTCTGGGGGATTTACTAGGGTTCCCTTTCCTGGCAGTTTCTGAACTCCAGTTTTTGTCTCTCTTGTCACATAGGTCTGTTGAAAGCTCTGTTCAGTTTCTCTGCCTCTCAGTCATCTTTACATGAATTGGAAGATCTCTCTAGGGAAAAAGTGTTCCCAAATTCTGGACTCATCTCTCTGAGTTTCCTTCTTTTCCCTGGACTTAGCCTCATAATTATTCACTGCCATGTTAGTTTTATGATGCCTTCGAACAGACTTAGGAATTTTTTTCCAGCTTCTAGTTCTCAGTGGAGGGTGGTCTGATTTATTGAGTCTACCAATAAAGTGGTTCTTCTGGAATAGGTGACTGTCTGTCCTTTTAGAAAAAATCTGTGGAAGGAATTTTAGATGTTTTGTGGATCAAGACTTCAGTTTTGCTTTTGTTAAATTTGAGGGGCTTTTGAGACATTCAAGGAAGATAAAAGAAAAGTGATTAGATAAACAAATCTAGAACTTTGATGCGAGATCTTTGTGGAGAAAAATGTTATCAGTAGCATACGGATGACATTTAAAATGATGAAAATTAATGCGATCACCAAAGGAAAAAGTCTAGATAGAGAAAAGAATAGGGACTAGGAATGCAATTTTAGAAACCCTAGCATTTAGAAGTTAGTTAGAGAAGAAGGCAATAATGAAACAATGGGAAGGGGTTTTGCCAGGGGTAGGAGAAAACCCCCAAGAATATGCTGTCATAGAAGCAGAGCAAGAAGAGTATTCAAAGAAGTAGAGAATGATCAAATATATTTTATCTGGTGTAAAGTTTGACAAAATAAGGTCTAAAATGTATCTGAGGAGTTGAGCCTGACAAATATACTAGAGACACTTGATAGATGACCATGCTTATTATGTAGCAGTGTGGGTGGACACCCTTAGGAAGTGCAATTCAGGGATGTGGGAGGCAATCACCCTCGTGGCTTTCAGTCTGTAATCTGATAATAAGCTCTATGCTGTCTCAACCTGAAAAAATATTTGAAACCTGTGCTCTGTCCTTTTGGCAGATGACTTAGGTAATACCTGTCAAGTGCAAAGAAGGATAGTGGTGTTCCTACTTCTTAATACCTACCAGCTCTACATTTGAAACCTGGGCACAGCTGCGTCTCCTGCAATGAGCTGTCGTTGCTTGCCCCCACAGAACTCCCTTTTACACCTGATGCCTCACCAGAACCAGGAGGCAGAAGAAATGCTGTTTTCTCATTTTATAGATGTGGGCTTTCTCAAAGCAAGCTACTACTATTTTGAGCTCTCAGTTTACCTCTCTTTAGTCTTTGGTCCAGAGGAAAATTTAGGCTAAATAAGAGCCCATTACTTCTATTTGCCAATATTTCAGAAAAATCCAGCAACAGGGACTGAAAAAAGAGGCAGTAATATGCAGCCTATACTTTACTATTGTCTCCTTCTTTTCTTAGGAAACAAAAGAATGGTTGTTTCCCTGTGAAAATGCTTGGTGATGTGTTTATATATTTATGATGAGTTTGACTGCTGGACAAACTAATGGTATCTAGACTACTGTGACTTTCGTGAAAAGGGCATCTGGACAGCAAGGAAAACGGTGAATTCAAAGACCATTGCCCTTGTGGGATAAATGTGGAGTAAAACACAGGCCCTCAGTCTGAGCCTATTGACTTGGAATTGTGTGTAAAATGAACTTATTTCTTTAATTTATCTGATTCACACTTGATGAAGCAAGTGGAGCCCAGGAGTCAGGCATGAAACTATAGGAAACTGGTTCTCACAAAGAGAGAGTGCTTCGTAGAGAAGACATTCTGCTGCTTTGGGGAAAAGCTGTTTGGACACAGTTTCCAGAACTAAAACCCATTGCCATCGAGTTGATTCTGACTCTCAGTGACCCTGTAAGGACAGAGTAGAACTACCCCATATGGTTTCCAGGCCATAAATCCTTATAGAAGCAGACTGCCACATCTTTCTCCCCTAGAGCGGCTGATGGGTTCGAATCATCGAAATTTCGATTAGCAGCTGGGTGCTTTAACCACTGTACCACCAGGGCACACAGTTTAGGGCCCCATTAAACTTGGTCTTTAATCAACGCAATCCCAGTCAAGCTGTCTAACTCTATTCATTTGGTAGATCTTGATGGTTATTGAAGAGGCTCCACTCATATATGATATCTACATGAGTGAAATTAAACAGTTTGTTGAGTGATTGGTGAGATGATAGAATCCTGAAATGTTTCAATTTTGTGTAAATAAGTCACTTAATCTCTCTGGTTTTGATCCTTACATGTAAAATGAGAGTAATGTATTTGTCCTGCCTACATCACAAAATTGTTGAGAGGATCAGACAGGATAATGTATGGAAGCTCGTTGCCGTCGAGTCGATTCCGACTCATAGTGACTCTATAGGACGGGGTAGAACTGCCCCATAGGGTTTCCAGGGAGCACCTGGTGGATTCAAATTGCTGATCCTTTGGTTAGCAGCCATCGCTCTTAACCACTATGCCACCAGGGTTTCCACAATATATGGAAAGCTCTAGATAAATATGGGGTTTTGTTTACTGTAATGGAACTGAATCACCTCCTTCTCAAAAATTGTCATTATGGCTTTATCTCCTGTCAGTCATTGAGCATTGTGAGGCCCTCTGTGATATCATAGCAACACCTCAGTTTGATAGCATCCAGTACTCATAATCACTCAGGACTACCACAGATCCTTATTGTTGTAGTTAGGCGCCATCAAGTTGATTCCAACTCACAGTGACCCCATGTGACAGAGTATAACTACCCCATAGGATTTTCTAGGGTGTAATATTTTTTTTTCAATACATATTTTTTTAAAATTGTGCTTTAGGTGAGAGTTTACAGCATAAATTAGTTTCTCATCCAAAAATTTATACATAGATTGTTTTGTGACATTGGTTGCAATCCCCACAATGTCTGAGCACTCTCTCCATTTTCCTCTACACTCTGGGCTCCTCGTGTTCATTCGTTCAGTTTTCCTGTTCCTTCTTGCCTTCTTGTCTTTATTTTTGGGCAGGTGTTGTCCATTTGGCTTCGCATACTTGATTGAACTAAGATGCATGCCTCTCACATGTGTTCTTGTTTTATAGGCCTGTCTAATCTTTGGCTGAATGGTGGGCTTCAGGAGTGGCTTCAGTTTTGAGTTAGCAAGGTGTTCGGGGGCCATAGTCTCAGGGATTCCTCCAGTCTCTGTCAGACCAGTAAGTCTGGTCTTTTTTAAATGAATTTGAATTTTATTCTACATTTTTCTCCCATTCTGTCCAGGACCCTCTGTTGTGATCCCTGTCAGAGCTGACAGTGGTGATAGCCAGGTACCATGTAGTTCTTCTGAGCTCAGGCTGGGGGAGGCTGTGGTTCATTAGTCCTTTGGACTAATACTTAGCTTTTGTCTTTGGTTTTCTTCATTCCTCTTTGCTCTGGATGGAATGGGACCAATAGACATATCTTATTTCCTTTTTTTTCTAATTTTTAATTTTTTATTATTGTAATGTAGATGAAGGATTACAGAACAAACTAGCTTCTCATTAAACAATTAATACACATATAGTTTTGTGCCATTGGTTACCAACTCCACAACATGTCAACCCTCTCCCTTTCTTGACCTTGGGTTTCCTATTACCAGCTTTCCTGTCTCCTCCTGCCTTCAAGTCCTTGCCCTTGGGCTGGTGTGCCCATTTGGTCTTGTTTTGTTTTATGCACCTGTCTAATCTTTGGCTGAAGGGTGAACCTCAGGAATGACTTCATTACTGAGCTAAAAGGGTGTCTGGGGGAAATAGATATATCTTAGATGGCCACTAGAAAGCTTTTAAGACCCCAGACACTACTCACCAAAGTAGGATGTAGAATTTTTTCTTTATGACCTATGTTATGCCAATTGACCTAGATGTCCTGTGAGAGCATGGTCCCTAGCCCTCAGCCACAGTAACTCGGTCTCCCAAGGTGTTTGGATATATCTTGGAAGCTTCTATTACTTTGTCTAAGCTGTAATCTTTATGGGAGCAGATCACCAGGTCTTTCTCCCGTGTAGCCTCTAAGTGGGTTCAAACTACTGACTTTTTGGTTAGCAGCCTAGCGCTTAACCATTGTGCCACCAAGGTTCCTTCCACAAACCCTTAGGAAATTTATAAAAGATTAATGCACACACTAAGAAAAATAACTGAGAACTTAAACTGCAAAGGTCATAGATGACTGGTCATCTACTGGTCATTTTACCAGCCCAGGAGGAAAAGTACATTTTCATTGGCTGATGATGGCTGTAAAAGACAATCCTGCCAGCACCAAAGCCACCAAGCTGAGGAGAGAGAGCAGGAAAACATTGGAGAAGAGATAAGAGGGGGGAAAAAAAGAAAGAAAAAGGAAAACAGATGGTTCAGAAGAGAATAGCAACAAGGACTGAAAGTGGTAATGAGGGTAATAATAAAAAAAAAAACCCTGGATCAGTGGACAAAGAAATTATAAAGTTTTTAGATTTAGAAGGACTCAGAGATCATTTAATTCAGGGATGGCAAGTATACAGGTCATGTGGACTCTTATGGATTAAATTATGCCCCCAAAATATGTGTTAAAATCCCAACCACGGTACCTGGAAATGTGACCCTATCTGGAAATAGAGGTTTTTCTTTTGTTATATTAATGAGACCATAACCAGTGTAAGGTGGATCCTAATCCTAATCACTTCGGAGTTATAAAAAGACCAGATTAGACACAGAGACACACACAGGGGGAAGAGAGATGCCAAGGAATGCCAAGGAACTCCCTGCAGTACTGACAAGGAAGGATCTTGCCCTAGAGCCACACCCTGAATTTAGACTTCTAGCCCCCTGAACTGTGAGAATATACATTTCTGTCCTTTAAAGCTACTTACTTGTGGCATTTCTGTTACTGCAGCACTAGATGACTAAGACACAGGGCAAGCTTCCTATCTTGTGTCCATGGCAGACATTGTAGATCAGTCATTGTACTCTTTCTGCTGAGTCAGACATCTGAGCAGCAAGGAAAAGATTGATCCCAAAGCTGAAGTACTTGCTCCTGTGGGAATGTGGGGGGGGGGGTGGGGGTGGGTGGGGGTGGGGGTGGGTCTCACCTACAGCTGTTGGAACCACCTGTGAAAGGGATCAAAGTAACTTGTTAAATTATCTGTGTCTCACCTGGTGAAATGAGCAGAGCCTGTCAGACAGAGGTCAGACAGAGATGCAAGGATCTGGTCCACATAGAGTCATCAAGACAATGCTCCAGGGAGCTGAACAAATCAGTTAAAATAGGGACAAGAGATGAAATCTACTTGTCAACCATGAGTTTATTCAGTCTCCTCATATTACAGTCAGGAACTATGGCACAGAAATCTGAAATAACTTGTTCAAGTTCACGCAAGTAGTCAACCAGCACTAAAACTCAAGTTTCTCTTTCCCCATTTGGAATTTAAGACTCATCTCAGTTTGGGGCTGTTTTACTGAAGACTGATTCCTAGAATGGTTGGGTGAAGTGGAGGAAGAACCACTTTTAGATTTTAGGGTTTAGGCCAATGAATCTTGAGCCAGGGCTTTGAAGGTAAAGGTCAGTTTTCCCTAAGTGCCAGGTCTCCAGGTGTGGGAGCTGGATGGAATCAAGTCTACTAGGTTCTTTAATGAAATCCTGTTTAGCGTTAGAGATGATTCTGTATGAAGTTGGCAATAGCATACAAGGCATATGAATTAATAAGCCATTATAAATTTTGTACTTCTTACATAATGAGGATATTATGCAAGGTGCATATTGTTATGGTTAAGAAGGAGCGGAGTGGCCAGGTAGAGTGATGCCCTGCAGCAGAGAATGATTCCTGTGAAACTTTAGAGGGAGTGTATGCCAACCTACTGGAAGAGATCCATATTTGCGCCCATTCAAAAGAATCCAATAGAATGCAGAAATTATCGAACAATATCATTAATATCACACACAAGTAAAATTTTGCGGAAGATAATTCAAAAGCAGTTGCAGTACATTGACAGCTGCCAGAAATTCAAGCCAGATTCAGAAGAGGACGTGGAACAAGGGATGTCATTGCTGATGTCAACTGGATCTTGGCTGAAAGCAGAGAATACCAGGAAGATGTTTACCTGTGTTTTACTGACTATGCAAAGGCATTCCACTGTGTGGATCATAACAAATTATGGGTAACATTGCAAAGAATGGGAATTCCAGAACACTTAACTGTCTGTGCTCATGAGGAAACTATACATAGACTAAGAGTGGTTTAAAGTCAGGAAAGATGTGTGTCAGGGTTGTATCCTTTCACCATACTTATTCAATCTGTATGCTGAGCAAATAATCCGAGACGCTGGACTATATGAAGAACAACGGGGCATCAGGATTGGAAGAAGACTCATTAACAACCTTCAATATGCAGATGACACTACTTTGCTTCCTGAAAGTGAAGAGGATTTGAAGCACTTACTGATGAAAATCAAAGACTACAGCCTTCAATATGGATTATACCTCAACATAATGAAAACAAAAATCCTCACAACTGGACCAATAAGCAACATACGATAAACAGAAAAGATTGAAGTTGTCAAGGATTTCATTTTACTTGGATCAACAATCAATACCCATGGAAGAAGCAGTCAAGAAATCAAACGATGCATTGCACTGGGCAAATCTGCTGCAAAAGACCTCTTTAAAAGTGTTGAAAAGCAAACATGTCACTTTGAGGACTAAGGTGCACCTGACCCATGCCATGGTATTTTCAATTGCTTCATATGCCTACAAAAGCTGGACAATGAATAAGGAAGACCAAAGAAGAATTGATGCCTTTGAATTATGATGTTGGTGAAGAGTATTGAATATACCATGGACTGCCAGAAGAATGAACAAATCTGTCTTTGAAGAAGTACAGCCAGAATGCTCCTTAGAAGCAAGGATGGTGAGACTTTGTCTCACATAATTTGGACATGTTATCAGGAGGGACCAATCCCTGGAGAAGGACATCTTGCTTGGTAAAGTAGAGGGTCAGTGAAAAAGAGGAAGGCCCTTGGTGAGATGGATTGACAGTGGTTGCAACAATGGGCTCAAGTATAACGATTGTGAAGATGGCACAGGGCTGGGAAGTGTTTTGTTCTGTTGTACATAGGGTTGCTATGAGTTGGAAACAAGTCAACAGCATCTAACAACAACAACAATGCCATTAGGCTCTAATTGGAGGAATGGGCCAAGAACATCCACAGCTCAGGGAAGTGGGTAGATGCCCTTGTGTGATGTCTTAGTTATCTAGTGCTGCTATGACAGAAATACCACAAGTGGATGGCTTTAACAAAGAGAATTTTATTCTCTCACAGTTTAGGAGGCCAGAAGTCCAAATTCACGGTGCCAGCTCCAGGGGAAAGCTTTCTCTCTCTGTCGGCTCTGGGGGAAGGTCCTTGTCATCAATCTCCCTGGTGGAGGAGCTTCTCAGCACAGGGACCCTGGGTCCAAGGGACGCGCTCTTCTCCTGGCTCTTGTTTCTTGGTGGTATGAGGTCCCCCTGTCTCTCTGCTTGCTTCTCTCTTTTATACCTCAAAAGAGATTGACTTAAGACACAACCTAATCTCATAGACTGAGTCCTGCCTCATTAACATAACTTGCTAATCCCACATCATTAACATCATAGAGGTAGGATTTACAGTACATAGGAAAGTCACATCAGATGACACAATAGTGGACAATCACACAATACTGGGAATCATGGAGTAGCCAAGTTGACACACAATTTTGGAGGACACAATTCAATCCATAACAGTCAAGGACCCCCTAAATATGTAGAATCAGGAGATGCTCCCTTCCACCCCCTCCAAAGGAACCAGGAAAGCCAAGGAACAGAGCACAGAGGGTCACGCAGTGGACAAAGCTCTCTGCTGCCCAAGAGTCCCTCTCTCAAGAAAAAATGGTGAAATTTCTTTGGTGCCAATTCTGCGCTTCCTAGCTTTTCTTCCCAGTTACCCTATCTATGGTGACACCTCCTTTCCAACTCCCACCATGTTCTGTCCCTGTTCCTTCTTCTTTAGGGGATATCTAAAATATATGAATTCCCATTTAGGCGTGGATGACTGAGAAGAGGTTAGAGCAGACTCCCACTACAGTGATTTGCATTAGTGTCAAGGCCTTAATCAGAGGCATGAAACTCTTAGACTAGAAATATGGGATCAATCAGTTCCAAATGGCACCTTATTTTATTAATCAGCCCCTAAACTAAAATGCCACATTGTTAATTTATCCCCTACAATTATCAGTGATCTAGGAATTTGCTGATTACATTAGCAGTTTTTCTTTAATTCCAGGAAGATAATAGGAAGTTATGAAGATATGACTCTAAACCTGTTTGTAATATTTAACTCCCCTACTTTTTGCTGACAATCTCCTTCTGACTTACCTGGAATCTGATAACACAGGACTTGCTATTTAATCCTTATCACATCCCCCTTTCTTTTCACCTGGCTTGGAAATATAAAATCCAATCCTGTTTGTTACCTGGAAATCAGAAAGGCACTGTTCTTTCTAATGTGGTCTCCTTGGAAACCCTGGTGGCCTAGTGGTTAAGAGCTACGGCTGCTAACCAAAAGGTCAGCAGTTTGAATCCACCAGGCAATCCTTGGAAACTCTATGGGGGCAGTTCTACTCTGTCCTATAGGGTCACTATGAGTTGGAATCAACTTGACAGCAACGGGTTAGGTTTTTTTTTGGTTTCGATGGCCCCAAATGGTGCAGATCACACTAAGAATGGGTCTTCCCCTACTTCTTTCAAGAATGAAATTCACCAGCCTTCCCTTTCCTTTATCTATGCTCAATCTCCCTTAGCCTTTTGACTAACTCAGTCAAAGAGAAAGGATATAGCATAGTTTTACACAAATAACAATGCATTCTACATTTGTTTTGCCAGCTGTGCCCTCCCCCCCTCAAGGTGTTTCCCTAAGCACACTATGCTAGTTTTTTTACACTAACATGTAAAAAAAATTGACATAGCAGCGCTTATGAAAATATCTTTTGGTGGGGAGGGTGCAGCTGGCAAACAAATGTAGAAGGTGTGTGCTATTTGTATAAAAATATGGTAGGTATCTTGGAATAGGCATAGGTATTACCAACCAGTTGCTGTCGTGTTGACTCTGACTTACAGAAGTCCCATACGTGTCAGAGTACAACTGAGCACCACAGTTCAATGGCTGATGTTTTTGGAAGTAGATTGCTAGGCCTTTCTTTCGAAGAGCCTCTGCATGGACTTGAACCTCCAACCTTTTGGTTAGCAGCCAACTGCATTAACTGCACCACCCAGGGACTCCAGGTGTAGGTGTAGGTGTATGTGTATGTGTAGGTAGAGGTATAGGTAAAGCTGAGGGGCCTGGAAAATAAATGGGAGGTATGGATGGCCTAGACTAGAAATTTCTTGGATCCCAACTTACCTCCTTGCTATCCCTCAATGGCTTTGGAGCATGGCTCAGCTACTGAAGGTCATCCAATGCCATGGGGCCTCCCTGGCAGAGAGCTGACACCCTCACCCCCAGGAGAGTTCACAGAAGGTGTTACTATGAATCGAAGAAATGATTCCTCACAGTGTCCTTCAGTGAGGTGGGCAAGATTCCTTCTAGGGGATTGACATAGAAATGGAAAATCCTGCTCTTGCTCTCTCTCTCTTACTCCAGAAATTGACCCAATAACTTTACAGGACACATTAGCAAGTGGTGGCTGCAGGCAACAAGACAAGCAAATAACAAAAAATTCAGTGAGAAATACATTCCAGGAAGCCAAGTTGATGTGACTGGAGAGTTCTTTGATAAATAACCTGTTTACAAACACTTGTTACATTGTATTGAGTATACCAAAGCTAATTCATTCTGATTTTTTATTATTTTCCATGAGAATAATAGCTAGGGGGAAATAAAAGCTCTGGGGAGTTCAACCTCGAAGTTACGTAATAACTTCTCTGGAGCAAATGCATTTTTAAGTTGATTATTGGCTCACTGAATTTCTTTGGCCTTGGGATCCAGCAGGTGCCATTATGTGCTTTGAGGCTTCATTCTCACCCAGAATGGAAGGGTGAAGATTCAATTCCTATGAAAAGAGATGGAGAAAGTCTTATGTTCTCAGCAGACTCCTCCAGGGCATGATATTCCTGTTCGGTTGGGTGAATTCTTTTAAGGGCATGCTGAAATTGATGAATGGCTCCCTTGACTATCTGCCTGACTGCCCACCCTCACTCTCTCTTTTATTTTATAGCTATATTTATTTAAAGCACATAAAAATCAAACAGTACCAAAACAAAGAAAAAACAAAAAAATTCAAATAGTACCAAAAAAGCCCTTTAAAGTCTCCCACTCTTGGCACAGTTTCCTAGTTCTCTTCCCTATAAGCAGCCACTGTTAGAAGTTTCTTATGTGTCTTTCCAGAGATCTACTAAGCAAATACTAATATCTTTCTATCTGCCTATCCATCCATCCATTTATCTAATTCTTTTTAACGGCTACATAGTATTTCATTTTTCTAATGTACCATAATTTACTTAATTAGTTCCTTATTGACATTTGGGGCGTTTTGTCTTTTGCTGAAGTGTCCTAAGGTGGAGGTACGGGGAGGGCTCCAGTGACTCTGGGCTTTGTTTTGATGGGGAGAGCATGTAGCTCCTAGATAGCTGGGACAATTGAGGGGCATTTGTGGAGGCTGGGTAAGAAAAAGAGAGGAACTAGATCAGAGAACAGCTGTCCGGTGGAGGGCTTGAGGGAGTCTTGCTGTGTGAATGATTTTATTCTCTCTTCTACCTCCTCAGGAAATCCTTAGTAAAATTGACATTACTGGAAAATGCTTTTGGGGTTAATTCATTCATTCAGCATTTTATTGCATACCTTCTATTTGCCAGGCACTGTTCTAGGTGCTGGGGAGACAGAAGTGAACAAAACAAAGTCTTTGCTATCATGGCACTTACATTCAGTGGAAGAAAATAAAATAACATTAACAAATATATAACTTTTCTGAAGACAAATAAAGCAGTGAGAGGGCTAGAGAGTGACAGAAGGTGTTGGAACTGTCTTCCTTGGGATGCCATATTGTGTGATGTCTTACTGAAGGTGTAAGCAGGATGGATGCTGAGGCTGCTGGGAAGTACCACCGTATCCGAGTCACCTGGAATGCTTGGAAGGCTTCTCACTCCACTCCCACCCACATTCCCACACAGGCCTGCCTCCAGCTGGGCTTTGTCAGCAGATGCTGCCTCTGTAGTCAGGAATGGAGGTACAGTCTCCTTTCAATGTATGTGATGAGCTTGAGGGGAGGGAGGGGCCGGAAGCAGGAAAGACGTAGAGTAAGGGAAGGATGACCTTGGGGCAAATGTGGATATTCTACCAACAAATTAATTCAACATCAAAGAATTACCAAAGGGGCCTCTCATCATTCACTGTTTAGCATGGGGCAGGGAAAATTATTCATTATTCAAGATGAGCTGAGATGAAAACGGCCAAACTTTGTAAAACATGCAAGGTTACCTACTATGGTAACTGCTCACAGAGTTTTAATGTGTCTGCAGCATGACTAATTAGTTTGCTCTGAGCTTCATTGGAATTCCTATTTGAGATGATTTTCTGGGTAAGTGAAGTCACCACAGAGAGTGAGAACATCAGAAATGCCATTTGGGGCTGCTGTAGCAATAGGAGCCTTTCTTAGGGCATTCCCAGCATCACCAGCAAGGATGCCCTGTGCCCCTGTCCAGCTTCCTCTCAGACTTGCAGGTTGGGCAGGGATTACCAGAAGGTGGGTGGCCTGTAGTGTTATACAGTGTCATGGTTTAGAATCCAGGCTTTGAAGTCAAACTGGTTTGGGATTCCACATTTACTAGCAAACACTGCGTGAACTCAGATATTTAATGTCCCTGTTTCCTTACCTGTAAAGTGAGTGTAATTTTAGTATGTACCTCAGAGAGATTCTGTAAAGATGACAATACATGGGTTTGCTAGCACCTGGTCCATAGTAAGCTTTCACTAAATAGAGCTCCTCTCTTCATCACCATCACCATCACCATCACCATCACCATCACCATCACCATCACCATCACCATCATTATTTTCTTTTCTGTCTATGTATATGTCTAGTTTGTGTTTTGGGATTTGAAGTATTGTGTCCAAATTAGTCAAACTATAAAGAGCAGTGTTAGCACAACTGAAACCATCTTCTAAGGCCTCAAAGAAATGAGAAATTGGGTGGGTGACCTACACCCTGATCCAGGCGTTGCTGCTGCCTAGCTATGTGATTTAGGCCAGTCCCTTCATTTCTATGGCCTCCAATCTCCTCTCTGGTAGGATAAAGAGACCGAGATTAATGATCTCTCAGGACACTTCCTGATCTGAGGGGAGTGGCATTTAAATGACCACAGCTATGCAAGTTAGGATGTATTTGGCAGCAAGTGGCAAAGTAACCAATTACCAGCACCAGTTGCCCTTGAGTCAACTCTCACTCATAGTGACCTATGTGTGTCACACTAGAACTGTGTTCCATAGGGCTTTCAATAGCTGATTTTATGGGAGTAGATCACGAGGCCTGTCTTCTGAGGTGCCTCTGGGTGGACTTGAACTTCCAGCCTTTTAGTTAGCAGCCGAGCATGTTAACAGTCTGCACCACCCAAGGACTCCAAGTAACCAATTAACAGTGGCTTATTTTTATAAAAATATGTTATTTATGTTAACAAGGGATGGTATCATTGATTGACTTGTGTCCCCCCAAAATATCTGTCAACTGGCTAGGTCATGATTCCCAGTATTGTATGATTGTGTATCATTTTACCATCTGACGTGATTTCTCTATGTGTTGTAAATCCTACCACTATGATGAAATGAGATGGATTAGTGGCAGTTATATTGATGAGATCTACTAGATTAGATAGTGTCTTAAGCCAATCTCTTTTGAGATATAAAAGAGAGAAGTGAGCAGCGAGACAGGGGGACCTCATACTACCAAGAATGCAGCACTGGGAGCAGAGTGCGTCTTTTGGACCTGAGGTTCCTGCGCTGAGATGCTCCCAGACCAAGGGAAGACTGATGGATCACAAGGACCATCCTCCAGAGCTGACAGAGAGAGAAAGCCTTCCCCTGGAGACAGCTCCCTGAATTCAGACTTCCAGCCTACCAGACTAATGAGAGAATAATGGCTTTGTTAAAGCATCCACTTGTGGTATTTCTGTTATAGCAGCACTAGATGACTAAGACAGAATTTGATACCAGGAGTGGGGTGCTGCTCCAACAGATACCTAAAATGTGGAAGTAGTTTTGAAACTGTGAATGGATAGAGGACTCAGAAGGAAGTGAGGAGAACTGTTAACACTGGAGACAGTGCAGATGGTGAGAAGAAGTAGCATAGAACCTGCAGCAGCAGATAATTGGCAGCAGCAGGAACAGGAGACCAGCACCAGACAGCACTGGAACTGACCCATGGAGCAAGAGAGATGAATGTCTTGATGCAGGAGGCTTCCTGGTGGAGTGAGGTGCCTCTGATCACTTATCGGTAGAGCTAGGCTTGCCAACCCATGGAGGAAGAGAGCTGAATGCCTTCCGACCGAAGTTTACTGGCAGAATGGGGTGCCTCCAGGCACTTATCAGTGGAGCTACAGAGCTTTGGAACACTTGTCCTAGCAGGACGGATGCGGGCGTGAGGCTCAAGGAGCTGAAAGGCCAAGAAACCAGGAAGCAGAAGCTGAAAAGACAAGGAACACAAGAAGCGGAGCTGTCTCAGTCTCAGCTGCCAGGACCTCTGGGGTTTCAAAGGCAGAGCCACAGCCTCTGGTGTTTCTAAGGGTGGAGTCACCACTCAGATGGACTAGGAGAATGGTGCACCTAAAGCTGAGGGAGCAGAGTTGCCATCCCAGTAGGTCTGGAATGCAGAGCTGAAGCCCAGGGCCAAGGGGCCTTCACCCAGAATCAGGAGTGTGGCCAATACCTAGAGTCTGGAGGCAGGGCCATTGTGTAAATGGTCTCAGAAAACCAAGCATTATTTTCAAGCCTTGAGGGCTAATGTAATGCGTTCTGCTGACTTGCTTCGTGCCTATTGTGCCTTCTCATTTTATCATCCACCTTAATAGGAAGACTGGAGCCAGGTTATCCCATGGCTGGTTTGGTGGGTCAACGATGCCATCAAAGCTCCAGGCTCTTTCCACCTTTCTGCTCCAGTCTTCAGCCTATTGTGCCAGGCATTTCATGACCACAAGAAGCAGCGTCATATCCAGATACCCCATTCTCTCACTGACTGAGGGGCCATGAGTTTTTTTGGGGTCCAGTTGACCTATGGGAAGAAGCTGAATGAGGCTGTCTTCAAAGACGGTCTTTGCAAGATAACTTTTCGTAGGACCAGGTGACTCCCATGAACAGTATTTTTGTGGAGTGGTCACCAGGCTAGAGGCTGGCAGGAGTCACAAATGGCCACTGGGGCCCAGTTGGAAGTTCACTTTGCAGGAGCTTTTGGACATTTGATAAACAGAGAGGCCCCAAAGCCATTTTACAATCAAAAAAACTTTATTCGTTTTCCTATAATCCCTCCATCCTGCCTGGATCTAACTGGGAGTAGCCACAAAGAATAGCTTAGAGAGAATAAGAGAGGAAAAACCTGTCCGTAGCCAACTTCCCCACTGCAGGCTTCCCAGCCTGAGTTAGGCCTGAACTGGGGGAGGGGAGACATTTTAAATTAATTGAGAATCTGGAGTTTTGATATTAGACTGGGCAGGACTTTATCATCTAAAAGTGACCAGAATAGCTTTGGAATCTGCATTCTAGATTTTTTGTCTAGAGGTTGGAATTAAACAAATAAAAGTCCACAGAAAGTATTAAAAGGGGCACTCATGAAAAAGAATGGAGTAGTTTCTTTTTTTGCATCCCCTGACTACAGCTCATTCTATAATCCACTTACATGCACACAGTTTCCCCCTCAACCACACTGGAAGTTTTTCAAGAAAGGAGGTGGGGCCTCACATATCTTTGTATCTCCCAGAGTTCCTAGCTTAGTATTTTGCTAAATAAGTATCTGTTGATTTAAAGAAAAACAAGAGTATAACATGAATACAAAATCCTGGGTAATTGTCATAATACCCAGTACTTTACCAGCAAGTATGTCTAGGGTCTACCAAAAACCCAAACCAAACCCCTCCCATTGAGTCAATTCCAACTCATAGCGAACCTATAGGACAGAGTAGAACTGCCCTATAGGGTTTCCAAGTCTGTAATCTTTATGGAAACAGACTGCCACATCTTTCTCCCACAGAGCAGCGGCGGGTTCGAACTGCTGACCTTTTGGTTAGCAGCTGAGTGCTTAACTACTGTGACACCAGGGCTCCTTGGGTCTATCAACAACTTGTAAATTAGAAGATTATTGACACTTCTGATTTTAGTCTAATGGCTTGCATATATATTCTTCCAGAGCTCTTAACACATCACAAGAATATTTTTAAACAACAATTAACCTTGGAAACAAAAGAGAAGTCAAAAACATTATTTATCACTTTGCCAGTCTCAATAAAGACCCAAAGTGCTAATAGCATCTCATGGAGACAGCTGCCGTCAGTTAAGTAAAAACATCATTAAGTTGCACCCACAAGTATCAACAGAGGCAGAAACTAATAGTTTTCTGATTGCTGACAGACATTAACTGGTTTATGGGTATTCATTCTGGTAGTTTCCCATTGTATTTTGTTGTTTTATGACTGTCTATTAAACACATACACATCCATTCACATTGATTGACTGGTATATCTAAGAGGGACTCCTGGTGGCTTAGTGGTTAAGAGTGCGGCTGCTAACCAAAACGTCGGCAGTTCAAATTCACCAGCTGCTCCTTGGAAACCCTAGGAGGCAGTTCTACTCTGTCCTGTAGGGTTGCTATGAGTCGGAAGCGACTTGATGGCACCTAACAACAACATAGCTAAGAGACACTTTAAGAATGTCTCACCTATCATTATTCAAACTGTGGCTCAAAGATCTCTAGGGGTTTCTGGAAGTTTCCTAAGGGACTTTCTAGATATTGGAGGGTCAGGGATAGTGGACAGATCTGTGGGCAATCCAGGGCATTTTGACCTAGCTATCTTGATCGAGAGTCCCTATGTGGCGCAAACAATTAAGTGCAAAGATACTAACCAAAGGTTGGTGGTTGGAACCAGGGGTGGATTAGCCAATAAGTAAAGAAAGCATGGATTTACTTGTGCTTACTTACTAATCTATAGTGAACAATTTCACATGGGTTTTACTTTGATGTGGTGTGGTAAAACCCATGTGAAACTGTTCACTACAGATTAGTAAGTAAGCACAAGTAAGCCCGTGCTTACCTTGCTTATTGAATAATCCGCCCCTGTTTGGAACCCTCCTAGGAGCTTCTCAGAAGAAAGTACTGGTGATCTGGTTCCTAAAGTTCACAGCCATGAAAACTCTGTGGAGTGCAGTTTTACTCTGAAACACATGGGGTTGCCATGAGTTGGAATCGACTTGATGGCAACTGTTTTCTGTCTTGATGGGAGGTTCATTTTAGCTTAGCTTTTGATGCAGATATTGTGTCATGACGTAGCCACACCAAATGATCCTGTAAAATCATAAAATCACTGGACCTTATCATCAATAATGTGTGCAATAGCTACCTTGATCCCTTCTCTGCCCCAACCCCTACCCCTGTTATGGTGATTTTCATTTTCTATTTTATTTATCTATTGGTTGAATTTTATGCATATCTATTACTTTTACTCAGAAAAACTTGTAAAGATATTTTTTAGTAGTCTGACTAAACTAGGACAGGTTCTCAGGAGCATCAGGTTTATCTCCCCAAACCAGCATTCCATAGGAATATGTATGCTTTCATGTGAAAATCAATGTTAGTGAACGTTCTCAGAGAACTGTTAGAAATTTAATTGGCAATTTCCTGAGCAGTGTGGATGGAGCTGAGAACAAGGGGTTCACTCACTAATCTGTACTCACAATGTCTCTAACTCTGAAGGACGAATGGGAGAATTTGAGATGTGGATTAGTCAAAGTCTAAGTAAATCTTAGAGGATTTTAGGGCTTCACCCCATCTCCAGTGAGCCCTGGTGGCGCAATAGCTGAACACTTGGCTGGTAACCAAAACGTTAGTGGTTTGACCCCACCCAGAGGCTCATTTTACTTGGATCCACAATCAATACCCATGGAAGCAGCAGTCAGGAAATCAAAAGACGGATTGCATTGGGCAAATCTGCTGCAAAAGACTTCTTTAAAGTGTGGAAAAGCAAAGATGTCACCTTGAAGACTAAGGTATGCCTGACCCAAGCCATGGTATTTTCAATCGCATCATATGCATGTGAAAGCTGGACAATGAATAAGGAAGACCGAAGAAGAATTGTGCCTTTGAATTGTGGTGTTGGTGAAGAATATTGAATATACCGTGGACTGCCAAAAGAATGAACAAATCTGTCTTGGAAGAAGTACAACCAGAATGCTGCTTAGAAGGAAGGGTGGCGAGACTATGTCTTACATACTTTGGACACGTTGTCAGGAGAGATCAGTCCCTGGAGAAGGACATCACAACAATCTTTATGGGAGCAGATAGCTTGGTATTTCTCTGTGGTATTTCTCCCACAGAGCCTCTGTTGTTAGGTGCTGTCGAGTCAGTTCCAACTCATAGCGACCCTATGTACAACAGGAGGAAACACTGCCCAGTCCGGCACCATCCTCACGATCGTTGCTATGTTTGAGCCCATTGTTGCAGCCACTGTATCAATCCATCTCATTGAGGGGCTTCTTATTTTTTGCTGACCCTCCTACCTTACCAAGCATGATGTCCTTCTCCAGGGATTGATCCCTCCTGATAACATGTCCAAAGTATTCGAGATGAAGTCTCACCACCCTCCCTTCCAAAGAGCACTCCGGCTGTACTTCTTCCAAGACAGACTTGTTTGTTCCTCTGACAGTCCATGGTATATTCAATACTCTTTGTCAACACCATAATTCAAATGAATCAGTTCTTCTTTGGTCTTCCTTATTCATTGTCCAGATTTCACATGCATATGAGGCAACTGAAAATATCATGGCATGGGTCAGGTGCACCTTGGTCCTCAAAGTGACATCTTTGCTTTTTAACACTTTGAAGAGTCTTTGGCAGCAGATTTGCCCAATGTAATGTGTCATTTGATTTCTTGACTGCTGCTTCCTTGGGCATTGACTGTGGATCCAAGTAAAATGAAATCCTTGCCAACTTCAGTATTTTCCCCATTTATCGTGATGTTGCTTATTAGTCCAGTTGTGAGGATTTTTGTTTTCTCTATGTTGAGGTGTAATCCATACTGAAGGTTGTAGTCTTTGATCTTCAACAGTAAGTGCTTCAAGTCCTCTTCACTTTCAGCAAGCAAGGTTGTGTTATCTGTATATCTCAGGTTGTTAATAAGACTTCTCCAATCCTGATGCCAAGTTCTTCTTTGCATAGTCCAGCTTCTCGGATTATTTGCTCAGCATACAGAGTGAATAAGAATGATCAAAGGATACAACCCTGACACACACCTTTCCTAACTTTAAACCACACAGTATCCCCATATTCTGTTTGAATGAATGCCTCTTTGTCTATGTACAGATTCCTGATGAACACAATCAAGTATTCTGGAATTCCCATTCTTTGCAATGTTACCCATAATTTGTTATGACACAGTCGAATGCTTTTGCATAGTCGATAAAACACAGGTAAACATCTTTTTGGTATTCTCTGCTTTCAGCCAGGATCCATCTGACATAAGTAATGAAATCTCTTATTCCATGTCCTCTTCTGAATCTGGCTTGAATTTCTGGCAGTTGCATGTTGATGTACTGCTGCAACTGTTTTTGAATTATCTTCAGCAAAATTTTACTTGGGTTTGATATTAATGATAAAGATTGCAGTCAAGAAAACCCTATGAGGCAATTCTACTCTGTCACATGGGGTTGCTATGAGTCGGAATTGACTCAACGACACCTAACAACAACAAACACTCCATCTCTAAACGTCAGCCTACCCTCACTACACCCTACAGTTCTACCTCATTCCCAGTTCTCCATCCTGCAATGGTGCTGACAGTGGGTAAAGCTCAGGGATGGGGTAGGCTTGTTGATTTTTTACATTACTTGGTAGTTAAATAATTTTGTTTTGGTAATTTTTTAAAAGTTGGATGTTTAGTAGATAGTACTTTTCGGCTGTGTCAAATGGTTCCTCAGTCAAAATTGCTGCCAGGATCAATATACCACTTAACTGACTGTGGACCCTGTACTCTACTTCAGTCAGAGCTTTTCACTGTTCAGTGTGAGCTTTGGGGAGAGTAAACCTCCACAGCAATACGTAAGTCTGAAAACTCCTACTTCTTATCTAATAACTTCATTTTCCTGTATGGAAATGTAGACCCAGAGGGTGGAAAGAACACTGTCCTTAGAGTCACACGGGCTGCAAGCTTGTCCTATCTCCTTAACAGTTCTGGGACTGTGGACAAATCACCTAATTCCATTACTCTCTAATTTCTTTATTGATGAACAGGTAATGACAATACTTCTGCTACCTGTCAGAATTGTTATAAGTATAAAAATGCCTCAAAGATAGGTATAAACGTTCAATTTATGATATTAAGATTTTTCAACATATATTTGAAATTGCTACTGAAATGTGTTTATGCCTCTACATTAAAAGTGAACAGGAAAAACAGGTAATTATAAACCCTGAGCTAGAAAGCACTTTTCTCCCCTCAACCCCACCCCAACCCCCGTTGTAACCTACAACTACCTAGAGAGCTACTGAGGACAAGAAGTAATTCTAATTCAGAGGTTCAGAAAGGAAAGTTAAGTAGGCAGCTATGAATAATAGAACCAGTTTAGAGCACAGCTGGCAGACTCACAAGCTTAAAGAGGCCAAGCAGGTAATATAAACAAGTAAAGTAGGTTAAGAGTAAGAAAAATAGGAGCAGAAACATAATGGAAGATGGTAGTTGATATAATGGTTGGGGGTAATGACAGGGAATGGTGGTGATTGTAGTAGCCTAGGTGGCGCAAGCGGTTTGTGATCTGCTGCTAACCTAAAGGTTGGCAGTTTGAACCCACCCAGTGGCTCTGGGGAAGAAAAGCATGGCGATTTGCTCCTGCAAAGCCTGGAAAACCCTATGGAGCAGTTCCACTCTGTAACACGTGGGGTCACTATCAATCGAGGGTAGGCTTGACAGCAGCTAACCACAATAGTGGTGACTGTAGTGAGTGGGGCAGCAGTGTTTGGGTCTATTTATGGGAAACGACTGCTCTTCAGCTGCCTGCTGGTTGTTACCCTGCAGAGATGAAAGCCCAGCAGACTACATCTTTCAAGAAAGAAATCTGGATTTGTACATGAAATAGTCTTGTTTCACTAGGTGGTTAGGCTATGCTGCAATAACAAACAGTCCCCAAATCCCAGTGGCTTGACGAAAGTTTATTTCTCCTTCACACAAAGTCTTCTGGGAGTGGGCAACTCTCCAGGGCAGCTTTCCTCTGTGCATCAACCCAGCAATCCAGGCTCCACCATCTCAACACCCAGTCTCCATATTTGTGGTAGCCGAGAAACAGACCAGCAAATCACACATAGAAGCTTTTCCCTGTCTTCGCCTCAAAGACACATGTCATTTCTGCTCACAGTCCATTGTCCAGAAGCCATCTGTGACCCCTGTCTAACTACTAAGAGGCTGGGAGGTGTGTCCTGAAAAGAGAGAATAACTGGATGTTGGTCACCACTAGTAATTTCTACTCTCTACTCCTGATTTTAGGAAGAAAGGCCTAGCAATCTTCTTCCGAAAATCAATGAATGAAAACCCTATGGGTTACAATGGTCTGATCCTCAACTGATCATGGGCCTTCTGTGGAACTGGGCAGCATTTTGTTCCATCGTGTATGTGTTGTAATGAGTTGCGGGCCAACTTGACAGCAGCTAACAACTCCTGATTTTCAAATGTTAGCAACTGGATAAGTTTGAAGAAAGAAAACAAAACTGAGCAAGTCAACGCTGAATGGGCCAGACAAACCCTTCTTTGGTCTGGGTCTCACCAGGGTTCCAGACGGGGACCTGCTCCAGAGGGCAATCCCATAGACAGTGCAGGTCTGTCATTGGACTGAGATTTGTGTTTCTGAAGGGACATGCATTGCAGTCATGCAGGGACCTATGTACAGAAAATAGCACCTATGGCAATTAGTTTTAAATTGCTGAATGATCTCTCACAGCTGGCAACGGAAGCTGCGATGGCCAATAAAAAAACTAAACCTAAACCTGTTGCTGTGGAGTCGATTCCGACTCATAGCGATAGCCAATAGAAATTGCTAATTGGCGCCCTGCCTCAGGCAGTGCCCAGGGCACGTGCTATACCTGCCATAACTTATTTATGTTTCTGCAGTCATGGACGAGAGATAAGCACAGTTGGTGCATGGAGGGATGCCAGAATGTGAGACGCAAGGCAGGGTGGGGGTCTTGGAAAGGGAAGAATGCCAAAGACCACCACTCACTAACACCAGATTTTAGCTGGAGCTGACTTTTTTCTACCCTATGCTCCTCTATCCTCTTTTTTCCTTTCCTTCTGAATGCATATTCTACTCTCTCCAGGAACCAGACCAGTCCTACCTAGTTCACCTGACTTATAGGTATAATAAGAACTTTTTGGGACACAACTGAAAGGACAACCCTGACACCAGCCGCTCCCCCTACAGCACTCTTTTCTCTATTGGGTTCGACAGTTCATTAGAACAGTCACAGAAAACTCACGGAAACAATGTATCTGCAATAACAACTTTAATAACAGAGAAAGATATAAACAAAAGATATGGACAGAAATAAAATACACATAGGACGAAGTTTGGAAGGGGTCCCAGCACTGGGCCTCAACCTCTCAAGAGGACCCACTTACCCATCCCTAACAATGATATTCATTCTCACCCATCAGGAAACTTTCAAATAGGAACTGGTTCTGTGACGTCACTCGGTGGGCTCTGCTGTCAGCAGCTCCTCCTAGCTGGCTCCTGACTCTCTGGGCTGTGTTCTGCCGTTACATTCTGCTGCCATTGTGTGGGTTTGGTTGTAGTCTCTGCTTTTTCTGGTATAATAACTTCCGTCCCAGGTTTACACAACAGTCCAGGAGGGTCATAACGCAGGGTCTGCGTGCTGCTCCTCTCCCAGCTCTGGTCGATCGATAAGCCCCATCTGAGATGATGTGTTCTAGGGTTTTTACTCATCACCCAGATGCCCCTCTCCAGCCAGTCTGTGTAAAGGTCAACAACAGGGTGAGGCCCTCCCAGTCCCAGCCAATCCTGGTTAAGGTCAGACTGGGTGGGGCCCACCAGCCAACCCCAGTAAAGGGCTGGGGCTTTGGAACCGGGATCAAAAGGCCAAATTGCTTTAGTGAAGTGATTCTATACTACGCCTTAGCTGAAGTTAGTTTTTGAAAATGATCCTAGGAAGCTGCCTACTATTTATGGCATTATTTCTGGAAACAAACCAGTATAATCTAAATTTCAAAGAACCAGCATAGAAAATAACTTTTACGAAACAGCTTGTTGGTGAATTTGAGACCATGTACGTGTATGTGCATATGAACATATTTACAACCTAGATTTATATTCAGCCTAGAGACAAGAGGTGTTAAATTATTTGTATGCAGTATATTTTACTTTACTCATGTGCATATAATTTTTAAATAATATATCTAGAGGCTTTCAACTGCATTTCTCTCAGAATATATATCATATTAACTTGGCTTGTGGATCATGCTCAAAATTATTCTTAAAAGAACACGCTTGGTTGGTTTCGTTGAGCCAAAATTTTTTGAATATTCTAAAAAGTCAGAGCAAGAAAATGAGACAAATTGTACTGTTCATGTACTGTGGCACAAGCTGGGGAAATATAATTGGGCTTCAGGCCAAATTCTGAAGGCAATTGGAGCTGCTTATGTCAATTGGGCATAATTACTCCTCAGCTCTTGTTGACAGAAAGAAAAATTGGTCGTGATCCGCTTCCTCGTGCTGGGGATTCAGAGAGACTATTTGGGCTCCAGATCACGGCAGATGGGTACGTGCAGAAGCCACTGCTGTGTCATTTGCGGGGAGCAGGGAATCCTCCAGTTTGGAGAAGTCCTCGTGTAGCAATTGCCTTGGGCCATCTGTTCTATGACTGAGGACAGTACCATACACTCTGGAAATGTTCGTGGAATGAATAACAAATCTTTCCTAGAGACCTTCACTGCAAGGGTGTCCGCCTTCTCCTTTCACCTGCCCACCCTACGGCCCATTCTCTGGAGACCATGGAAAGGCACAAGGTCTGTGCTGATCAGGCTAAGACCCTGCCCCAGATTTATTTATTCAGTAACTACTTATTGATCCTACTAGGTACTATATACTGTGCTACTCCCCAGATGTCTGGCTAATGACAACTCAAACTGGGAAGTGTTTGATCTGAAAAAGTGAGGGATGTCTGCACAGGGCAGAGAAAGCAGAAGTAGTAACAGTGTCAACAGGGGAGGCGAAAGGTGGGACAGCAGCATTCTGGTATTCTTTTTGACTTCAGGGATGTAATCTCTCCATGCAAAAGATTCTTATGCCTGATGCTAAACCTTCTACCTGGACACTGGTTCCTACCTCCCTGCTTCCTTGTGAACCATATGCCATTTCCTACACTCTGTCTTATGTTTTGAGTCTACCTGTTTACTGGCACTTCTCCCTCAGCGTATGAATGTACTTAAGTTTTTACCTGAACAAAACTCACAATCTTAAATTTGCTTATAAGTTTCCATTCTTTCCTTACCATTCTCTTTGCAGCCAAGTAAGTTGAAAGACGAGTTTATTCAACGTCTCCCCTTCCTCACAGCCTCCTCCTACCCCCCACCGCTTGTCAGACCACCAGCAGCGTGGCCTCTGCCTCTTCTGCTGTGCTAGAATGGCTCCCAAGGTGGTCACGCATGACATCTGTGCTGCTGAAGCCATTTTTAATGTGTCTGGTGTTAATGTTCTGGCAGAGTTTGATCGTGCTGACCGTGACTTTCCTGAAACTGTCACCTCCCCTGGCTTTAGTGACCTCAAATGCTCTTGATTTTTTAATTATCTTCCTGTTCTCTTTTTCTCAGACACGTTCACAAGCAAATCTTATTCCACCCACTCTTTAGATGGGGTTTTCTGAGGTCTGGGTTTTAGCTACCTTTTCTTTTCATGCTACTTACTTTTCTGGGTGGTTTCATCCACTTTCATGTCCTCAGCTAGCCCCTATCCATACTGAAATTCTGTATTTCCAGCCTAGATTTATTTTCTGAGCCAGACCATATACCTACTACCTGCTTAATTTCTCTACTTGTATGTCCCTCAGGACCCTCAAAATGAACAGAGCTCTTGCTCTGTTCCCTACATATTGCTCTCTCTCTAACTCAGTGCACAGTACAGTAAAACTTGTGAAAGCCAGGACCTGTGTAAGGTGGAAACCTGTCAGAGAAGGAAAACTCAAATATTTTCCATTAAATAGAGAGCGACAGGAAAGTGGTAAGACTGCAGCTTGTCAAAGGTTTCAAGACCTGAAAAAAAAGGCAATCCTGTTGAGTAGCTGCTCTCACAGGTTTCACTGTATTATTATTCCCTAGCCAGTTGCCTAAGGAGCCCTGGTGGCACAATGGTTAAGCACTCGGCTGCTAACCGAAAGATTGGCTATTGGAATCCACCCAGCATCTCTGCAGGAGAAAGACCTGATGATCTGCTTCCAGAAAGATTACAACCAAGAAAATCATATGGGGCAGTTCTGCTCTGTCGCCTGAGATTGCTATGATCAGAATTGACTCGACAGTACCCGACAACAACCCAGTTGCCTAAGCCATACCACCATTCAACCAGATACCATGTCTTGTCAATTCTACCAGTTTTTTATTTTTCAGATTTTTGCCTGTTTCTTTATCTCTACTCCCACTAACTCAGTTCAGGCCTCATGTTTTTTGCTTGGATTGCTGCATTTTTCTCCTCTCTGGCTTGCCTGCCACCAGGTTTGCCCACTTCAACAGATTGTTTCAAAAACAAACTGGGGGAGTTCCAGCAAAATGGAGCCCTAGGCAGAAGCACCATGCCGACCCTCCACAGCAAAGATCCAAAAAACTAAGCCGAACAGAGAATACAACAATCCTGAAACCCTGAAACATCAAATGAAGAGATAAAGAACTCAGCCAAGCACCAAATGGAGTGAGAAAACTGACAGAGAATGGAGAGTGAGGAGAGATTCATGCAGAGGTCCCCTACCAGCTAACGCAGCGCAGATCCGCCATCTTGGACTCCTATCGGAGACCAGCAAACAGGGGGTATGAGAAAGCAGCCTCATGGAGCGTCCAGCGGGAGACAAAACAACTGGTAGTTGGCGATATATGCTTTCCCACCCCCCACCCTTCTTCACCCCGACTCGACCTCCTCTGCTTCCCTGGGCCACAGTCTCTTGACCGGGAAACAGCGGCTGCTTGGATTCCACACACCCGAATGGGTGGCTCTCTGAGTGCCATTCGTTGGCTGCTGGTGTTGCTTTTTCCCCGCTTCTTTTTATTTCTTCCTTGCCTCTCCCCACCTCCCCCTCCTTTTGCTTGAGTACCTCGCTCTGTGCGCCATCTCTGCTTCTTCCTGAGGGGCTGCAGAGCTCTGGTAATTTGTGATATACGCTTTCCCACTCTCTACCGTTCTTCACCCACACTCGGCCCCCTCTGCTTCCCACGGACACAGTCTGTTGTCCAGAAACACCAGCCCGCACTAGCTGGCTCTCTGAGTCCCATTTGTTGGCTGCTAGTGTTGCTTTTTTTTTTTTGCTTCTTTTGATTTCTTACTTGACTCTCGCCACCTCCCCCTCCCTTCGCTCAAGTACCTGGCTCTGTGCTCCATCTTTGCTTCTTCCTGAGGGGCTGCGGAGCTCCATTCGAGTGTGGAGCTGCTTCCCGGTCTAGGCTGCCGTGCTGGTGGGATCCCGGGGCTTTTGTTCATTTGTTTGTTTTGAATTGTTTGTTTGTTTTCTTTTTGTTTTCTTGAGTTGGGAGCCCTTTCTGGCAAGGCTGAGCTGCGTGGCAGGGAGACTCCCCTTCGGCTTTCACAGACGTGCGGAGAGATCCCTGAGGACATTTCTTTTTACGTTGTTTTTTTTTTATTTTCCTGTTTCTTTGGGGGCCTTTCTTGGTTTTTTTTTTTTTTAATTTGTTTTGTTTTCTTTTTCTTCTTTTTCCTTTTTTGTCTTTCTTCATTGCTCAGTTTCTCATCTCTCTATATATTCCTTCTCTTTCTGTTCCCTGAATACCTGGCGTTGTATACCTCTACGCCTTCTAGCCAGGCTGTACTGCAACACCTGAGAGCAACTTCCCCAGACCTCATAGCTACACCAGTGGGATCCCTGCGAACTTTGCAGTTCTTTAACCTTTCTGATTCTTGTTTATTCATTCTTTTCTTTTTTTCCTTCTCCCCTTTCTGTTTTTCTCCATTTCATAGTCTCTCATCTCTCCACACCAATGGCAAGCTCCCCTAGCATTATTTTTTGTTTGTTTGTATGTTTTTGGCTCCTGTTCCTCTCTCCTCTCTCCCATATCCATCTTAGCTCCACACATAACAATCTCCCCACTGCCTCC
>NW_004443946.1:18484636-18525567 GCF_000243295.1 Trichechus manatus latirostris | reverse complement strand
AGAGCATAGTCAATGTCACTGAACTGTGCATGTAGAAATTTTTGAAACGGTGTATCTTTGGCTATGTGTATTTTCACCAAAAAAAAAAGAGGTTGAGAAGTTAGAGGGCTGATATGTTGTGGGGTTGTTAACCAATGTCATAAAACAACATGTGTACTTCTGGTTCATGAGAAACTATTTGTTCTGTAAGCCTTCACCTGAAGTACAATAAAAAATAAATAGAATAAAATAAAACAAACAAACAAACACCAAATCGGATCACATCATTCCCTGTTTAAACTTCTTCAACGGCTGTTCACAGCCCTTTATTCATAAAGAATAAAGTCCTTTATAGCCTTGTGTAGAAGGCCTCTCTTGCCCCATCTCCTGCCCCTTCCTATCCTACTCAATGTTTTGGCCTTGCTGAATGATAGAATGCACCAAGCTCTCTCTGTATCTTTGCAAATTCTCTTTCCTGCTGGTTGTTCTCTGTTGTCCAAATCACCTCCTTGCCTAATAACTTCCTTTTGTCCTTCAGTCACCATTTCCTCCACTAAGTCCTTTGTGACTGAATCTTCTCTCTGCAGTCTATTAGGCACTATCCCAGAGCTCCCATAGACCTTATCTGTCTCCCTCTAGAGTGTGAACTTTTGGAGGGAGAGACTGGGGTCTTTTTCATCTTTCTGTTTTCAGAACTTTGCATAATGTTTGGAATATGGTAGGTATTCAAAATGATTTTGGATGAATGAAGAAAGAGTTGTTGTTATTGCTGTTGAGTCAACACTAACACATGGTGACCTTATATATAGTAGAATGAAGTGCTGCCTGGTCCCAAACCATCTTCATGAGCACTGGTATGTTGAGTCCAATGGTGTGGCTATTGTGTCAATCCATATCAGTGAGGGCTTCCCTCATTTTTATTGGCCCTTTACTTTGCCAAACATGTATTCTTTCCTAGTGATTGGTCTTTCCTGATGACATGCCCAAAGTGAGTGAGTCAAAGCCTCGCCATCCTCACTTCCAAGAAATATTCTGGTTGTATATATTCTAAGACTGATCTGTTCATTCTTTTGGAAATCTACAGTATATTCAACATTCTTTGCCAACACCACAGTTCAAATGCATCCATTCTTCTTCTGTCTTCCATTTTTTTGAATAATGAAAAAAGAAGGCAGAAGAAGAACAAAGAGTGAAAACTATTTTCAGGGACACAAAAGAAAAATTGACAAATATCATGTTACCACAGTGAGAAAAGCCACTCAGGAAATAGCTCCTACTTGAGTCTGCTTTGTAATCTTTTGGACCCACACAAGCTCACAAGCTGTAGGTCCAAAGAACAACGACAGCAGCAGCAACATTATCACTGTTGTCATCATTGTAATAACAATAGCAGATTTCATTTACTGAGCCCCTACTACATGCTAAATGTACTATGAATTACATATAAAACATCTCATTTAATCCCCACAAAAAACCCTGAAGTAACTTTTTTTTTATTGATGTAATTAAATGAAGTTTACATTTCAAGTTAGTCTCCCATACAGAATTTTTTTTTAACATACATTGCTATGAGATGCCAACCGCTCACCCCATTCTGCGACAGCACACTCCTCCCCTCCGCCCCTGATTCCCCATGAGCATTCAACCAGCTCCTAACTCTCTCTCTGAAGTAACTTTATTATTATTGACATTTTATAAGAGATGTGATTTATCTCCACATTGTAAGTGGTGAGGTTGGAGTTCCAACCCAGCTATTATTCTGTTTGTTCTCCTACATCTCCTAGTCCCTCTTGCGGTTTTTTCTAGCCTAGATGGGGTAGATGACTATTTCTTGCCTATGCACCATGAGCAGAAGACTTGTATCGACTCTGGGCTGGGATATGATTCTCTACTATCCCTTTACCTCCTGAGGTGACCCCTGAAATCCCGTCTTGAGATGGCAGAGCTTCTATCAGCCTGGGTCACTGAATGAGCAGGAGGAGCAGAATCCCCAGCTAGCCTGTAATGGATACGTAGTAGTGTCAGTGAGAGATAGCATCTTAAAGTTTTAAAGCCATCAAGATTATGGGATTGTTGTCAACACAGCAAGTCCCATTCTACCTTGACTATTCAACTCCCTTGTCTCTTGGTACAAGGCAACTCTGAGGTCCCAACCCCTGTACAAAGAGAATGTGCAAAGTAAAAGGGAGACTCAGTACTTCTCAGCAATCTAAATAATCTCTGTCAACACAAAGGAAGGCTGCCAGACGCCAATTGCTCAAGTAGATCTTCTTGCATTACTAAGTGTCTTAGTCATCTAGTGCTGCTCTAACAGAAACACCAAAAGTGGATGGATTTAGCAAAGAGAAGTTTATTCTCTCACAGTCCAGTAGGCTACAAGTCCAAATTCAGGGCGTCAGCTCCAAGGGAATGCTTTCTCCGTTGGCTCTGGAGGAAGGTCCGTGTCTCAATCTTCCTTTGGTCTGGGAGCTTCTCTGCGCAGGAACCTCAGGTCCAAAGGACGCACTCTGCTCCTGGAACTGCTTTCTTGGTGGTATGAGGTTCCCATGTGTCTCTGCTCGCTTCTCTCTTTTATATCTCAAAAGAGACTGCATTAAGACACCATCTAATCTCTTCAACCTCATCAGTATAACCTCATCACAGTGACAGAATTTACAACACATAAGGAGATCACATATAATCTCATCATAGTGATAGAGTTTACAACACATAAGGAAATCACATCAGATAACACAATCATACAATACTGGGAATCATGACCCAGCCAAGCTGACAGATATTTTTGGGGGACACAGCTCAGTCCATGACACTAAGTATATATTAAGTATGTTTCATCTCCTCAAAGGCCTTAACTGTCTAAGTTGGAGAGACAAGAAGGATGAACCTGCAGTCAACAAAAATACAAATACATGCAATAATTATATGAGTGCATTGTGGAGGTGGTTAGCAAGTGAACGATATTAATCAGGAGTCAGGAACGTAGACTTTGAACTGTCACCTCAGAGTTGGAGGGGGTTTATTGCAGGGTTTTTCAACCAAGGCACAATTAATATTTTGAGTCATGTAATTCTTTGTTGTATGTTGTAGGATATTTAGCAGCATCTCTGGCCTCTACCCATTACCTGCCTGTAGCACTACTATCCCCTCCAGTGTGACAACAAAAAATGTCTCTAGACATTGCCACGTCCCCTGGGTGGGGAGAGGAATCACCCCTACTTTAGAACCACTGGCGTTTTCGATGCAGCTTTTAATGGTCTTCTGTCATATATATTTCTATTAGAAGCTCGACAAACTTAGTTTGGGAAAAATGGCGGTCACTTATATGGTAGGTTTAAGGAGCACCAAGAATGTCTGCCCACAAAAGTCTCTGTTCCTGGAAGATACATTCCCCTGAGACCTCAAGTGGGGATTTATTGTTGTGGGTTAAAGCAAAGAGGCCTTGCTTTCCCTTTTAATGTTCAATATTCTTGGGAGGGATTACACAATGGGCTCTAACCAGGTATTTATATCTCAAAACAGGGATATGAGAATAAATTTGAAATAAGAGGGAGAAAAAAGTAGCAAGACGCTTTGCGCTGAAAAAGTCAGCAAGGCCAAGGAGGCAGAGCTGAGAGCAGGAAGGGTCAGAGGCTCTAGAATAGTGTCACCCACAGCCCCAGGATGAGAGCCTGGGCATTTTCATGGGGAAGGAGGAGGATTAAGAGGAGTTTTTAGAATGCATGAGGAGAGTCTGCAAAGCTTTATCAGATGCAAGCTTGGGGGAACTTTGAGGACACTGGGCTCTGGAGTAAGGAGATAAAGAAAAACCAAAGGATAGAACTCCTCAGAGCCCTGACATGTGTACACAGGCCTGCCCGTCTGGCTATGGCTGCCTGTGGTGCTCTCATCTCACCTCATTTTCTTTCATACTTGAGGCTCAGCCATCCTGACCTTCTTCCAGTTTATGTAATGTTCCATGTTTCTTCCTGATTTTCCACATGTTGAGACTCCTGCCTGGAACCACTTTCTTCTCCATCCTAATTCTTCTCTTCCTCCCCTCTGCCAGTTAACTGTTATTCTTGCTTTAGATCTCAGTTTAGTCTATTACTTCCTCTGAGATTCTTCATAGCACATTTCTCAGTTTATAATTGGATATTGATTTGCGGGATTGTTTTATTATTGATGAGCTCCCTCCCAAACTTAATGTTCTAATGATGGCAGAAAGTATGCCAGTTTTACTCCTCATGGCCTCCACAGAACCTAGTATCAGGACTAGAATATAGTATGTGCTGAATAAATATTTTTAGGTAAATTCATGAGGATCAGGATTTTTCTACTTTATAGTGGTGCCTGGTTGTGTAGAGGCAGGATCCAGAGTGGTAAAAAGAATGGTAGGAGGGAGTAAAGAAAAAAATTACAGCAAAGGGCACAAACCCATCACACCAAAAGTCTTATCTTTGCTATAAAAAAATACTTGTTCTCCTTGACCCAATTCTAGGTCACTAAAAATTATGCAGCTAAAAAGTGGCATTTCTGGCCAGTATAATCAAAGTTATCCTAGAAGGTGTCAGTGACTAGATTATGGGACAGTTTTGGCCAGACCCTAAATTTCTTGTTTCATTTAGAGTTGAACTCTACTGACCAACTCTACTGGATGTGTAGACTCAATGAATCTGAGTCTCAGTTGGGCAGGAAGCAAGTTCTGCTTCCGGGTTTATCTTTCAGAGTAGCGGAGGTGGAGAAGCAATCCCTGAACAACCCTGAACCCTGCTGTCCAACAGTGCTTGAACTTGATTTGAATCACTGTATTTGGGCCGTGTTTAGAGTTATCTGGTAACACTGGAGATCCCATGTAGACATGTGGCAATCCCTTTCTCTACTTCAGATGATTTCGACCATGAAATTCTGCTCCAGATTCAGTTCCTTCTAGATGTGTCCTTATTTAAGGGGTTAGAAAACACCTGAAAAGAAATGGAAAGAGAATCTTCTCTGTGTTATTCCTTATCAAATCAGCTTTCATGAGGGTCAAGGTCAAGACTCAACCAGCAAACTTTTGCTAAGTGTTGACTGTCTGCCTGGCATTGTGCTAGGGGCTGAGGTTTCCGTGTTGATTAGACAAACGTGGAGTTTACAGACTAGATTTCTAAAATCATGAGATCCACCTATCTATCTATGTATCATCTATCTTAACAAGGAGTATATTCAGAAATGAAATAATCAAGATAAACTGATTAAATAACAGTTTAAGTAAATGTTCTGAACTCTTAACAATTAAAGCATTAAAAAAAAAAAAAAAGCCTGAATACAGGCAGACGAAGAGAGCTTTAAAACTTTTAAATCATTTTATATCTATTCAGGAATAAAGATTGCTTTTCTTAACAAGGATTAACAATACAAAATACCCTTCTTTTAATAGTTGATACATATATTTGTGTATGTATATATCACACATCAAGGTGTGTATATGCATATACATGATACAAACTGAGGTGAATTTTGATCTTCCATATCCGATGTGAGCATGTTTACAAAGGTACATGAGGTCTGATGATGGGTCAGAATATTTGAAATTGAAGCAATTTCAGAAAATTAAGGCCATAGAGTAGTCATGTTTATCTCTTAGCCCTTCCTGGTTCTTCTCTTGCTTCCCTCTCTCTTATGACTGAAACCTATTCTCACATTGGATATACATGTATGCAAAACATAGTTCCATTGCCTACATAGAAGGTGTACTCCAGATGGTCCCATAATGATCCTCTCATCCCAGCCGCCTTCGCATCTCCCACCCTATTCCATGACATGCTTGGGACTGGGACATTGAAGATAAAACATAAGGCTTCCCTCAGCACTACTCATGTGTTAGTCCAGGTCCTTCATAAAGCAGATGACAAGACAGAATTAAACATACAAGGATTTGGTTTATTAGGGGAAAGCCTGAAAAGAAAATGGGAGAGGAGCTGGGAGAGCTGTCATACCACATCGCAGGCCTTCTCCCAAGTGAAGGAGAGAGGAAGATAAGGGTGTTGGAAACATTTTAGACTGCTGAGCTGTCCAATATAACTTCTAAGGAAAGTTGGGCAAGGTTCTCGGGGAGCGCCTGACCCAAAGTCACCCATCAGAGGAGTCTTGTGTCTACAAGGAAAGGACTTCCTTAGAGTCCTTGCTATGCTTAGCCTTGGTGCAATCACGGTGATGGATTTCTATATGGATTTCAGAGGGCAGGAGCAGCTGGGGCCCATGACCAGTTAAGCTCCCTGCAGTTGGAGGTCTGTGAGTTGCATTCTCATGGCTGCCACAACTCGTGATTAATTGAGAAGTTGGTTTGGAAAACATGTCTCTTCTATGCGGCAGATGGGAATGTTTTCAAGGTTCTGAGGAAACATTTGGGAGGACAGATCACAGTTTCAATTATTGTAATTTCTTTCCAGAATGCTGGCTGTCTTCTATATAGATGAAGTCATAAAAGAATTGATATTTGGGGAATGAGGTGAATTTTGTTCTTCTGTATCTGATGTGAGCATATATTATAAACCCAGAAAGGTAGATGAGGTTGGATGATGAACTAGAATATTTAAAATTGGAATAAGCTTGGAAATTCAGGCCATAGAGTAGCCATGCTTATCTCAGCCCTTCCAGATTCTTCTTTTGCTTCCTCCTCTCTCATATCTGAAACCTGTTCTCCCATTAGATTGAAAGAACTGGTCCCCACTGTGGAAGATAAGGTAGATTGTCTCCTTTAGCCTTCACTCTTCCTTCTTTTTAGTTGGATAGGTTAGGAAGCTAAAAGCTACATGAATCAGACTCATAGATGTGAAGTTTGTTCTTCAGTGAGGTATACTCAGGGTGAGGTTTGGAACAAAGGCGGCAGATGCCATTTTCTTATAGCTATTGTTGCCGGCAAGCCAGGTCATGACATGAGTGTGTTAGAAAAGTTGGGGTGGTGGGAACAGGATCCCTGTCTAGTCACCAGCTTTTTGGGTTTGAATGGCAGTGGTGGCAGGGGCAGAAGCCGCAAATCCCTCATCTAGTAGCTTGTCATGGTGGTGTGACCTTGAAATCTTTAGTTGAGTGAGTCCTCTCTGTTGGATGCTCCCCTATCCTTCTAATGTTGTTGTAAGCCCATAATACCCACCCACTATTTAGTTCTTTTCTGCTTGAAATACCTGGGGTAGTTCTGTTTACTGCACTCAACTTTGACTATACGGTGACTAAACTCTCCAAAAGAGAATGTTGTTGTTATTTATTTGTTCATTTATTCATTCATTTATGCATTAATTTGTTCAACAAATATTTATTTGTCCATTTAGTTATTGAGTATTGGCCTTGTGTAAGGCACTGAGGATTCTCTGGCGAACCAGACACAGGTTCTTCCCCTAAAGAGTTTACTATCAAAAACCGGGTGTGGAGAGCGGGAGGTACAGAGCGTTATTAATGACTAAAAAGATTTTAAAAAGCCAGCATAGAATGCCTAATTTGCACAAGGCGAGGAAACTAACATTTATTGAGCATCCATATGTATCAAGTATTGTGATGGGGGTTTATATACTTTATCATATTTAGTCATCAAAGCAGTCTATTAAAGCAGTTATCATTACCCCCATTTTTCAGATGTGCAAGCTAAAACTCAGAGAGGTTAAGTGTCTTGTCCAGAGATCTGAATTGGATCTGCCTGTCTCCAAAGTCCGTACATTGGGAAAGCAAACATTAGTAACTTCAGACAGTGCTTTGAATCGCCGTGTCCCCTGAAGACATGCGTAAAGAACAAGGCCTCGGTGCCTTGCCAGCTTCTCAGTGCCTCTGCAGCCCACCCAGCATTCTTTGATCCATTTCTACTTTCCAATTTTATTTTGATTCCTATTTTTTTCCCTTTCCTTTTTGCTTCTGTGGCCTGTCCATCAAATGCCTTTTCTCTAACTTTGATTCTGCTGTTAATTTTCCCTTTGCCACTTTTCTCCTGCCCTCGCTTGGGACCTCTTCCATTTCTGCCTCTCAATTCTTTCTTTCCTTCATCCTCCCTGTATCATATCCTCTCTGTCTCGGTTCTCTCTCTAGGCTCCTTTGAAGCTCACTGTCCCTCTGTGTCATTCATTCTCTGCCTGCCTGTTACATCTCCCAAAGAGAGCCCCCGGCTTAGAGTACATAGACATCTGTTTTTCTGGTTCCATGTTCAGGTTGAGGGACAGATGATATTACCTTCTCTCTTGGCTCTGCCGGTGGATGGGAGAGTTAACAACTCTTACTTGCCTCCTAGTTATCTGTGAAAATTCTCCCTTGCTTGTACATTAGAGTTTTAACTTGCCATCCTTGTCACAGTCTGGAACCTGGCCTGTTTTGCTACACATTGCTCATAAAACTCAGCCCAGCGAAACTGCTCTTCCTTCTTCTTTCTCTGCTTCGCTCTGTAAGAAACTAATGGCTTTTGCAGATGTGCCAGATGCAAAGAGCTGCACATGCATCAGGATGGCATGGAGCATGAAAATCCCTGCCAGATTTTTATTTTTTAAATTATTATTGACCTGTGGTGCAAACTGAATGAGGAATAGAAAAGTCTAAATGAGTTTTGTTCCCAGTTACTTTCCTCTTCTGCTCTGATCACATGGTAATTATGGGAGCCTTTGCTGGAACTTGGGAACTTATCTTCTCTATGGACAGGCAACGTGCCCTGGTTGGGCATCTTCAGGGAGGAGGAGTGGTGGTTTAAAGGATAAAAGAGCAGTGTTTAAAAAGATCATCTTTAGAAAAAGAAACTCCTTCATGCTTGCTTTTTTGAAAGGCAATTTCAGCTTTTTGAAAAGGCTTGCATTTTCTTTTGAACTGGAAGGGAGAAACCAAGGAAATTACGGATCAATTTTACTCTTTATCTCATTTTCCTTGGTGGAGTATCGGATTCCATCCCAATCCTCTGTTTGTCCCCCAAGACTCTAGTGGAGTGATTGCCTTCCAAACCAACGCCTTCCTGAAATTTCAGCAGTAAAGATGCAGATTACTGTTTTATATTTTGTGGTAAGCACTTTAACCTTTTCAAAGAATGTAATCATCACAAATGAATTATTTCACCCTAGATCTCATTTCCTTCTCATTTAATATAAACCCAAATAGGTGGAGTTAGGTGGTTTCCTCCAAATAAATCACCTTTCTTGGCCCTTGGGCTAGAAGGGCCCTTTTCCATCGGAGAGTGGGATAACTGCTGAAAAGTTAATGGGATAGATACAAGACTGAATTAGTGAACAAGTTATCCAACTCAAGGGAAATAAAAGTTCCACTGTACTTTGTGATAGTGAAGTGACAGCTGGAGCTTGGTGTTCAGACTTGGGAACAACACTTTTTGAATGCAACCTAGAAAATGAAATTTCGAGAGGGGGACAATTGGGGTGGTGAGGTTGCTGAAACCCATATTATTATACTTACCACAGTGTGGAAGGCATCCTCTAATTTAGAACACAGGACATGGTGATGTAAAGTAGTAATAAGAATCCTTTATTGAGTATTTAATACATATGCTAGTGCTTTACGTTAATTGTTTTAACCATTATAAAAACTCCAGAGGTAGGCATTATTATCCCCATTTAACAGATAAGAAAACTGAGGCCCAGAGAAGTTAAGAATCTAGCCCAACGTCAGACAGTTAATAAATACCGGAGCCAGAATTCAAACTCAGGTCCCTCTAAAGGTGATACCCCTAAAGACACCACAAGTATGCTCCAAAAAGAAGAGATGGTGGACAAAACAGCTGCTTGGATGGTGAGGGGGAAAGAAAAACGTCTTTTGTGTTATGCATGGTTGTGTCTTTACACCTTTCCACTTGGTATGGTGAGAAACTGCATTACCTCTTATTTCCATGCATTAGCAAGGTGAATGCATCCCACTTGTCCCAATTTAGAGAGCAAATGCCATGGCAGAGGTTCAATGGAAATTTTCTCCCTTGTGTTCCAATCTATTGCTGATGTGACAAGGACAGAATTGTCAGAGCAGCTCCTAATTAAATAGTTCAGAGCTTCATTAAGAAGATGTGGTTGGATGTAGGACTCCCCAGGCAAGTGTTGACATCACAGTTGACACTAATTGGTTCCTCGGCTGGCAGCCTCAGCACGACATGGGAACTGGACTGAGGGGAGGGCAGGGCTACCGGGCTTGCTGAAACTACTTCCGAGGCCGCTCAGAGATCATCACTACTGCTCAGGAAGGGAATTCCCATCGGCACAAGCTAGGGACTAGGATTGGGCTTGTCACTTTGGCTGTCTCTCCTTCAGAGAGCCAGTGGAGCTTCTAGACTCATAGCATTTGTGCAGGGGTTGTGCTGTGCTGCTTCAAGTACACACACGTGTGTGTGCCCACATGTGTACGGGCACATGTGCAAGTATGTGAGCGTTCAGATACCATAGAGGTATGGGAGTCTGTTACAGAAGCAGGACTAACCTAGTTAATTTATCTTCCTGCTTTGAGGATGTAATAAGTGTTCAGGACACCGGGCCGCTTTAGGAGGCTTTCTGTATAAAAACAAAATGAATCATTGCCCTTGAATCTTGATAATCAGAGCTGGTGAAAAGTGCTGGGCATCCATTTGTTCAGTCTCAGCTCCATGGCAGAAGCTTTGTGTTGGGTTCTCACTGCATTGGGGTCCTTCCTGACTCAGGGACTTAGGGCCAACTCTTTATTTCATGCCCAGTACCACGTAAGTCACCCTAAGACCAGAAAATACTAACACCAATAACAGATCTTCAAAACTTCCCAATTGAGAAGGTGCTGCTCTAACAGATGAACAGATGCCCCTATATTCTGCATAAAAGGCTTTTTAATAAATCTAGTCTGGGTGGTTTGAATTCTGGAATGCCATATACTGTGAAAATGTATATACTCTGTGGGCATTTCCTCTAAATTATAATCCCAAATACTTACACTGCCCTGTGGCTTCCAGTAGAGTTAACCCAAGCTGGGCTATTCATCTTACTGAGCTAACTATGAATCACATGTCCTGCAGGGCACACTGGTGCGTAGGGAAAAGCACAGGGTCATGCAAACATCAACATCAATATCAGGATTCTGGATCCATCCCTGATTTGTTTTTTACTTTGTTCCATGAGATACTGAATGATACAAACAACAATATTTTGATTTCACAAGGGACAGTTACTATTTTCTCAATTCTGTAGGTGATGAAACGGAAGCTTAGAGAATATAAAGGACTTACATAAGGCCTTACAGTTGGTTAGAGGCAGAGCAACAACGTACTTCCATTCTTCTAGCCCTATATTTAATTTCCTTTTTTTTTTTGCCGTGTGATTTTCCCGATAACGTTTCCTTCTTTTTCTCTTACCGGCCTGTAGACTTCCCCATGGTAGATCGTACATACTTTCAGCATTCTCCTTCTTGTTACCAAATAATTTTGGTCAATTTCCATGTGTGTTCGATATCATACACACACCCTATGAAAGCACAAGGTAATTCAAAGCAACTGAACAGTGGTTACCTATCTCCAGACGTAAGAAAATCCGACTTCTGGCAGGGAGGATTCAAGAACCTGGTATTTGCACTGCCTTTCCTGTTGTTGTTAAGTTGCTGCTGAGTCAATTCCAACTCACAGTGACCTCGTGTGTGCAGTGGAGAACTGCTCCATAGAATTTTCAAGGCTGTGACATTTGGAAGAAGATCACCAGGCCTGTCTCCCGAGGTGCCTCGGGGTGGGTTCGAACAGCCAACAATTTAGCTAGTGGTTGAGAGCTTAACCCTTTGCTGCACCACTCAGGGACAATGCCTTTCCTGAATCGTTGAGTAAATGAAAGAAGCCATGTGGCTGCCCTTTCAACCGTCAACCTACAAAACCAAAAAAAAGAAAAAAAACCAAACCCATTGCCATCAAGTCGATTCTGACTCATAGCAACCCTGTAGGTCAGAGTAGAACTGCCCCACAGAGTTTCCAAGCAGCGCCTGGTGGATTCGAACATGCCGACCTTTTGGTTAAGCAGGCGTAGCACTTAACCACTACACCACCAGACTTCAAGACCAATGTGTGCCCTATGATGTGAGAGTACATACTAAGCATTTGCAAGATAAGAGAAATACTGTGACAGTTCATTTACAAATTAGTTTTGACTACTGGTTCATCTGTAACCTAGATACTGAGTAATACACTTGAGAAAGTGTTTGTTTCTTTTTAATCACCTTATACCTCTTTAACTCATACCTATCTCCCAGCCCCAGTGGAATTCTATCAAAGGAAGGGAAACATGTTGTTTTTTATTATCTCTCTTGTTCTCTTTGTGGAGCTTGAAGCAATACTTAAACAGTTTGGAATCATAGCAGCAAAAAACTAACAAAAAATGACCAAAAATTACTGTATGAAACTCTTTCTTATATGAACTTAATAAGTTAACATATATCTGAGAAGGAAGTTGCCACTTTTTCTAAATCTAGTCTGGGTGGTTTGAATTCTGGAATGCCACGGATCACGTACTCTCGCTCTCTAACCTACTGCAAGGAGTCTAATGCCATTGCCTTGAGCACGACTGTCTTCCCCTTTAGTTACTTGGGCAGCTGGCCTTGTCATTGTTCCTCCTGAAACTCCAATTGGGTTGAGGTGGCCTCTTCTCTCCTCTCTGCTGCTAGCCCAGGGTGTGTTCTCATCCCTGGGGGCTTGCCACAGGGCATGCTTCCTCTGCTTTGGACTTGGCTGTCTGAGGGAACGAGCACCAAGTGGTGAGATGTCTCCATCTTCTTGCTCTGAGAGAAGCATCATCAAGTGGGTTGGATTTGAGAGGAAAAGGATCGACTCAGTGAGATCACGGACGTTGTGACATATTGTCAGCCAGGCACCAGAGGCCTCGGAACTGAGGCTTTTACCTCCTTTTATTCTCAAGGAATGCTGTCTTCATATCTCAGTTTAAAGCCACTGTAGCTTCTCTTAATGGGACATTTGGCCTTCTTATTCGAGGGGGCATTAGCTTTGACCTGCCCAGAGCACCATCTTGGGTGGGAAAGGAAGTCTTTCCCTGACTTCCCTGGGACCTACTGACCAAGAACAGAGGGGTGCAGAAACAACTCTCAGCTTCTGCTTTTAATGAGGATGCAGAAGGATGGTTGTAAGAATTTTTGGATCAAGGAGAGAAAAGAGCAATAATTGTTGTTTTTTAAGGAGAGATAGCATGCCTTATTATTTGAATAGCAATTAAATGTTACTTGAGATTTCTTTTTTGCCTCAATCAATAGTTGTTTTTAAAAGGCTTTTATTTATTCATTCATTCAACAGATATTTAATATGCTCCTTTTATTTCTTTAACATTAATAACATTTATGACTTCCTTATTTTGTGCCAAGCACTGTGTTAAGTATTTTTAAAGCAGTATTTTGTTTCATCCTCTCAAAAACTCTATGGGGAAGGTATTACCAATCCTGTTTACTAAATGAGGAATGGGTTAGACTCAAATCCATAGATAGAATCTTAAGAGGTTAAAGGTAATTAAGGGCAAAGAGCTAATAAGTGTTATGGAGATATACTAAAAAGAAACAGTCCTTGCCTTAGAAGTCTAGGATGTTAGAAGTAGAAGGAACCCTTACAGATTTCCCATACACCTTCTTGTTTTACAGAATAAAGCTCAGAAAGCTTCAGTCACTTGCTCAAGGACCCCCAGTAATTCGAGGCAGAGCCTAGACAGGAACTAAGAACTCCCATTTCTCTGCCCAGTGTTCTTTCCTATATGCTGCCCTCCTCCAGGAGTTTAGAATATTGGAAGGGATATCACTCTTTAACTCCAGCTCCCAGCATTATAAAGGGGAAAGTGAGTATATGCATAATGCAAAAATGAGGGGTACAGATGAAAAGTTCCATAGGTGCTAAGACAAGGGGGAGATCCTTGGGGCTGCTGGTGCTCCAGGAAGGTCTGGTAGAAAAGGGGACACTTTAGCTCAACCCAAAGGGAGTGTAAGATCTGAGTATACAAAGGGAGAAGAGAATAGGCATTCTAAGAAACAGTCGGATCAAAAGCTTTGAGTTTCGGGTAGGATAAAGAGGAGACACACCTAGTTGGCAGAGGCTTCGAACAGGCCAGTGATGGGAGACAAGGAGGCAGGTTATGCTGAGTCTTGCCTGTCAGGTGTAAGTGGGGCAGGATGGAGGCAGAGGGAGCAGCCTCTACAAATAATCTAGAAGTAAAATGATGAGGTCCTGGGCAAGAGTGGTAGCTATGGGAGGAAGGAGAGAGAACATTTTCATGTGGTGACAAGATGTAGGGCATTTCAGGATTTGAATATGCGTTTGGGAAAATAGGTCGATGATGGGGGAGGAGGTGGAGTGAGGAGCTGTCTTTGGGAAGCAGGAAAGATGTGGTTCAACTTTGGGTTCAGAGTGAGGTGCAAGGCCAGAAGGCTGCATGCAGATGATTTGCACCCTATTGATTTTCCCAGGCAGGCCATTTTCACCTCATTGATTTTCTCGGTTGATTGGCCTGTGTTCTCTTGTTGGTTAGAGGTCACCGTGTTCCCTGTAGATTTATTTTTGGCCTCTTTGCTACTTCCCCTTGTTAGTGTGTGCTGCTCTAATCCTAACTGCCAGCTATTGACCAAAAATGACACTTCTACCTTGGTAGCTTTACTGTTTGGAGAAAAGTTGAGAGTGCAATCAAGAAATTGAACTTACTGAGGAGTTTGGACTGAGCTCAGCTACCCCGAGAGAGATGTCACCATGGATGGATAGAGGTGGGTCTGTGTTGGTGGGATCACAGGAAAGAGACATTGTTCACATGTGTTAGATGCTTGGATGGACTGTAAGGGGCAGGTAGGCAAGTGACTAGACTGATCCACTCCAGCTCTCTCTCCTTCCCACAACTGCAGCTGAGCCAACCTAGTCAGAGACAGTCAAGAAATGTCCCTGGGCAAAGTAGCTTCCTTATCCTGGTCTCAATATCTATCTCTGTAAAGTAAAAAGTTGGTATAGATGTGTGATTGCCATATCTGGCTCCTGGTTGCTAAAATCATATCATCTTACCCCAACAAGGTCTGCTTCAGTAGGTCTAGAGTGGAGCCTGGGAGTCTGCATTTTAACAAACTCTAGGTGATTTTTACAAATTGGTCTGAGGCCTGGTATTTGGAGACCTTTGTTCTGAGTTCCCTCCAGGTTCCTAGTTTTACATTTTTGCCCTTCTCTTTGGGTCCGGGGGTCTTTAGAATGTGCTGTCTCCCCTGTCCATGATGACCTCTTAATTCTCTACTCTTCATGTAACCAAGTCCTTCCTCTCCTTATATAAAATCTGCTTTTCTACCTTAATATGAATGTAATACATCATATCACACATCCCAGTACTATATGCATTTTAAGCCATCTTATTGTTGTGGAATGACAGTGTTTGGTCCTAGTTAAAGGGCTTCCGAGCACTAAGGAACAGGTAGGGAAAACATCTTAAGGGGTTTCGGATGGGACCAGGTCTTCTCTGTGAGAGAGGTGGTCTGTGAAAGGGCATTCCTGTACTTTAGCTCCAGATTATTCCCCCTAACACTCCAAGGGAGGGGGTGGGAAACCACAGCAGATTTAATTTCTTCCTACCTATAGATTTTGTGCCTCTTGCCAGGTCCCAAACGTAAATAAATACTCTCTAAGCAGTAGAACTGTTTTAGCTTCTCTGGAGAAATTCTTCCCTAGGAATAATAATAATGGATGATAATGGTTATAACGACCTTTACTGAGTGCTTACTAGGGTCTATACAGCCTGTGCTAAGTACTTTCATATATCATCTCCATTTAATTCTCACAAAAACCTATGAGATGGATACAGTTGCTATCCTCATTGACAGATGAGCAAATGAAATTTAGAAAGGTTAAGTAATATGCCCACAACCACATAGCTGGTGAGTGGTAGAGCAAGGATTGAGCCCAGCTTTTGGTCTTTAAGACTATTCTACTCACAACTCCTAGGACAACATCAGTTGTTTTTTTTTTTTTTTTTTTAAATTTGCATATAGGTCTACATGTTTTGACAAATACATAGAGTCGCATATCTGACCTCACCATCAAGAATCATCACTTTCAAAATGTCGTCTGCGCTACATCTTTGTAGTCAACCCCACCACCAACTCATGGCAACCACCGATATATTCTTTGTCCCAATTGTTTTGCCTTTTCCGGAGGTCTTATAAATGGAATCATACAGTATGTATGCTGCTTTTAGGGTCTGGCTTCTTTTGCGTCACAAAATGTATCTAAGTTTCATCCATGTTATTTCATGTATCAGAAGTTTGTTATTTTTTATGGCTGAGTAATATTGTGGATTTGAAATTTGTCTGATCTTTGTTTACTTATTTTTTTTTGTAAGAGTGAGAGTGATGATTTTTCCAGCTTTCTCCATACCAAACTGAAACCCTAAGTCTCACCATGCCCTCTTAAGCCTCCCCGCATTTGCACATGTTGTTCTCTCTGCCTGAGAGTCCTCTCTCTTATTTCCTCTACTTGAGAACCTCCTGTTTGTCTCAATTCCTAACCTCATGTTCTCATCTTCTCAGAAGACAGGGGCAGATTTACAGAGAGATTAAACCATTAAATCACTTTAGGGTTTAATAGACAAAATCCAGGATTTATGGTCAGAAGACCTAGAACTTGAGTCTCAGCTCTATCCTTGGCAAGTCCCTCGTCTCACTGGAGCCTCAGTTTCCTTATCTGTAAGGTAGGAATGTCAACATATGCCCGATCTTCTCACCAGATGACATAGTGTGTATGGCAATGCCTGATACACTCTAAAATCTCAGTTCAAGCCCATTGACCCAGCACAAGGCTTGTCCTGAAGAAGACCCTGTTCTTCCCAGCAACTCAGGAGGGCTAGTGACCCAGGTGGAGCTGGCTTGGGCTTGTCTCATAGTGGAATCTCTAGAGGTTCAGATATTGCCCTCAGCCTGCAGCCATGGAGCAGAAAAGGCAGAAGCAAATGGCTGGCCAGTCCCCAGAAACCCTATCTTTCCTTGTTTTATTTACAAAGCTTGCTGCCAAACACTAAAGGAAATAAATTGATTTCCATCTTTACAGATGTGTTAAAATTGCTGTAACACCTCATAATACCAAATAGATTTACTGTATAAATTGGAACATAATTGGTACTTCAGGCAGGTCACAAATCTACTTTGGCAAGAGCATATCACTCACAGTACGTTGATTATAAAAATTAGTGAATTCAAGACAAACATTGCATTCTCTGATTCTTGGCACAACTCCCTCCAAATCCTGCATGCATTACTGCTGTTGAGCTAAAAGATAGCTATCCATCAGGTCGCTTGATTCTCTGCAGGCCTGATTTAGGTGGTACTTACGCTACTGGCTCCACCAAGAACGGTAGATCTCATTTATTAAATCTGCCAGGCAGGAGCCTAAATGACGGGATTTAGTAATATTGCACTAATCGGTTGCTTTTATTTACTGCTCCCTGTCTTACTAATGTAAATCTTCTCACGGAGAGTGTTTCCTAATTCATTGAGTTTGACTCCTTCCTCGTAAGAAGCAGGGGTGGGTCATTGTCGGGTTTATCCTCATGGAAGTAGCATTTTTTGAGTGTCTCTGTGCAGTGGACAATGTTGGTGTTTTACCTAGATCCCCTCAGATACCTTTGTAATGGTGTTTTGTATATGTTGGGGGGGGAGGGGCAGGGAGAGTGTGTGGGTGCAGCAACCTGGGCTTTGGTATGCTTTCACTTCCAACAGCGGCCAATGGTAAATGCACTTGGCTGCTAACCTAAAGTTTGGGGGTTTGAATCCACCCAGAGGTGCCTTGGAAGAAAGATCTGGCAATCTACTTCTGAAAAAATCAGCCATTGAAAACCGTCTGGAGCACAGTGCTACTCTGACACACGTTAGGGTGCCTTGAGTTAATCTTGAGGGCAATTTTTTTTTCTGGCCCTCAGGCTACCTCCCTCAGGCTACTTGAGCCTGCTCTGGGCATTGACATCTTACAGGTGTGGCCCTTAACCAATGACTGATGGGTTCAGGAGTTGGAAAGTCCAGTTCCCTTGACTCAGGTTGGGACAATTCTAAGATGTAACTTACACGCCAGATTCTGCTGCAGGATTAGGCTGCAGTCACTCTCTATAAACTATGCCTGAAATTGTACTTTTGCTTGGCTTTTTCCCTTCCCTGCCTGTTTCTCCCATGCCCTAATGGCTTCCCCTGGGAGCACTTCCTTAATGAATCATGGACACAAGAATCCTTGTCTCAGGGTCTGCTTCTGGGAAACCTGATCTAAGATGCTCTGTGTGACAGATACAGACTTAGCACTTTAAGTTCACTATCTCATTTAATCCTTATGATAAATCCTATGAGTTAAGTATTATTACTACCCTCATTTTATAGATAAAGATATGAAACTCAAAGAGAGTTAAGAAACTGAAACACTAGTGTTCCAGTTACCTACTACTGCATAATAGACCACTCCCAAACTTAGTTGCTTGGAACAACAATCATTCATTTTGCTCATGAACTTGCAATTTGGGCAATGCTTATTGGGGCCAGCTCATTTCTGTTCTACGTCGTGTCAGCTGGGGAAGCTCCACTGGAACTGGATGATCCACTTTCAGCATGGCTCATTCACATGACTGGCAAGTGGATCTCTCTACATGGGCTTCTCCATGGAGTGGCTTGGTGGCTTGGGCTTCCTCAGAGCATGGTGGCTGGGTTCCAAGCTCAAGCATCTTCTCAAGAGACAAGAAGTAAAAGAGGACAGTTTCCGAAGATCTGGGCTTAAAAATGGGCACTGCCTCACGTATAGTATATTCTATTAATTAAGCAGTCACAGAATTTAGATTCAAAGGGAGCATATGGAGACCTCACCTCCTAATGGGAGACGTATCAAAAATTTGGGATCATATTTTTAAACCACCATAGTAGTATGCTAGTAAGAGGTGAGGGCAAGATTCAAATCCCGGCCTGCCTAAATCCACAGTCTCTCCTTTTGCTTTGGCCTCTAAATGTTCTGAGTGTTCATCATTTCTTCCTTCTCCTTACTGATTTAGCTCTTCTCTGGTGTGATGTTCTGCCCTTCATCGAACATATGCCTTCAGAGAATCATCCGGCACGCTTTAAGATGCGTAATCTACTTTAGTGTGGAGGATCCAATAAACCATCCCTCCTCTGTGGCTAGAAAAAGAGACAAATAAATTATCTTCTTAATTGGAAACTGTAAACCAATTTGCAATGTTAAAAGTATTTAAATGGCAAAGATTTGCCTTGTTAATTTGTACTGAGTATTCAATAATGGGAGATGGGGTTTCTGTGGTTAAGTGGCAGACAATGATGTGTGAGCAGAGCATGTGTGGATTCAGGGAAAGGACAAAGAGAATATGAGGCTGACTTATAACAGGGTTTCAATATGTGATGAGTGAATAAATAGAGAAGCAGGAGGGCTTGGGGTTAGTCAAGGGTAGGCATTTGGAATTTGGCAGCCGTTTGTGGAGAGGGAGAAAGGGGATTTTTGAGCAATATTATATTTAGGCTTCTGGATAGTAGAGATGGACGCCCAGAACCTGAGGCTGGAGTACCAGGCAGGTGTGGGTAACAAGGTAAGAGACAAGTAGATACAATTATAATACACAGTCAGAAAGGGACCAGAGACAGAATTGATGCTAAGTCACTAAGCCCTTGTGTTTAAGGCTTCTAAAATTCATCAAAGTGAGCCCTGATGGTGCAGTGATTAGCACTTTGCTGCTAACTGAAAGGCCAGCGGTTTAAACCCACCAGAGGCTCTGAGGCAGAAAAGACCTGGCATCTGCTCCTGTAAAGATTACAGCCTGGGAAACCCTATAGGGGCAGTTCTACTCTATCCTATAGGGAGAGTTGCTCTGAGTCAGAATCGACTCCAGGGCACACAACAATGACAACAGCAAAAAATTCACCAAGTCTAGGAACAGCAGTAGTTTTGGAGCCTAGGGGAGAGCCGAACTTACAGGTGAGTGCTCACTTAAGGCAGCTGGTGGGAAAAAGACTAGAAGGAGGCCTGTGCAGGTTGTTATCTCAGGAATCTGGGGAGAGCAATTTTGGCTGACACCCAGGGGCCGTGAGAAGGAACTGGGGCTTTATATTCAAAATAGGTCTTATTTTAAAAACCAGCTCCATGACTTCTGCTGTTTGATCTTAGGCAACTTATTTTACATTTCTTATCCTCCTTTAGCAATCAGCAAAATAGGGACAATAATAACTGTTTTGCAGTGTCATTGAAAATACTGACCAATAATGCATACAAGGTAGTTGGCACATAACAGGTGCTCATGAATGGTCAGGAACGGAGAGACGGTAATTTTCCTGGGAGTGAAATGGGTGAAGCATAATTGAACTAGGACATCTATGATGAAAGGAACCAAGCTGAGCCCTATAACTCAGGTGGGTGCCCAGTTTACTTGCTGGGGTGGATTCTGTACTCTGAGTTTCCAATTACAGTAGAATTGTCCTACTCATTAGAATTGTCCTATTTGTTCTGTAGCCAATAGGAAGTAGAATGAGCTGGAAGCCTTACTGTGGAGGAATGATTCAAAAGAAACATCAGGGGCTAGACTTTGGGGATAGAATTACAGAATTTCAAAGCTATAAGGAGCACAATGTAGTACCATCACAGAAAGCTGAGGATTGGGAAGGGGAAATGACTTACCCAAATTCACCAGCTAGTCAACGGAAGAGAGCACTGATGGCGTTGTTGTTAAGCACTTGGCTGCTAACCAAAAGGTTAGAGGTTTGAACACACCCAGCGGCTTTGCAGGAGAAAGAACTGGTGATAGACTCCCATTAAGATTACAGCTTAGAAGACCCTATGGGGCAGTTATACTCTGTCACATGGGGTTGCTATAAGTTGAAATCAACTGCATAGCACCTAACTAGCAACAAGAAGTCAGTAGGAGAGGAGGAATTGCAACCTGGTCTTTAACTCTCAATCTCCTATAGTGGCCGTTTGTTTGTACCACTGATGCTGAAGCTACTCTAGAGAGTAAAGTTCTAATAATAATGATGATAACGATAGCAACAACAATCATAATAGCAACAACAACATCATTAACAACTGTTATTATTCACAATCTTTACTGAATGCTTATGAACTAGGAACAAGTGCTTTATATGAGTATTTCATTTAATCTTCACAATAACCCTTGGGGGTAGGTACTATTAATCTACGCTTATAGATGAGGAAACTGAGAAAACTTACCCAAGGAACTTGCCTGAAGTCATGGAGCTAAGGAGTGGTAGAGCCAGGGTGTGGCTCTTGGGCCCCTGCTCTTGACCCTTATGCCACACAGCCACCTACATGTTTTGGTGGCTGGAATGATGAAGACCACATAAGATGGCAGATGGTTGGTGGGTGGCCAGCCCTGGTGTACATGGTCTTCCTTTGCCATTGTTTCTGAGTCCTGTCTGACCTGCAGAGCTATCTTCTGCCCCTTAATAAAATTTGTGAAAGTCTTTTGTTGCTACTTACCTGAGGATCCTGTTCAAGTTACAGGTTACTTCTCTAGGATGTATTTGCCACTATTTTATATACTAGCAGTGTTTTAGATGGAACACTAAACACAGGTTTTCTTTTATTCCACCCAGGTTTATCATAGCTAAAGCTTTTGCTGGCAATCAGGACATACCAATATCTCCCAATAAAAAAGCAAGTTGAGTGAAAACTGAGAGGTTTTTCCTCTGGGTCCTACATCTAAGGAAAGTTTCATAAAGGGCCTCTCTAGTGAGCCGAAGGAGTGACTGCTTGAATAGGTACAAAGGGATTGTTCTATGTGTAGGAAAAAAGGAAAAACCTAACAGTAATAAAAGAAGAAAAAGAAGGCGACCAGGCACAAATATGAAAGCTAGATACTCAGTTTCCCAGCATTGCTTGCAGCTAGAGGTGATCATGTGAATTGTTTCTGGCCAATAAGATGTATATCTGAAAGCATATCTGAAAATATTTTTGCTTTCCTGATACAAAGGATAGGTAGGAGAGACGTGCTTACTCATTTCCTTCTTCTCTCCTTGAGCTTGTACTTGATGCCTGGAGTGTGGCTGTTATCTTGTGACCACGAGGCAGCAAGCATGAAGATGAAAAACTAATACCCTAAAGTTGATGGAGAAGAAATATAGAAGGAACCTGGCCCCTTGAGCAGCTATACTCCTTTAGCTAGTGTTTAGCAGCTAAAATAACACTATCCAACACCTACCTTGTTGACACATGAGAAAAATAATGCACAACTTGGTTACTAAAAAAAAAAAAAAGATACTAGATGTTTCATATGTTAACAAGATTTGAAAAATTGCTAAGAAGTTAGCAATGTCAGTGGGTCAAAGAATTAATAGACTTAAGGATAATTAGAAGCGAAAAACTTGGATTAAAAAGAACGTGGTGAGCTAGTGGGAGAATCTGAGAAATCCAGTTTGTTGAATAGCTAGATTTTGTGTTGAACTTGCATTTGTTTCTGAAAATACAAATTGGAAGTCTCTTGCCAGCCATTCCTGACTCTTCCGGAGACCAGTAAAAAACTCATCAAGACAAGCTATACAAGAATTATCTCTGGATTTTCTGCAGTGCACCGTGGGAGCTCTCCACTGCTTTGCTGAGAAGCAGATACCAGCTTAATTTTCAGAAACTGGCTTTGGATAGTTTTCTTGGAGGAAAGTACTACCCTGTGCATAGCATAGCTCCCACACTGCACACACCAGTCTGCATTAGAATTGTTTGCTTATGTGTCTATTGCCCACTAGACAACAAACTTCTGGAGGATTGTTGTCTAACCTGTATTTGTACTTGTATTATTCCCCAAAGACTATCATAGTACTTGGCACATGGGTAGTGCTTATATCAGTCAGGGTCCCAGCAGGAAGCAGATGGCACACTCAAACAGAGACAATTCAGAGTTTTCTAAAATCACTATTTAGAAAGGTGTGAGTAGGCTGTAGGGAACCGGAAGGTATAGTGCAGCACCCAGGGCCAGCAACAGTGGGGAGCCATTACCATTCTAGACCTTTTGGTTAGCAGATAAGCTCTTAACCACTATGCCACTAGGGCATAGAAGTAGGATTTACAACACATGGGAAAATCACACCAGATGGCAAAATGGTGGACAATCATACAATACTGGGAATCACAGCCTAACCAAGTTGACAGATATTTTTTGGGGACACAATTCAATCCATGACAACCCCTAAACCAAAACCAAACCCATTGCTGCTGAGTTGATTGAGACTCATAGTGACCCCTATAGGACAGAGCAGAACTGTCCCGTGGGGTTTCCAAGGCTGTAAATGTTTATGGAAACAGACTGCCACATCTGTCTCCCATGGAGCAGCTGGTGGTTCAAACCACCGACCTTTTGGTTAGCAGCCAAGCGCTTAACCACTATGTTACCAGGGCTCTTTACAACACCCCTAGATATTAGAGCAAATTATTTAAAACTCACAAGTATCGGTTTTCTCATTTGTAAAAAGGAGATTACAATACCTTCCTCCTAAGGTTGTTATAGGAATTCCTGGGTGGTGCAAACAGTTAAAGTGCTTGGCTTCTAAACCAAATTTGCAGTTTGAGATTACCCAGAGGCACCTTGGAAGAAAGGCCTGGTGATCTACTTCTGAAAAACTAGCCATTGAAAACCCTATGAAACACAGTTCTACTCTGACACACATGGGGTCACCATGAGTTAGAATTGACTTGATGGCAACTGGTTTAAGATTGTTATAAAGGTTGAATGAAATAACATATGTATGATACCTAACACAATATGTGACACATAGAAGGTACTCAGAAATATTAGCACCAGTTCCTACTCTGTCCAAGTGTGCACTGCCAGTAGCTCCTTCCTGTTATCTCTGGTGAACTTCCCATGTCTTACACATGATGTCAACATTGATTTAATTAATCTAAATATCTCTTTAGTGCTTTGGTTCTCTTATCTGCAAATGCTTAACTTATTTGACTGTGGCCAGGACAGAAATGATGCCTAACATCCCTTGCACAGTTGCAAGCACAGAAGGATAATTCCTGGTAAGTACTTTTTGCTGATAAAGATGAGATTTTACTTATGTCACTTGTCATAGCCACCTTTGGATCTGGGGATTAATTAAGGAAAAGTTTGTTTTCTGCAAAAATGTTGTGGGGCTGACCCTGATGGACCATTTGGCTTTCTCTTGGGAAGGATGGAGTGGGGAAAGATTTGTCACCAAGCAGCTCCAGAATCATTGCTGCTGACTTGATCTCCAGATATCCCTGAAGGGTCTCACTGATGTTCCTTTAACAGGAACTGCTCCTTGTACTGCTGGACAGTTGGGAGCCATTAGGCCTTGGCTGTGCTTTATAATCCTTATTATAATCTATCATGGGGCTCATAAGTATTTAGACAGAGAAACTGCTCCTGAGCACCAGTGACACAGAACAGGTCATAACAGGTCAACCATTTTATAAAGCCTCCAGGAGCTGCTTCACACAGCAGCACTTGACAAGGCATCACGGCCAGGTGGATCTGAAACAGTCACTGTGATCCTCTCTGCACAGAGCTCAGTGCGGGGACCCAGTTAGAGTCAGGGGGACTGCCCTCATCTCATTTCTACCTGCAATCCCTGAAGGAGACACTGATATTGTCACTGAAAGAATAAAGAGAATATTTATGCAGAACCCATGAGATCACATTCACATTTCATATCTACTTAATAAACGGTGGCTACTAGGAACAATGTTATCTCATTATTAATAATTTCCTGAACATTATTCCAAACCTGTCTTGAGACCAGGCAAACAAGAAGCATTAGGATGCCACATCTTGAGTTTTCACCCAAGCAATTTAGAATTACAGGTCTAAGTCAAATGTTTTTACTGACCTTCATTTCAGACTTTGAATGACTAATAATCTGATAGCACAGGGGCTTCATTTTCTGGCCAATAATCTTGTCCTCAAACTTAAATTACACAGAAAATCAGGGATTTTGTACCCAAGAGGGTCCAGGAAAGGGCAATTCTTGGAACTCAGCTGTGGGAGGCTCCAGGGACGTAGTACCCCTATCCAATCCCAGGGGCCTCCTGTCTTGCCTGGTTAAGCTTGAATTAGAGGGGGCAACTTTCTTGGGGAAAGTGGTTTTGGGCAACAGAATGGAAGCCCTACTCTTCAATTCCCTCCCCAAACTTCCCTTTCTTGTATTATTGGAGACAATTTCTCTTGGGCAGCCAGCCCTGGGAAAGCAGGTATAACCCCCATTCCCTCAACATAGGCCCCTTCTGAGAGATCCTTATTTGAAGACTTGAGACATACTTACATTAGTCATCCCGCTGCTAGGAGAGGGTGGAAGAGTCAGAGATGTAGTTAATTGTAGCCCTGTCCCTCCCCACAGTGAAACTATTGTCCAGAATCTCTAGGGCCTTCAGTACTATCTACAACCATCTCCAACTAGGCCTTCTTCATCCTTTATGCTTCCCTTTCAGGAAATCAGACGCCATGATCTTAGCAGAACCTGCAATTCCATCTAGCACCTTGACACTTTCCCCTCCTTCAGAACTCACACTCTCTGGCAGCAGCCAGAAGCCTCCCCAAGGAAGGGGATGTTGAGTAAGTGAGAGAGAGGAGGGAACTCTTGATCTAGGGAGAAAGATGCCAGAGGGGAAAGAAGAAATCAAACCATGGCCAAAATGCACCACAAAAAGCAGAAAATTTGGGGACTATAGTAAAATTCGGAGCCCTGGTGGCACAATGGTTAAGAGATCAGCTGCTAAGCAAAAGAATAGCAGTTCGAATCCACCAACCACTCTGGAAGCCCTATGGGGCAGTTCTACTCTGTCCTATAGGGTCACTATGAGTTGGAATCAACTCGAAGGCAAAGGGTAACGGGTATAGTAAAATTCAATTATACATTACTTAAATTTGAGTTTCAATCATTTTTTTTTTAACTTAACTTTTTTTTTTTTATTGTACTTCAGGTGAAGGCTTACAGAACAAATAGTTTCTCATGAAACAGTAGTACCCATATTGTTTTATGACATTGGTTAACAACCCCACAACATGTCAACCCTCTAAATTCTCAACCTTTTTTTTTTTTTGGTGAAAATACACATAGCCAAAGATACACCATTTCAAAAATTTCTACATACACAGTTCAGTGATATTGACTACGCTCTTCCAATTGTGCTGTTATTCTCACTTAAGATGAAGGCTTACAGAACAGAATAGTTTCTCATTTAACAGTTACTACAAATGTTGCCCTATGACAACGGTTAACAATCTCACAACACATCAACAATGTCCTTACTCAACCTTGGGTTCCCTGTCACCAGTTTCCTTGTCCCCTTCTGCCTTCTTTCAATCATTTTTGACATGTCCTATTAGTAAGAAATAAATTTTTATTGCATCTCAATACACGTACAATTTCATAAAACAACATTCTACATTGGATGTTACTACATTGGATGCATGCTGACTTTTTTCCCTCCATCCTGATCTATGCTAAGAAGGAGCCCTGTTGGTACAACAGTTAAGTACTCGGCTGCTAATTGAAAGATCAGTGGTTCAAACCCACCAGTGACTCTGTGGGAGAAAAAGACCTGGCAGTCTGCTCCCATAAAGATTACAGACTAGGAAACCCTATGGGGCAGTTCTACTCTGTCCTAGAGGGTCACTATGAGTTGGAAGCAACTTGACAGCACACAACAATCTATCCTACTTCATTTTATCCTACCTTACCCCATCTTATTCTACTCTATTCAAACCTTTTCTGTTCTGTTTCATTAAAAAAAAAAGGTGGGGTGGGGTGGGGAGACTGGTTTCTACCCACTAAATTAATTTCATGGTTCACTAATAGGTCATAACTGGCAGTTTAAAAAACTGTGGTTTGTTGAGATTCACGGATGTATAGGCTTCTAGATTCATGGACTTTCAGAACTGTAGCTCATCCATCTCTAATGTAACCTATTCATCCTGGATTGTATAGCTGATTGATGGCAGGACCAGTGTTCTGTACCAAATTCAAATGGGGATGCAAGAGGGCGTGTTGAATAGTGCAAAGAGCCCGGGATTGGAATTTGTAGAAACAGGCTCAATATCCTGTTTAGAATCTCTGACTTTTAGCAAATCACTTAAACTATTTGGGTCTCAATTTTCTGTAAAATGAGCTGTTGGGAGGACCAGTTAGGTAAGATAGAGGAGAGGTTTTGCAAGCATGGTGAAGTCTGAAGGTAAAGAATAACTATTTTCTCTGTCTCTCCATAATGGTCTGTGATGCAGGTGTTATCTGTAATCCTTGTGAGTGGTCAGTGGTGCTACAATAGAGTTCTCCTGGCTTTGAAAAAGAAAGGAAAAAATTCTGTTCAGTTATCAGCCTTTTTCTCTTCATCGTCAAGAGACTCCAAATTCCCTTACTTACTCCTTTTTTTTTCTGGTTTTTGCTAGATTTTTAATTCTCATCCTTATCTTGTTATTTCCTGCCATTTTGTAACAAGAGATCTTTGTCAAATGTCTCTTGATTTTTAGATCTTAAATTATTCAACGTCAGTGTGTGGTCAGAAATAAACAGTCCATACGCGGACGACAAGCATACGCAAAAGTGTCGTGCAGGTCTGTAGCAACCTATAGGCCAGAGTCTCTCTCAGTGTGTGAAATGGAAAGACTATGTCATCTAGAAATTCATCTAGGATGTTCCACACAGTCTTAAGAGAATGACGGTGTTCCACAGCAGAAGCAGTAGGAAAGAGTAAGACATGTGAATCCTGTCATCAGTTGGTCCCAGAGGAGAACCATGTTGCCCCTGGGGCTCCCGGGTGCATGAGATTTTCTCTGATTCTAACGTAAGCATCTTGAATGCTTTCATGCCAGGAGAAGCCAGGCTTTCGCATGATGGCTGCAGATGGCACCTGGAGGGCAGAGTCTTGCTCAAAGGTGGCTTTGTCTAGCTGGAGGTTTAGCTGGCATCAACCACTTGTCAAATGCTCAGCTTGGAATTTCAGGTTCCACAGGAATGGGTATCTGAGGAGTCCCCGTGAGGAGGCACATTATGGACAATCCTGGGGGCTCCTCATACTTGGTTTACTCTGCCTAAATGCTGTGGAAGGGGAGTTGGGGTTGATCTAGCCTCTTGGCCACCCTGGGGCCAGTTGTCTGCCCTGCAGAGGAAAAGGGTTCAAGGACTGGAAGTCACATCTCTAAGAACCTTGATATGTCTTAGAATCACAGGAAAAGTTTGGCTGGAAAACATTTAAATGAATCCATCTGCTTATCTCTCCTGTTTCATATTTGGAAGATATGGCAAGGGTAAGGCTCATTTTGTTTTTTTCCTCTACCAACATAAATTCTGCTCAAATATCTGGTTCAGTTTCTTTAGTAATTTATGCATTCTCAGCTCAGTGATTTTCTGCAGAACCAGCCTTTTATGAGAAACTAGAATTTTTCTGGGGAGAAAATTGCCTTCTCTGTCACTGTAGTCTATATTTAGTGCATAACCACCTGTGTGACATGACCTGAGTTTCCACATCTAAAATGAAGAAGCTGTGCATAGAGAGGACATCTTTTTTGTGGTGTTAAGAGCACAGAGTTGGGAGCCAGGGTGTCTGGGCTTGAAACCTCGCTTTGTTACTTACTAGTAGCATGACCTTGAGAAAATTACTTAACCCATCTGTGTTTCAGTACGTCTATAAATTGGTGATGATAATAATAGTATCTGTATCATGAAGATTATGAGTTAACACAGTGCCCAGCTATGGTAGCTGCTGTATGAGATTTAGTGCTTTTCTTACTTAGATGATCTGTAAGGTATCCTATATCTTTAGAACTTGGTGAGAATATTATAATAGCTATATTTCACATTGGAACAGCTATTATTGTTTACAAGATTTGTCTCCATATGTTATCCTCCAGCTGAGGAAATTCAGGCTGAAAAGTTCAGTGACTTGTTTAAGGACACGCTTTTTAAGAGACAAGGCTGATTCCAGAGCTGAGCCTTCTGACTCCCAAATTTCTGGCACTATCCATCACATGATGTTGCCTTTCAGCTAAGTGTTGATATTTCCCTCTTGCATGGTCCTCCTCTTGACCCCCATCATTATATTAAGACAGTGTCACCATTTTCCAAAGTACTAGATACCACCATGATCTCGAAAGCATCTTCTCTGTATTAATTAACACTAGCTGCTGTAATAGGTAAACCCCAAATCTCAGCGACTTAACACAATAGCAATTTCTGTCTCACTGTGTAAAGTACAAACCAGTGTCCTCAGTTGGTGGGTGGCCTTCCACGTGGACATTCAAGGGCACAGATTTCTTCCAAAGTGTCTCTAGCTCCTCCAAGACCTTGGATTTCTTTTGTTGCAGGTGGTCGATGGGGAAAGGGATCATAGAGATTTTTCACGCAGTTTTTAACCACTTTGATGTGGAAGTGACACATATCACGTCCTTTAACATTTCAATGGTGAAAGCTAGTTCTGTGGCCCTACCTAGGTGCAAGGGGGGCTGGGAAATGTAGTCTTTGGCTAAGAAGTCACTTCCTGACAGTACTCCAGGGGAGCATGAATTTTTGGTCATCAGCAAGTCATCTCTGCCAGCTTATTCACTTGCCAAGCTATGCCTATTCTCTCCCCAGATTTTCTCTCACATTGGTGCTCTACTTCCATTACCATCTACTTTCATTGCAATTGCCGTCACCCTAGTTCAGACCCTTACTATCTCACACTAGGAAATTAACATAGCTTCATAGGTCATTTCTTTGCCCCTGTTCTCAACATATTCCTGCCTCTTCCACATGTCACAGCCAGATTAATCATCCTGAACTACTCTTTCAAAATGTCATTTTTTGTTGGCTCCATTTAGCAACATTTCAACCAATAGTGATTGGGCTCCTATCTATGTAAGGCACAGTGCTAGGCACAGAAGGGATACATGAATGAATAGTACTTTGTCCCTGCATTCAAGCTGGGTAAGTCTAGTAAGTGGAGACTAACATGCTTACAGTGTGAGCTGTGGACCAGGTCAGGGAGTAAGTGCTAGAACAGAAGTACCAACAAATTGCTATATGTGTATAGAGGAAGGAGATACTAAATACTCAGAAAGGGAGAACAATCCTGTTTAAGGAAAATTGAAGCACAAGACTTGGGAGGAGGTAACAAGAGTGTTCTGCTTAGTGTCTCAAGCTATGCTCAAATCTCTGGGCTTAGGTGATTTCTGTCTCAGGAAGCTGAGAGAGGTACTGTTGAAACTTTTGTATAACTGAGTAGTCTTTAAGGCATGATGGTAATATGGAAATGTGCTGAGAGATTAGCAATAGGTAGATATCTGAAATTTTTTCTAATTTTTTGTGCTTTAGGTGAAAGTTTACACTTTAAGTTAATTTCTCATTCAAAAATTTATACACATATTGTTTTGTGACATTGGTTGCTATCCCCACCATGTGACAGCATGCTCCTACTTTCCACCCCAGGTTCCCTGCGTCCATTTGTCCATTTCCTGTCCCTTCCTGGCTTTTCATCTTGGTTTTGGATGCAAGTTGCCCATTTGGTGTCATATATTTGATTGAACTAAGAAGCACATTCCTCACTTGTGTTATTGTTTGTTTTATAGGCCTGTCTAATTTTTGTCTGAAAAGTGGGCTTTGAGAGTGGTTTGAGTTCTGAGTTAGCAGAGACTGGTTGAGACTGGTTCCTCAGTAAGTCTGTTTTTTTTTTGTGAATTTGAATTCTGTTCTACATTTTTCTCCCATTCTGTTTGGGACTCTCTGTTGCGATGCTTGTCAGAGTGGCCAGTGGTGGTAGGCTGTGTACTATCTAGTTCTTCTTCAAAGGTGGCTTTGTCTAGCGGGAGGTTTAGCTGGCATCAACCAACTGTCAAATGCTCAGCTTGGAATTTCAGGTTCCACAGGAATGGGTATCTGAGGAGTCCCAGTGAGGAGGCACATTATGGACAATCCTGGGGGCTCCTCATAATTGGTTTACTCTGGCTAAGTGCTGTGGAAGGGGAGTTGGGCTTGATCTAGCCTCTTGGCCACCATGTGGTCCTTTAGTCCTTTGGGCTAATATTTTCCTTTTGTCTTTGATTTTCTTCATTCTCCCTTGCTCTGGATGAGATGGGACCTATAGATGGATCTTAGATGGCCGCTTGCAAACTTTTAAGACCCCAGATGCTACTCACCAAAATTGGATGTAGAACATTTTCTTTATGAGCAATGTTATGCCAGTTGACCTAGATATCCCCTGAGACTATGATTCCCAGCCCCCCTTTCTTCAAAGAAAAAATTAAAAAAAAAGGAAATGGTACAATTTATATTCTATAGTCCAGTGAGTTTGAATTTATATTTAGGTAGAACTAGAAAAACGGCAGAGCCAAAAATATAGGTAGATGCGCTCACTATGAACAACTCATTTCAGATTGGTTTTATTTTTTCTCTTTTAATGGTGTCATTAGACAAAGATCAGTGGAAGATATAGATTCAGTATATCTGAATTTCAGCTAGAATTTTGATCAGTTTGAATGAAGTTCTTACAGAGAAGTTGGAGCAATCCTGAATGATTGTATGGTTTGGTGGGTTTAAGTTGTTGAACGTATTCATATAAACTTAGAGGAATACAGAGGTGACTTCTAGGAACCCGTCATTGGCCTTGTTTTTTTTAAGCTAACAATTTTGGTGGTAGACTTGATGCTCAAGTTAATAGTTGATGTGAATTTGAGAGCTAAGCTAATATCTTAGAGGTAGTGAATTTTTCTTAAATTTCTCTGGATAATTTTCTAAAGGTGGGGATGAAAAAAAGACAAATCAGATATTGAACTAGGTATGAAAATTTCCTCTGTATATGTTTTTATCACCTTTGAAAAAGAAAGAAGCCAAGAAATTTCTAATTATATTTTGGCTCAAAAGTGATCATGTATTAAAAGTTAACTTTGTACCAGTCAGCACAACTCAGCCAGAAGGATGTTCTTGTTTATTACATTAAAAAAAAAAAAAAAGATCAAATAGAAGTTAGATTCTGAATCTTCTGCCTGGTTTTCAGGAAGAATTAAGTCAATGAGTTACACCTTCCTTTATGCCTCCCTCAGACCCTACCCTGCTCCCTACTTCTGATTTAATAGCCTTGGGGAGAAGGATCAGTGAGAATCTGGCTATGCTCTGATTAACAGCAGTTTGGAAATTCAGCATAAATGTCTGAGCCCTGGGCACTAACAGGGACTGCGGTGGTTGGCAGCATCAGGAGATGCCTAAAGGCTCATCTTTACTCACATGGTACCCAGAATGAAAAACAAGTTGGCCTCCTGAGCTGAACCATTAATTAGATGGAGTGATTAAAATCATGCCACCATAAGCCAACTCCACCCAGAGGAGAAGGACCCCGGAGTGTGAACATCTTCTACTCTCAGACCAGAGGTGGGGGAATATGGAGTGAGTCATACTCCTAACAAGTGAAATTCTTTTCTTTTATAGATACTAGCGCTAAAGAATGCTTAATTCAGTTGAGTCAAGTAATGAGCTGTCCTCTGAGTCAGCAAGGATCCATATCTGGAAATGTGAAAACAGAAGCTACATGGCCCCTCATAGTGATGTTGTAGGAGTTTCTATGCAAGGCAGGGGGCTGAAAGGCTTCGAGGAGGAGAAGACCTTTGAACATCTCTTTGGATATCAAAAATATCCATACTTTCAACTTGCCATTTAAAGCTTCCGCTCTCTGGTTAAGAGCTTAGACTTCAGTGTTAGAAATATGTGAGTTTTAGTCCTAGCTCTGTCACTTAATTTTGAAACATTAAACAAGTTAGTTCACTTCTCTGTGCTTCAGTTTCCTCATTTGTAAAATGTGGATATAACAATGATATGTCAACTATTGACTACCCAGAAGACCACTAAAACAACCTGTTGGTCAAGCAAAGCTAAGCTTATGAGACTTGCTACAGTAAAGGATATCACCAGCTTGGCAGTCTTTATAGTATCTCAGAAGGAGGAAGTCAAGAGAGAGTATTTACATGGTTTTAAGGCCTGGGCTGCATGATTTTAAGGAGAGTGTTGCATGGTGGGAGAGGCTGGGTTTGGGAAGTTTATGGCAATAGCTTTGGATTGGCGGACGCTGTGACTCTAGGGTCTTGAAGTGAGCTATTTTAGTTGTTTCACAGGCTTATCTTTCAGGAGTAAGTATTTCAAGGGGCAAGTAGTTAAGCTATTTTTGCCTGGTTCTACTATTGTTTCCAAAGATAAGAAAGTATGTTGGTTTCAGTTCTCAAGTACTTAGCTCATAAGGTTGTTATGAAGATTAAACAGTGGAGAAACATATATAAAATATTTAGCACACAGCATAATCCAGCACAAGTGTTCAGCAAATGTTAGTCAATATTAGCTACTATCATCTCCTTTATATTCCCCATGTTACTTGTGGTCAAAAGAACCTCCCAAGCCTTATATCTCAATATTTTGGAAATATCATTTGCTCCTCCTGGAATTTCCTCTCTCTGCTTATGCTATCCTAGGGAAATCCAACCCAGCTTCCAAACTGCTCTTTGACATCTCTTCCAGCCTCCTTCCTGACCTTTCCTAGCAGGAAGAGACCTCTTGGTCTGCTGAACTACATGCCCTTGTTTGGGGCTCTCCTTTGACACTTATTATTCTACGTTTTAGCTATGATGATTATGTGCATATAGATATTATTTATCCTGTATATTACAAGAGCATACTTTCTTTCCCTGTATGAATTTCTACCTACTCCCAGAGGACTTAGCCTAGAGCCTTGTCCATGGAGTGATTCTCTAAATGTTTGTGATTTAGTAAGTGTGATGGTTAAGATTGTGTGTCATCTTGGCTGGGTCATGATTCTCCGTGTTTTAATGTAATCACTCCCATGATTGAATATACTGTGAGTAGCCAATCAGATGAAAGGAAGTCTCCTTGGGGGTGTGGCCTGCATCTGTATATAAGTAGACGTTCTGGCTTTTTGCTCCCTCTGGATCCTGCGGCTGCTTCCTGTCGTCTCATCTCCCATTCTTGGAACTTGAGCTGTCAGCTTATCTGCCGAACCTGGGATTCATCGACCTGCACAGCCTGTGAGTGGGAGCCCTGCTCTCTGACCTTCCAATCTTGGGCTTGCCAGCTTCTGCAGCTGTGTGACTTGGGAGAGGCCCCTACCCTGATCCATGGACTTGGGACATTCTAGCCTCTACAATCACGTGAGCTGTTTCCCTGATATAATCTCTCTCTCTATATATATTTATACACTTTACTGGTTGTGCTTCTCTAGAGAACCCAGCCTAAGACAGCAAGTGTAATCAATTATTGACCAAACATAAATTTGAAGATCTTAGACAAGAACTGCAGCTTAAGGCAAGGTCTGGCCTTTTGGCATACTTTGCATACAGTTGGTGAATCCACTCTGAGCTATCTGTAAATGTGAACATATGATGCTGGATACTTATACCCAGGTGACAGTACGGCAGAGGGCATGTGTGCAGAAATAGCAAATGTGCAGTACAATGTAATGGATAAAGTAGTGGTGAGAGAATCCAGAGCTGGTAGTTAAGATCAGATATTTGGGCAAAAAAGACGATTTCAAACATGAATAATTAGATATAATTCATAGCAAAAGATCTAAGAGGAGAAATCAGATAAAAAATTCATTAAATTATCCTGTTTCCCTTATGTCTTGGTCATTGCTTGTTGGGTTACCAAATTTATTAGCATTTCCCCTCCTAGGACCTAGTGGGTTCCACATTATTTTTAAAGTTAACTTTGGAAACGGAGACCTAATTACTTCAGTTAGAAACTGATTGTTAATTTAATATTTATTAAAGATCCCATACATAATTTATTTAACATTTTAATGAAAAACATGTCACATTGTTTTATAATAATAGCTGCCATTTTATAAATATGGTGCTTTATTATACATTAACTCATGTAATCCTCATAATAACCCTAAAAGGTAGATACTTCTAATCCTTATTTTCCCTGGGAGGAAACCAAGGTTCAGAGGGTTAAGTAACTTACCCAAGGTCCCTTAGGTACCAAATGGTGGGCCCAAAATTTGAACTTAGGTCTGCTTTACTTAAAGGTCATACTTTTAACCACTGGACAAATGGGAAAAGAAAAATGTTTCTGTTAATCCGATGGTTAAAAGGGTGTGTGTGTGTGTGTGTGTGTGTGTGTGTGTGTGAGTGAGTGAAGAGCTCGGCTGCTAACCAAAAGGTTGGCAGTTCGAATCCACCAGCTGCTCCTTGGAAACCTTATGGAACAGTTCTGCTCTGTCCTAGAGGGTCGCTATGAGTCAGAATTGACTCAACGGCGATGGGTTTAGTTTTGGTATATGTCTTAGTCATCCAGTGCTGCTACAACAGAAATACCACAAGTGGATGGCTTTAACAAAGAGAAATTTATTTCCTTACAGTAAAGTAGGCTAAAAGTACAAATTCAGGGTGTCAGCTCCAGGGGGAGGCTTTCTCTCTCTCTCGGCCTTCTCATCAGTGTTCCCCGGGACTAGCAGCTTCTTGGCCCAGGGACCCCGGTCCAAAGGACGTGCTCTGCTCCTGGCACTGCTTTCTTGATGGTATGAGGTCCCCAACTCTCTGCTTGCTTCCCTTTCCTTTTATCTCTTGAGAGATAAAAGGTGGCGCAGGCCACACCCCAGGGAAACTCCCTTTACATTGGATCAGGGATGTGACCTGGGTAAAGGTGGTGTTACAATCCCATCCTAATCCTCTTTAACATAAAATTACAATCACAAAATGGAGGCCAACCACACAATTCTGGGAATCATGGCCCAGCCAAACTGATACACCCATTTTTTGGGGGACATAATCCAAACCATGACAGTATATATATAGTAACCAGTTGCCATTGAGTTGATTCTGACTCATGGCCACCCCATGTGTGTGAGAATAGAGCTGTGCTCCATAGTGTTTTCAATGGCTGATTTTTCACAAGTAGATTGCCAGGCCTTTCTTTGGAGGTGAATTCGAGCCTCCAGGCTTTCAGTTAGCAACTGTGTCAACCATTGCACCACCCAGGGAGATACATATATACATACATACATATATATACACATACATACATATATACACATATACATACACACACACATACTCTATTTTTATGCAAATAACATGCACCTTCTACATTTGTTTGCCAACTATGTCTTCCCTCCTCAAGGTATTTTCATAAGTGCCACTATGCGAATTATTTTTACACGTTGCTGTAAAATTTAGCACAGCGCACTTAGGAAAATACCTCATGGGGGGAGGGTGTAGTTGGCAAACAAACGTAAAAGGCGTGTGTTATTTGCATAAAATACAGTATATATAGTCTTGTGTAAAAGTAAGATTTTTTTTAAACCACAGGAAACTGGGATGGATCAGGGGAAACATTGCAAAAAAGGTAGTACATGAGTAATACTATGTATATATCAATATGCATAAACTCAACCAGTTACATATATAAATAAAAAATATACATTTTAATCAAATTTGTCCAAAGGCACTTAGCTTATATCTATCAGTTTTACCTACCCTCTCTCACACACACACGTGTGTCACAGTTATAAGAGAAGTATATTTATTAATAAATTGAGGGTAACAGACTGAATAGTCAAGGATTATCAAAGACTCAAAGTTTATTACTTTATTTAGTTACGTAAACCAACAAATGCCAAGTGAGCACAGGCTCTCGAACCCTTGAATGGGCTCTGGAGTTTGTATGTATATTTGTTTGTTTACTGGTGTTTTATGCTTTTTCCTACCAAGATGCCAAGAGTAGCCAATGTGTTCCTACACTAGCATATAGGAGTGGTCAAGGCTGACAAAAACTAACAATTGACTTTGCATTTAAAGTTTAAACAGGATAATGTGTATCTTTTCAAATGGTTCTCCACTCCCTGGAATCATAATATCTTTCCTCAATCACTTGTGGCTGCCCCTTTCTTACAAATCAGTTGGGACTCTTACCAAATAAACATCATTTTTGACTGATGTTTACCTTGTATTTCTGATGTTTCCTACATCTTTTTTCCTTTTCCCGTTTTAACAGTTGTGGAAGAGATGCCTATTTCTGGCCAAGCGTGGTTGCTGACTCCCTGGACACATTGCTCACAGTGCTCTCTGCTTTCTGGTCTTTATTAAGTCAGTTGAACCATGGAGTACATTCCTTCCAGGCAACCCGTTTGCACAATCACTTCTTCAAAATCCAGGCAGAGTGCAAGCTGTTTGTGCTATCGTGGAATATTTCTTTTGTTAGAGTCCCTGCTTTCTCTGGGTTGTCCATTTCATAGAATTTTACAACAGGACAAGAGCTTAGAGATCACTTGGTATTCTTTGGCATTTTATTGATTTGGAAACTGAGGCCCAGGCGGGCCCACTCGTTCCCAAAATGTGATCCTGTGGCCTGCAGCATCAGCTTCCCTGGGAATTTGTTAGAAATGTAAATTCTCAGGCCCTACCCCAGACTTACTCTAGGGTTGGAGCCCAGTAGTCTGTAATTTAACAAGCCCTGCAGATGATTTTGATTCATGCTACAGTTTGAGAAATACTGGGTTGAGTCATTTGTCCAAGGTCATGCAGGCCGCAAACCCAGATTATCTGACACCCAGTTTAAGCTCTTTCTGCTCCATCGCTTTGCTTCTGCCCCTTCCTAAGCTTAACTTTATTGTATTTCTTTCTTGCTGGCATGCTTCTGGAATGCCGGCATTTATTCATTTAGTTTTAATGAGGTCCAGTCTAGCTACCTCTTTATCCCCCCTCTCAGCTTTCTGAGAAATTTAAGTTCAGGGGCTGTTATTTAATTATATTAATTTCATGTCTGGAGATTCTAACAACTTCTTCAAATTGAAGTTTTAATTTGACCATGAATCCTTGCCCTAAGCACAAATGTACTTACTGTTAGCTCTTCTGGTTCATAGGTTTTTCTTGGCTTCTCAAGCAAAGTTTAACAGCCGAACGGATGCATTTTCTCTCACTTTTCTGGGTAGACGAGAAAGGCTGATGGCCTTTCATAAGCAATTTTCTTTTTCTAGTGACACTTTTCATCCTACTCTGACAAAACCACACATCAGGATTACCCTTTTCAACTTCATTTTCAAAGCACCAGCCTTGATGTTGCTCATCGACACCCTGTGTTGAAGGAATGAAGCCCTCAGAACCTTCTGAGGCTTTTACTTTGCCTCAGCAGCTACTAGGCAAGACAAATGCCCTGGTCTGACCCCCCTCCACTGTTCTTCAGTGATACAGTCCCTGTGGCTGAGCCTCCAAGGGCATCCACCTTCGTTTAATCTCCCTTCTTCCTGCTGGCGTTTCCTTCGGGCTTCCATTCTGAGGCTAGACGCCTGCTGTGGTCACGAGGCACTGGCAGGAAGTTGTGTGTTTTGTGGCTTTTTGCTTCCATGAAAGAAGTCTGCACAAGGGCTGAAAGGTAGTTTTAGCTCAACTGTCCTCCTGCTTGATATAAAGCTTAACTGGGACCAGGGAAACTCAGAGGGCCTTGGGAGTTGATGTATCCCCTCCCCAGCCGCCTCCCGCCACCCCTCACATCCTTCTTTTCTTCCTCCCTTGGGTAGCAAGTACAACCTGTAGCTTCTCCAGATGGTTTGATCCAGGCCATACCCAAGCTGGAGAGCTCCAGGGAGGCTGAGGGGTTCAGAAGCTGAACTCCAGAATGAGGTGTACTCCTGGAAGGCCCTGAACCAACGCTCAAGCCCACCCTGAATGTGCCCAGGGGACCTGGAGTTGACCTGGCTGCCCATGGCCCCTCTGGGTGAGACTGACCCTAGGAACAGACCAAAACCAGATAAGCCTCATCAAGAAAGGGGTGAGGATTTCTAGAAATTTCTCGTTGGTATTTTGATCCGTGACATTTGTCTAATGAGATTAGATTTCTATACTGAAAATCGTAAATACTAATATTTATTTGGTGCCTCTTGGCTTGGGTTTAAATGAATATATCTTTGCATGGTGACTCTGTTCACATAGGCTGCTGTGAGGTTCTTCTTGATGTGTAAAAAGTGGCAAAGCTAATGATAATAACTATTGTTTATGGAGTATATGCTATGGGTTCCCTTACTAGACGCTTTATAGACATTGCCACCAATCTTATCCATCCTGCAAGGTGTGGACTGTTAGCCTCACTGTCCAGGTGAGGAAACAGAGACTCAACCTAAGCAATTTGCTAAAAGTAAAACACTAAATAAGGAAATTTAGTGATAGTTTTTTTTCTTTTTTCTTCTTCTTCTTTTTTTAAATTTGGCATAGTAGTTGTCATGGATTGAATTGTGTCCCCCAAAACTGTTTGTCAACTTGGCAAGGTCATGATTCCCAGTACTGTACGATTGTGTGTGGCAAATGCTGTCACTATGATGTAATAAGATGGATTAGCAGCAATTATATTGATGAGGTCTACAAGATTAGATAGTGTTTTTTAAGCCAATCTCTTTTGAGACATAAAAGAGAGAAGTGAGCAGAGAGACATTGGGACCGCAAACCAGCAATAAAGCAGTGCTGGGAGCAAAGCCGGTCCTTTGGACCTGAGGTTCCTGTGCTCAGATGCTCCCAGACCAAGGAATGATTGATGACAAGGACCTTCCTCCAGAGCCAACAGAGAGAAAGCCTTCCCCTGGAGCTGACACCCTGAATTTGGGCTTGTAGCCTACGAGACTGTTGAAGAATAAATTTCTCTTCGTTAAAGCCATCCACTTGTGGTATTTCTGTTATGGCAGCACTAGATGACTAAGACAGTAGTCAAGCACATTGACTCTGAAGCAACACTGCAGAGTTCCAATCCTAGCTCTGCCACTTAGTATTATATGATCTCAATCTCTCTGTACCTAAGTTTCCCCATCTGTAAAGTGGGCATAATAATGATATTTACTTTATAAAATTGATATAAATATGAAATAATTAGTACACAGTAAGTACTTAAAACAGTATCTGGCATAAAATATTCACTATATGCATGTTGGCTATTAACAAAATGCCAGGATAAGAAAAAGCACTGTTTCACATTATTTGCCAAATGAGCTAATCCTTTAGAATAGCTTTTCCAAATGTCTAATACTCGTTTTCTGGCTTTTTCCAGGACTTGGTAATCAAACAACCCATTGCTTAGTGAGAAAGTCCAGGAGAGGATATGTAATTTTTACTTAGAGTAAATAAACCATTTATCACTACTCTCTCCCCCTCTGCTGTCTCCCACCCCTTTCAGAGTGCTCTCTGGGCACCCTGCACCTTTGTAACTCATGTGGCTACAAATCACACAGCAACCAGTGCTGAATCCAATTTGCAATACAAAGAGACTGCCAGGAAAGAACAGGCTTAATTAGGAAGAACTGTTCAAGGTAAAGCCCTTACAAAAGAGCTAACTGAGCTGTGTTAAAGGAAGAAATATGATGAAAGCCGCCATTACCGGGGCCAGGACGATGCTTGTATTTCCTCAGCCTTTGCCTGCCATATCACACCTGCTTAGATGTTCCAGCTCCAATTTCAGGGGTAGTTCAAAGCTGAGATTTCTGACTAGGAAGCCCCAGAGCAATGGAAGAAACGTGGAGTTTATGCCCTCAGATCTCTAACCACCCTGGTCAATTAACATGCCAGTTTAGGGGATAGGAAAGTAGAGGACACAGGGCCCCATCTCCCAGACGTATGTGTGCGAAACAGACATGGAAATAATCACAAATACAGTGAGATTGTATTGTATACAAGTCTAAGCGGAAGAAAAAGCACTGTATGCATATTGGGGGAGAAAACATTAACTGAGAAAGGAATTTGGATGGTAAGATAGTAACAACTAAACAGAGCTGGGGCTTGACTAGGTTACCAGGTAAAAGGGAAGGAGAGTATGAACAAAGAAATCAGAAGTCTCAGTTCTAATGTGATGTTGTCATTGTTTTTGATATTGGGAAAGCCTCTAAAGCTGTGGGCTGTAGGTTTTTAATGTCTTACATATTATTCTTAATGTGCATTAAGTCCTTTTAAGCAAGAAAGTTACATAATAAGACTTACGTTTTAAAAAGATTATTCTGGGTACAAAATGGATCGAAAAGGAAGAAGACCAGATAAACCAGTTAGAAGACTATTTCCGGAAAGGGGTGA
>NW_004443946.1:18481080-18483742 GCF_000243295.1 Trichechus manatus latirostris | reverse complement strand
TGATGAATTACCATCCTTCAACTCCTAACTCCTACTTACTCTTCGTGACCCAGTTCAGGTGTGCTCCCTGGAAGCCACTACTCACTTTTTCTCCCTAAAAAAACAAACCAAACCTGTTGCCGTCCAGTTGATTCCAACTCATAGCGACCCTATAGGACAGAGTAGAACTGCTCCGTAAGGTTTGCAAGGTGCGCCTGGTGGACTTGAACTGCCAACATTTTGGTTAGCAGCTGAGCTCTTAACCACTGCACCACCAGGGCTCCTCTTCCTCCCCAGGCTGGGCCGTGTGCCTGTGGGCAAACTCCCGGCATTCTACTGACAAGGTAAGCACTTTGAGAGCAGGGACTGGGTCTTTGAATGTCCAGCACTGAGTACAAAGCTCTGAGTAGGAAGCTCATAAAAGATGCTTAACCCCAGGCTTGGTTCAAATGAGCAAAACTGATTGAAAACAGACACTGCTTATTGAAGGGGCTGATGAGCTTAGCCAGTGAGAACATCCATCTCCAAAGTGGGGTGTGCACATCTTAGAAACTGCACGGGATGATCCATTGGGAAATGAAAAGGAAATATTAGAATTATTATGATTATAACTGTTGTTTATCCTTTCACTTAAATTTCTATTTTTGAGTATGTTTAATAATAGATACAATTATTATTACAATTATCCATCATTTGTCAGTTTGTTGTACTGTGGTGGCTTGCATGTTGCTATGATGCTGGAAGCTGTACCACTGGTATTTCAAATACATGTAGTTCTCGACTTATGACGGGGTTCCATTCTGATGACTCCATTGTAAGTTGGTTCTAACATAAGTTGAATGCCTCATTTTTTTATGTTTTCTTTATTGATGCCTTTTAGCATCAGTATCTTTATAAATTTGGCCTTTATTTGTCTTTGGGGATTGGTATGAGAATAACATCAGCAAATTACACCTTGCCACATTGTATGTGGTACGTATTACTAGTGATAAGATGTACCAAAAAAAAAAATTGACAGTTGTGTGGTTCTTCATAACTCGAATATGTCATAAGTAGAAGAGTACCTGTACCAGCAGGGTCACCCATGGTGAACAGGTTTCAGTGGAGCTTCCAGACTAAGACAGAAAAAACACCTGGTGATCTACTTCCGAAAATTAGCCAACGAAAACCCTATGGATGACAACAGAATATTGTCTAATATAGTGCTGGAAGATAATCCTTGACTTATGACAGATTCGAGTTATGACAAACTGCGCTTACAACCATTCATTTTTCTATTATACATCTTATTTTTAGTAATATATACTACATACAATGTTTCAGTACATAATTTGCTGATGTTATCATTCTCATGCCAACCCCAAAGACAAAGAAAGATCGAATTTATAAAGATACAGATAATAAAAGGTAATAATAATGAAAACTAAAAAAAAAAAAAATGAGGTATTCAACTTATGTTGGAACCGGCTTACAATGGAGTTGTCTGAATGGAACCCTGTCATAAGTCAGGGACTACTTTAAAGAGGTCTTTTGCACCAGATTTGCCCAATGCACTATGCCGTTTGACTTCTTGATCGCTGCTTCCATGGGTGTTGATTGTGGATCCAAGTAAAATGAAATCCTTGATAACTTCATTCTTTTCTCCGTTTATCATGGTGTTGCTTATTGGTCTATTTGTATTTGTGTTTACGTGTGTTGAGGTTTCATGTCCAAAATTTTCATTTTTAGGAGTGGGTGATAATAATGTTTGAGGAACATTAGGTTAGAGAATAAGATTATTGAGGCCAAGATTGTATGTACAATTCCTTTGTGGGTTTCTCATGGGCTATTTCAAGACTACAGAGTTGCTCCCTTATTCCTGGCTGACTTCCTTTCATGCAATTGTCAGCTTTAGGAATTGACCATTGGCCCCAAACCACCCTTCTCTGTCAGTTTCTCTTTTCTACACCCTCACCACTCTGTACCCTGTGTTTAGATTTTGGCACAGAGTAATTTGGCCTTGCCAGCAATTTGTTGGTCTTATAGGACACAGGTGGCTAGTCATCTTTTATAAAACTAGCACACATCAGACACCTAATTAATGATGATGATAATAATAATATAGTGATAATTGAACTAGACACCTTCTGTTAGGAATGTATCCTGTAGGAACTACTGTCTCCCTTTGTCTGGATCAGTGTCTTTGTACTAGTGCTTGAAAGATGATTACATGTGTCTTAGAGATACACATCCAGGTAAGCCAGCAGACCTGATGGGCTGATATTGGTGAGGTGGCTGGAAATTCAGGATTTATGAGAAGGCAGGAGGGAGGGAGAGCGAGAGGGAAATGGAGATTCAGAAGGTATGGGACTCAAGGAGTAATGGCTATTGTTTTTACTTTGCTGCTGTTGTTAATGAGTTGGTTCTGACTCATGATGACCTTATGCATAGCAGAACCAGACATTGCCTGGTCCTGTGCTATCTTCATGATTGTCCATTGTTGAGTCCATTGTTGTGTCAATCTATCTCATTGAGGGTTACACTTATTTTCATTGGCTCTCTATTTTTCACTTTGTTGCTGTTGTTAGGTGCCATCAAGTCAGTTCTGACTCATAGCGACCCTATGTACTGCCCATTCTTGGGCTACTCTCACAATTATTGCTATGTTTGAGCCCATTGTTGCAGCCACTGTGTCAATCCATCT
>NW_004443946.1:18478818-18480458 GCF_000243295.1 Trichechus manatus latirostris | reverse complement strand
GCAGGTTGTTAATGAGTCTTCCTCTCATCCTGGTGCTGCGTTCTTCATCACATAGTCCGGCTTCTTGGATTACTTGCCCAGCATACAGGTTGAATAAGTATGATGAAAGGATACAACCATGACACACATCTTTCCTAGTTTTAAAGTTTAAAGCATGCAGTATTCCCTTGTTCTGTTTACTTTACAGGTCATTTAATCCTCAAAACACTCCCTCCCCACCCTGAAAGGTAATATTGTTCTCATTTTACAGATGAGAAAATTGCATCCCAGAGAGGCTGAGTAACTGCCCAAGATCACACACTTAGTAAGTGGTGGAATTGGGATTCGAACCTGGGTCTCAGTGACTAAAACCCATGCTCTGAGTTACACAGTCCCAATCCTGCAAGACAGCAAATTCTGAAGTTTTGCTTGTTCACATAGTCAGGAAGCTCTGGAGAGAGATTTGTAGGCATTTCTTCCAACTTGGAATCAGAAATACTAGAACCTGGTGCTGCATGAGACCTCCTGTGACCACTGAGGAGTTAAAGGCCAGCTTTGACCTCATAGGAATTGCTAAGAGAAGCATGGAGCTTTCAGTAATCGCAGCTGTTCACAGTGGAGCAGCAGCCTGGATGCTCCTCTCTTCCGTCTCCTTTCAGAATGTTCTTTCCTGCTTGGAAATATTTAGTGTGGTTCTATTTGAATTGTTGAAGTTACAGCATCTGGTAATTTGTGTGCATTTTTTCTGAAGACAAATAAATAAAATAAAAAGTCTATTATTGTTCTCCCTGCCGCAAAATCTGTCTCTCTCTGTATCCTTTCTCTGCCATTTAAAAAAATTTTTAAAGCATTTCTTTGGCACATTCTCCTCTCTTCAGATGTGTCTACCTTGACAGAATTCAGATTTCAAGACCTTCTGCTCTGATTCCAGTAGCATTTCGAGGACTTTTTAATTTGTCAGCAAGTCCCTTTAAGCAACGGACTACCCTTTTGATAATTAAAGGAAAACCCCCAAAGCTATTAACAACTAACCCTTCCTGCACCCCTTCTTTTTTTTTTCCACTCTGATTCTAGCATTTTTGGTTGACACTGCTGCGGGATAAATTAGAAGACAAAAATCTCGGTGGGTGACCAGGCAAAACTTATTAATCACATAACCCTAGCAGATGACATAGCCCTAATACAAATATTTGTGCTTCTGTCACTGGCACTCATCTGATCGCTGCCAAATAGTGACAGATTTTAAAGACAGTCACATTAAATATTAATCAAGCTTGAAAGATGCAGCCACACAGCAGCATACTAACGAGTAGGCATTTCCACCCTGCTTTCTGCACTGACAGCATCCTATGCCAGTGTATCATTGAATCTGTTCTTTTTCCTTCATAAGATATCATTTTCAGCATGCTACCAATCTAAAATGATCATTGGCTGACTGGGCGACCTTGAGCCAGTGACACAGCTCTCACTAGATTATATCCTGGGCCCCAGGTCACCCTGATCAGGCCCACCTTCCTTCTCCTAGCTTTTCTCTCGCTGCTCCCGACCTGGGGTGTAAGCAAATGCTAAATGTTCAGTTTGGGAATTAGTGAGACCTCCTGGATGTTAGAAAAGAGAACTGGTCCATGAAATCAGGGGTGCTCAGGCTGGGCCTGGAACGA
>NW_004443946.1:18477642-18478381 GCF_000243295.1 Trichechus manatus latirostris | reverse complement strand
AGATTGCCAGGCCTGTCATTCGAGGAGCCTCTGGGTGGGTTCGAACTGCCAACCTTTTGGCTAGTATTTGAGCACTTAACTGTTTGTGCCACACAGGGCCTCCTATTTCACAGAGAAGGGAATTAAATTGGGATTTAGGACTACTCACGTGGACCATCCCAGGCTGACGGGCTCAGCAGTGTTCTGCAAGATGCAGAGAGGAGGGAGCAGATCTCCGTGAGTTGCTCATTCCTTACCCATATCAGAGGGACCCCAGAGGCTCCAGAGTTGTTCAGAGTTCCTAGGTATTAATGTTAAAGAGAAAATGGACAGAGTTACCAGAAAGAGAAATAGGCTGGCAGCTCATTCAGGGCCTCCTGGGAGATAGTGTTTTGGAAGGGCTTGCCCAGATAGGGGTCAGTTTTTTAGCTTTATGGTTTCGGAAACAGGAATTTGTCTGTTTATTCTGAGGTTCAGGCTTAGGGAACTGACTCAGACTAACCAAACTCATGTGAGACTGAGCTATAAGTGGAAATGCCCAGTTACTTATTATAATGAGAAAATATAATGATCAGGGTGGAGTGGGGTAAGAGTGTGAATGTGCAGATATTAAATTGGCTGGTTGACACCTTCTCTCTTCATAGGTAAAGCCAAAAGTTATAATTTAAAAAAGTTGTTAAGTACAAGCTTATAAAAAGAACACATTATCCTCTGGCGAGTACCGCAAACACGCCGGAAAATTCTTGCTCTTTGGCCTCTA
>NW_004443946.1:18476197-18477497 GCF_000243295.1 Trichechus manatus latirostris | reverse complement strand
AACCTGAAGTTTGGTGGGTCAAGTCCACTCAGAAGCACCTTGGAAGAAAGGCCTGGTGATCTACTTCTGAAAAATTAGCCAGTGAAAACCTTATGGAGCACAGTTCTACTCTGACACACATGGAGTTACCATGAATAGGAATTGACTCAACCGTAACTGGGTTGGGTTTTGTTTTATTTCAGTTCTTCACCAAGCAACCAACCCGTTTAAGCTCCCAACATTCTCTTCTTTCCTTGTAATTAGCAAGAATCATAGAATCTTAGAGCAGGAAGAGGCCTTAGAAAGAACCTCAGCCAGCTCCTTCAATTGGTATCATAATCAGATTTTCTTGGCTACTTGCTTGACTTCTCACTCATAAATCTCTCTGTATTATCCCTGTCTATCTTTTCCTTATTCCTGGATCTATGAAGTAATATTTTCCTGTCAAGACTAACTACTCTCCTCCTGTGCACTTCATCCTGTTTCCTCAGGGTGACCATATAATCTAGATCCAAACTGGGATACTTTTGAGAGTAAGCAAAGGTATTATTAATAATGAAGCCAGGACAACAGGCAAAACTAGGACTGTCCTAGGAAAACTTGGACATATGATCATCACTATTTCTGCCTTTAAAACAAAACAAAACAAAACAACAACAAAAAAAAAACTTTTTGTTCTTCAAATAGTTCTTGTTTCAATTGATTTTTTCAATATCTTCTTTTTGTCTGCCTAGAAACAAAACCCCTCACCCACTTTTACAGTGAATCCTCTTTGTGCTAATCTTTAGGGGTGTGGGGTGTGGTTGTGTTGTCCCTTAGGTAAGTCTCTTTTCCTGCCTTGGGGAGCAGTGAATGAAGGGATGGAATGAAAGATGAGCTCTCTTCCCCCCAATACTCTCCATAAGACAGACATTTCTTTTGGGGGTTCAAAGGGAGAATGCTGAGAGAGAGAAAAGGAGTTCTCCTATAAGCAATCTTTGCTGCAGCTTCTACTTCTTCACCATCACACACTCTTGCCTTGTGAACTTCTGTTGGTTGTTGTTGTTAGCTGCTGTTAAGTCAACCCCCAACTCATGGTGACCCAATACGTTACAGAATAGAACTGCTCCATAGGATTTTCTAGGTTGTAATCTTTACAGAAGCAGTTTACCAGGCCTTTCTTCTGTGGAGCTGTTGGGTGGTATGATGGTTAGGATTGTGTGTCAACTTGGCTGGACCATGATTCTCAGTGTTTATATGTGATCACTCCCATGATTGAATATACTGTGAGTAGCCAATCAGATGAAAGGGAGTCTCCTTGGGGGCGTGGCCTGCATCTGAA
>NW_004443946.1:18458343-18466056 GCF_000243295.1 Trichechus manatus latirostris | reverse complement strand
CAACAAGAAGAATGAAGATAGAGTTCTACCAAGATACCTATTTATAATCTGGAGGCAGAACATACCCTAGGGAAACTCCCTTTTTACTCATAATGTGTTTGACTGGTTGATGGAGGCCCACCCACATTATGGAAGGTAATCTGCTTTACTTAAGGCCAACTGATTTAATCAATAACAGCAACTAGGCTAGTGCTTGGCCAAACAACTGGATTCCGCAGCCTAGCCAAGTTGACGAATAAAAGTAACCGTCACAGGCGATCTGGGAAAGCTGGAGAACTTCAGATATGCAGGTAGCAGACATTGGGTGACATTTAAATACTATTATGCTGGGAGCTGCCATCCACTTAGCACAGTGCTGGATATCTGCTAAGTGCACATTAAGTAACTAGGGAGCGTATAAAACAAGAATGGACACAAGGTGTTCTGTAAACATTAAAGTGCTACACAACAGTTAGATATTATAGCTAATTATAAGATGCTAATGACTGAACACACCAGCCTTGGAAACCCTGTGGGGCAGTTCTACTCTGTCCTGTAGGGTTGCTATGACTCAGAATTGACTCGATGGCAATGGGTTTAGTTTTTTGTTTGTTTTGTTTTAATGATTTATCAGGTTCGTTTCTAGGGAGGAGATGGGATGGGATGCAGATGGGGGATGATGCTGAAAACAGAAAGAACAGAGATGGGGATTGAAGGAAGCTGAAGGCTCCTCTCCTTATTGTAGCCGAGAGGGAATCTACTGCTTCTTGATTTTGGAAGAGAAGGCCATTTTCATCTTTTGAGTAACCCTCTGTTTGGAGCCTGGTATTGCCTGGCCCTGTGTGCAGTTCCAGAAGTAGCACATCCCTTCAGTCTTCTTTTCTCTCTGGTCTGATGGTCCAGGAGCTCATTCCCTCCCCATTTTGCAACTCCAATAGAGAGCTGGCTCAAGAGTTCTGAGTTAGCATAAAAGGCTGATTCCAGCCTCTGGTCTGTGGAGGCCCCATCCTTAACAAGGCTCCTTGGGCCACCAGGGAATTTCCATTGTTCTGCAGGCACAGGCTATTCCCTGTCCCTATAACTATGTAGAACATTTCAGAGGTGGCCCCCTTCTATGGGAGGTTGAGTGGTGCATGCAGGCCATTGGCACTTGGCCTGAGCTGTGATGCGAGGCCCAAGAGTTGCATGTGCTTGGTTGCTTCTCTGCTTGTAGGTTTCTCCTGATAAATCATATTTTATATCTGTACTGCATGGTCCCTTTGATCATTGGAGTTCTTTTCAACATGAAGCCCAGGCTTTCCAGGCACCTGGAATGGCCTAGGAACAATTTGCCCTCTGCAGGGGGCAGAGGGATTACAATACAGAGACCTCCTTCCTTGGAACAGCAGAGCTGGCCTGCCAGCAGAAGAAAGAGTGGGAAGGACAGAGGCAAGAAAAGTAGACTACTATTTCTTTTTTTTTTTTTTTTAAGTTTTTTATTGTACTTTAGATGAAGGTTTATGGAACAAATAGTTTCTCATTAAACAGTCAGTACACATATTGTTTTATGACATTGGTTAAAAACCCCACGACATGTCAACACTCTCCCTTCTGAATCTTGAGGACCTTTTTTCTGGTGAAAATATACATAGCCAAAATTATACCATTTTGAAACTTTCTACATGTACAATTCAGTGACATCGATCACATTCTTCCAGTTGTGCTGCTATTCTCACTATCCTTTTCCAAATTATTCCATCACCATTATCTTCAACTCACTGGCCCCTAGGCTTCTTGACTACTGTTTCTTGATGCTAAAGAGAAGCCAGTTTCCACCTGTTCCTTGACAGGGATGCTGTGATTATATCTGATAATTTTCTCCCTGCTTCCAGCAGCATCATAGAGTTGCTAGGCCACTTGGGACCGGCTGGTTTTCGGCTTGTTGTCAGGGAAAATAGAGATGGGGTTGCTGAGGGAATAAAGGTTCTCTCTGGCTCCTAAATGAGGACACAGTGAGAGGGACGTCCCTGGAGGAGAACTGCAGGCCAATGGATGGTTTGTTGATCAGTACCTCCTGTGAGACACGACAGAATGTGGACACAGGCTGGTGAGGGCACGGCCTTGTGCCTGGAGGGTTCCTCCATCCTTCAGTGGCCTCCCATTTAGTTGTCTATTTCTCCCAGAAAGTGCCCGGAAGAGTCCGATGAGGCCCTGGGGCAGATGCCCTCCTTGCCTCCTGCTGGCGGAAACTCCTTAATCTGGGCAGGTGATGCAGACTTTTTGTCCCAGGAGGGCTGGCTAAAGTAACTATAGAAGCAATTGATTTCTTTTACTGCTGAAACGTGACCTTCCCGCAGATGGAAGGTGGCAGCTCTTGATCCAATAGTATCGATTTGCTGCAGCCAGTCTCCTCAAGTTGTGGAAAAACTCCACACAATTGGTATCTAAGGAAGCATAGAGGAGGCTTGGCCAGGCAACTGAAGCTGGCATGGAGGGCAGGCACGGGTCAAGCCCATGGGTCTTCAGTAGCTCAAGTAAGGGAATTCTTCATCGTTAACCTCATACCTGTCTTTACAGCACTGTGGTTCAGATCCTAGCGCAGGAGTCTATCAGCCCTGACTTCAAATTCCCCTTCCCTCATTTACCAGCTGCATGGACTTGCTACTTAAACTCTTCTCATTAATTCTTGTATTAATAATTTTGTATTGAGTACCTGCTATGTGCCAGACACCATGCTATAAACACTGGGAACAAGTGGTGAGTGAAATAGTCTGCCCTCAGCTATGAAATCCACCAACCCCAGTATAGTGTTGCTGCCTGACGAATGCCCACTTGTTCTCCATACTCTAGCCACTTCCTGTAAGTCCTAGGCAACCTCCTCTCCCTCGCTACACTTGTGAGGAAGATCTGGCTCCATTTATATTCTGGATATGTGAAAGGAGCCAAAGATGCAGATGGGAGGGAGGCTGCCTGGCTTTCCTCTCTAGCAATTTAATTGGGAAAGAAACTTGGCCCCAAGGTGGCTCCTTGGGTTCTGTGAAAAACACTGTTTTGTCTTTCCTTAAAGGGAAGCTAGAAGGAGCCAGAAGCTCTGCCTAGGAGAACAGAGGGGCAGCTGTCACCTGAGAGAGTCCCTGGTGTAAACCATGTGGGTACCAGGAGTGCAGTCTCAACTAGGATATTAGGATGCTCTTGGCTTTTATCAATCAATGACCTTCTAGAGAACTGGCTTGTGTGTTTCCTTCTCCTTTGCCTCCAAATCAGACACTTTAGATCTTAAATTCTAGCCCCTACTGCTACCTTCTACAAGCAGAAATAAAAGACAGCTCTAGACACCTGATGGTGGCTCTTTAATCTCTCTTCCTCCATGCCTGCCTTTCCAGGGCAGCCATTTGCTGAGCATGTCAGCTCTAGTCTCTTGCCGTATCATCTCCTGGGCTGCCTCATGCCATGGCTGTACTGTGCCTAGGTGCCACGCATCTTCCCAAACCATGTTACTTCCGGGTAAACCCATGTTGTGAACTCTTCTTCCTCCTGAAACATCATTAAAATGGCTGCCAAGGCATAAAATGTTATAAAGCCACAAGGATAGAGGGAATGTGGAAAACTAAGAAGGAGGGCAACACATTCTTAAAGGATGGAAATCAGATGAAGGAATAGTCATTGACACATGAGAGAGAGGAAAGCTACGGCTTCAGTACCCACAGAGGAGGCGATGATGAGAAGCAAGCTGATGGCGCCAGGAGGCACAGCAGATGGGCCTGGTGCATGAGGATTGGTTGAAATTCTGTCTAGGATTAGTTAGAGTCTGTTTTGACCTGCTTTCTTTTCAGCCCATTGGTAAGGGAGAGATTCTTGCCCTACGGTTAGGGGAAAGGCCGAACACAAAACACCTGACACTGACAGATGAGACCGACAATAGTTTGTTAGTCACCTATATTCACAGCCCAGGAGAGAAATATATCACATACCATGCAGGGCCACAAGGAGATTGCACTCAGGAATCAGGAGGGGCTATGGGAGGCAGGCTTTGTAGTATCAAGAGGGTGGGTGTCCCCTGGTTCTCTGGGAAGATGTGATTGGCTTGTTTGAATAATTCCATGGGTTGGCAGGGAACTGAAACCTGTTATTCAGGAATAAGCAGGAACTCACCTGGTCTGTCTGATAAGGAGAGTTAGCGATCTTGTTTGTAAGGGTAGAGTGAGGAGGAGAACTTGTAATTAGGCCATTCGAGACTGTCCCAATTTTGTCACATGTCAAGGCAGCACATAATATTGGATCTTAATTTTAGGACTTATGCCACAGAGTCCCAGGTCCCCTCCCCCACTTCTACAGACAGGTGACAACCAGACCCTTCCCTTCAACACTCCCAAGATCTCTCTTTACAAATTGAACCTGGAGAGGCTCTGGATATGAGGACACCAAGCAAAGTAGACAGTGAACATAACACACAGGTGGAAAAAATTAAATATCTACATTCGGAATGGTGGGTTCCCTCCAGCCATCCTCCCCTCCTCTGCGCTCCAAATGCTGACAGCCAGGGCCTAACCCCAGGCAGAAGAGGTGGCTTCTCCTCTGTTGAGACTGTACAGGAAATGCTTATGGATCCTGATGTTTGAGGTTCTCCCTCCCCACTTAAATACTATAAGTTGCTAAGCCTGACCCAGGCATACAGATCTTCTCATCACTTTTTTAACTTATTTTTAATTATTATTTTTTTTTATTATCAGGAAGTTAACTTGTCTGAACTCAAGCTGCAAATTCTGTCTTCCTGCAGACAGTAGCAGCTGAAATCTCAATTCAGTTCCCTTAGCCTTGGCAGGGCTGCTTAGAGTCTGCCGCGCACAGGTGTGGTTCAGGGGTCAGCCGAGATCGGGTCAGAGTTTATACAAAGAATTTGGACCTTCCTCTCTCTGGCTCGCTCCTTTCTAGATTGCCCTTCACTTTCTGTGTTGCCTGGTACCCAGTCCTCTGGCTCTTCAAGCTTGTGGGTTTCTATCAGAAGTTTTAGACTCTGCACGGTCCAGAAAGCGGCCTGTTCTCAGGCTAGGAGCTGCAATAGAATGGAAAATGAGGGAGGCTCCTTTCTTCTTCCAAGGGTCAACTCCTTTCCAGTGTCTGATAACTTTTGGTCACTTTTCAGTGCCTTCAGCAATTTTTTATATTTTGTTCAGGGTTTATAGTAGTCTTTAGGGGTGGGGGAGTTTGGTCTAATAGGAGCTATTCAGGCATTACTGTATCATTCTCTTTTTTGAAACTCTATTTGTGGTAGTTTATTTTCTCCCATCACTTATCCACCTTACTTTTAATGTTATTGTATAGCCCAGGATCAGCAGACATTTGAGGAAAGCATCCAACATAAAAGATGGAGAAGCAAAATAAAAAATGAGAGAAAGAAGGAGATGTAGGACTTGGAGGAAACAGAGACACCACATACAGCAGAGCAAAATTTAAAAGTAATTCCTCCACTATAATGTCCTTGGAGCCCAGGTGGCACAGTGGTTAAGAGCTTGGCTGCTAACCAAAAGGTTGGCAGTTCAAATCCACCAGCTGCTCCTTGGAAACCCTACGGGGCAGTTCCACTCTGTCCTGTAGGGTTGCTATGAGTAGGAATCGGCTCAATGGCAACGGATTTGGTTTTGGTTTGGTTATAATATTCTTAGAGAGGCAAAAATATTTCACCCATGAAACAAAAGTGGGCTATTGTTTAAAAAGAGAATCAGAGAAGAAGGAAAATCTTAGAGATTAAAAAACAGAATTGGAGAAATAAAAGAACTATTCAACAGTGGAAGAAATATCCTATAAACTAAAACAAAAAGACAGACATGGACAATAAAAGAGAAAAGATAAGAAAATTAGAAACTCAATCTAATAGGGCAAATATCTGACTAATGGAAGTTTAGAGAGAGAGAACAGAAAAAATGGAAAGAAAAATATTATTAAAGAAATAACTCAAGAAAATGTCCCTAAAGTGAAGGCTGTGATTATCTAGAGTCTAGACAATCTAGTTGCCATTGAGTTGATTCTGACTCATGGCAACCCCATGTGTGTCAGAGAAGAACTGTAATCCGTAAGGTTTATAATGGCTGATTTTTTAGAAGTAGATCTCCAGGCCTTTCTTCCAAGGCACCTCTGGGTGGACTCGAACCTCCAACCTTTACGCTAGTAGCTGAGCACATTAACTGTTTGCCCCAATGGGGTTTGTAAATTATGGCCCATGGGGCAGATTCAATTTGCCTCTTGTTTTTTAAATAAAGTTTTATTGGAACACAGCCACATTCATTTGTTTACATATTGTTCATGGCTGCTTTGCTACAACAGTAGAGTTGAGAAGTTGTGACAGAGACTCTATGGGCACAAAGTGTAAAATATTTACTATCTGGCCCCTTACAGAAAAAGTTTTGCAGACCCCATTCTAGATTTTAAAAGTCCACCACTGACAAGCACAGAGAGTGTGAAAACATCCATACCAGGACATGACTGAGTTTTCAGAACACTAGGAAAAAAGAGAAAATCTTAAGAGATTTCAGAGACAAAAGGTCACACACAAAAGATGAGAAATCAGAATGGGATTGAACTTCTCAAAAGCCACAGTGGAGGTGACAAGAGAGGAGTGATGCCTTCAAAATACGGCGGGAGAGGCAACTTTCAACCTGGAATTCGATCCAGTGTAGAGACAGAATAAAGGTGTTTGCAGATAGCCATGTCTGGAATACTTTACTTTTCATCTCCCAGGGAAGATATGTGTCAGCACAGTAAGAGAGAAAACCAAGAAAGGGGAAGATTTGAAGGCCTCTATGCAGGACAGTGGAGCTCTGGTGGTGAAGTGGTGAAGAATTTAGCTGTGAACCTAAAGGTCGGCGGTTGGAATCCACCAGTGCTGTTTGGAAGCTCTATGGGGCAGTTCTACTCTATCCTATAGGATCTCTATGAGTTGGAATTGACTTGACAGCAATGAGTTTGGTTTTTTGGTTTTTATGCAGGACAGTGATGGGAAATACTGAGCCAACAGCCCTGCTCCAGGCCCAGAGTGAACAGGTCCAGACTGGAAAAGGGCCAGGGAGGACTGTGTGGGGTAGGGGTGAGGGGGTCTGATAGCTTGTCTATGTGTTTGACCTAGTGGAGGAGAGCGTTGAGAGAGGTTTACAGAACTATCGAGTGTTTTTAAGTTTGTACGAGTTACATAATAAACTAAGCAAATTACAAAAAATGCAACTATTTCAGGAAAAACAAAATGTAAAACAAAGGGAGTATAATCATAGTACTAACTCAACAGTGAACAGCATTTACATAATCAGCCAGGTAGCTGCAGTGGTTCCCCCTCCTGCTGGGAAACACCTCCTTCCTCTCTGTCCCCACAGCCCTGGGGGAGGCAGGTTCTGGAGTCACTAATCTGTTTGCTCTTTCAGCATTTCCAACACCTTTCTAACTAATTCCCTGTATTAAGTTTCCCTCTATTGCATGATCTCCCATGGGTTTATGGAGTCCCATCAGTACAGCAGCCAATTAATAGTGTCTAAAATTATAAATCAGGAAATAGTGGTATATGATGTGTTCAGTTGTGGGGAGGGTGGGAGAAAGGTGAAGGAGATACTTTTTGGTGTTTTGTTCTTTGCCTTTCCCAAGAGGGGAGAGTCTGGCCAACTTGCTCCAGTAATGCAATAAAGACATTGCAATAAAGCAAACTAACAAAGACAGAGCAGTGTAAACATCATGTTAGACATATGGAAGAAATATCAGTGAAAAAAAAAAAAA
>NW_004443946.1:18443193-18444418 GCF_000243295.1 Trichechus manatus latirostris | reverse complement strand
CATCAGTTAAGATTACCTTAGGCTGCAGGTAACAGAAAAACCTTTGTTAAATGATGTTTTTAAAAAGGTTAAATTATGACTTTCATACAAATATAGAATCAACACATACCAAGGAATTAATTTAACTCATTAATTAATGGGGGAACCAGTAAAATATTATAACCAGTTCAAAGGAAATTCCAAAGAGCTGACACATATACAGGCAATCAGGGACACTGAAGTGAATTTGTTTAATAGAGCAAAACTGTGAGAAATCAGTTGCAATTCTACCAGAAAAAAATTCATTTGCATGTATATTTATAAGAATCATTTGCATTGCTGGTAGTCACATATAATTTCTAGAGCTGTAAAATAGTTCAACAATAATGAAAGGTGCAGAGACCCCATAGAATCAAATAACCTGGAAGGATGCACTGGACAATACCTAGTTTTCCACTGAAGACAATTGGCCCATTTTAAACCAAACCAAAAAACCAAACTCATTGCCATGGAGTCGATTCTGACTCATAGTATAGTGGTTAAGAGTTCGGCTGCTAACCAAAAGGTTGGCAGTTTGAATTCACCAGCCACTCCTTGGAAACCCTGCGGGGAAGTTCTACTCTGTCCAATAGGGTCGCTATGAGTTGGTCCATTTTAAAGGCTTTCAAAAATTTTTCCCTTTACCCTACAGTGACTTAAACCAGTAAGGAGTTAATTTTTCTCCTGTACCAATAAAAATGGAGTTAAGTAGCCCAAGACTGTGTAGTGGTTTATAGGTACATTAGACCCAGTCTCCTTCTATCTCTTGCTTTTCCATCCTTAGTTTCATCCTTATGATTGCAAGATGACTGCCATGCCTCCAGGCAGCTCATTCTGCATTCCAGGCAGGAAGAAGGGGGAAGCACCCTAACCCTTTTCCTTTTGAAAAATTCTCTTTACATATCAGAGGGAAACTTTCCTCAAGGATTGTATGGCTACCTTCTAGCTGCAAGCAAAAATGGGAAGGTGAGTATTCTGACTTCTTGCTTTCTGTAATAGAGGACAGCAAGGGGAAAAGGAACACCCATTGTTTTTTGGGCAGCCAGAACAGTACACAGTGTATCTAATCTCTTATAATGGGGATCATAAAAAGAGTTTTATCACTTAGTATTACAAATAAACTCTTATTTAAGATTTTGAAAACATGTAGATTAAGTATATGCTGCTAATAACAAGTGTAATGGTCAGATCACAAAGTATTGAGCTT